>NW_020194667.1:0-600000 GCF_002865645.1 Hyaloscypha bicolor E
ATATATAGATTAACTAAAAGAATACTATATACTAGAAGAATTTAATAATATTATATTTTAAAAGATATATACCGGGAATTAATTTAAGTAGTTTATTAAAAGAAATAAATTCTAGTACTTTTCTAAAAATAAAGTTAATAATAAGTATATATTTATAAATAAATATTTTAAAATAGATATAGAACTAGAAAAGAAAATAGTTATAGAATATTATAAGTAAAATAGTACTTAGGAAATTAAAAAAGCTATTAGTATTATTATATATATTCTAGAATTACTAGAATTAGAGAAAGTAAAATATGTTTTTTTATAAAAAACTAAAAGAAAATATCTAATAATAGGGGCTTTCCTTAACCTGAAATAAAGCTTATTATTTTTAATTCTTTATATATCTTTTAAATTTTCTTTCTAACTATTATTTATAATCTTTAGAGAATATTATTATTAGACTACTATTCTAGAAATCAAATAAACTTTACTATTACTTATTTCTTATTATTATCTAATTATTATTATTAGATAATATTTTTAATATATAAAATTTTATTACTAGATCTTAGAAATTAAATATAAAGTATTTCTTTTAATATAAAAATAAATAAAAGATTAAGAAGTTATTTTATAAACTCTTAATTTCAAATTATAATAATAAATAGTAATTATATTTGGAATTAGGGAAAAAAGAAAAGAAAAAAGGAAGTCTTTTATATATATCTTACTAAAAGCAACTTTTAGAAAGCTCTATTTGCTTTTTTAACTAGCTATTCTTATAGCTTATACTAGTCTAAAGCTTAATTATAATATTTATAAATCTAGACTTTAATTTAAATTACTATTATAAGTTTCTTTATAATATTCAAATAAACTTCCTAATTAGGAGTTATATATAGACGGAATAACTAAACTAGAAGCCCTATAATAGGAAAGAGAAATTTTATTAAACCTAAAAATTATTTCCGAAAATACTTAATAATATATAATTCTAGAAATTTCTTAGATATTAGATAAACTAGATCTATTTATTTAAAGCCTATTTTATACTAGAAAACCTATTTTTTCTTTAATATAATTATAGCTATACTTAAGATATATATTATAGCTACTTTAAAAGTATATACTAAGGCTTAATTAGTATATTATATATTCCTACTTTTATAAAGAACTTCTCCTATATAGATTTCTTTCTCTAACTATAATACTATTTTATTACCGGGAACTAGTTATTTCTTTAAAAAGCTAGTATAATTTACTAATTCTTACTATTAATTTATTTCTTACTATTAAATATTATTTAAATAATTCCTATATACTTAATACTAATTCGAAATATCTAATATTTTTATATTTTATATTAACTTTAATATTAATTATTCCAAACTTAATAATAGTATTATAATTCCTATTTATATTATCTTATAATTCTCTTTTTTATATATTCTAATATCTTTAGTATTATTTTTATAAATATAAATATTACTTTAAAGTCCTAACTAACTAAATAGTTTTATACTATATAAAGTCGATTTTAATAAATACTAAATAAATATAATTAGCTTTTAGAAGAAATACGAATTAGTTTTAGAAGAAATAATACCTTATTCTAAATTATTTCTTAATTCTATTATTCTGACTTTCTTTTTATTAATACTTACTTTATATTTTCCTAATATTTTTAGTATATTTATATATCTTATCTTTTATATATTTCCTATATTATTTCTCTTTTTTTATATTATTTTTGAATTAATAGAAACGTTTCTAAATAAATAAAGAGTCAGAGCACGCTTATATTATAAAATTTTATTATTTCTTTTTATATTTTAATATTTTAAATACTATTACTATATCTATATTTCTATTATATTATCTTCTTATTTCCTTATTATTACTATTTAGTTTAATCTATTCTAATTATTTCTTTAATTATATTTCCTTAAATATATATATTTATATTCTTTTCTATAATAAAAGCCTAATTCCATATTTTACTTTTTATAATTATTCCTAATTCGTAATTATATTATCTTAAATATATCTAATTAATATATCTATTTTCTCTATTATATATATTATTATTTTAGTTTTATTTTCTTACTAGAAAGAAAGAAAAACTCGAATATATATAATATCTTTATATAATTTAAGACTATTCTAATTTATTTTTTATTTTAAAATATATTTAAAAGAAATCCTTATAATCTCGAGAACCTTTAATTCTATAACCTATAACTATTATACTAATAATATCTTTATAATCTATTAAGAATAATAAAATAGCCAAAGTATAGATTTCTTAAGCTAGTAAAATATAGTAGCTAGTTTTTATAAGCCGCAGTATTATTAAAAGCCTATAAATTAATAGTATTAAAGTTTAGAGTATTAAAGAAGCTTAGACAGTTATAAAAGGCCTGCTAATACTAGAAAAGGTAACTATAATTACCGAATTTAATATAAATATTCTAGATAAGCTAAGTAATATATATAATAAGCTCTTAAAATAGAAAACCTTTATTAGAGACGGAAATAATATCTCCATAATATCTATATTATTATATAAGTCGATTTTCGAGACTTAATTTATCATATTAAGATAAGATCTGAGAATTACATAATTCTGATAAATATGATATCCGAATTAGAATAATTCAACGAGAATAAATAAAAACCCTTTACGAAAATTATTAATAAGAGCTTAAGGGATAATAATCGAATCATCAAGAAATCAAAAAAGAATCAATTAAGATCAGATTAAGAAAAAAAAAAAAAAAAAAAAAAAAACATATGAATTCATGGAATCATTATAGATTAAATCATTTATATGATCATAAGATTATAAAGAAGTTAAAGAATTATATAAGATTATACGCGAAATAATTAATTGATTTATCGAAATATATGATTTCGAATATAGAAAGTTTTTTCTCTATATTGTGACAGAATATTATAAAAATATTTCCAATAATATCTATAGATATTAGTATAATCGATTTTCGAAATAATATATGGCATATTTAAAGATAAGGACCTGAGAATTATAATTCTGGATAAATATTATCAGAAATTTAAAGCTATTTCGAAATATAAAGAATTAGAGTTTAAGCTATTATTAGCTAATAATCTCAAGGCTAAATAATATATCTTTAATATTTCCGGAATTCTAATTAAGGGAGTTTATAGTAATAAGCCTTTTCCTGCTTTCCAAAATAAGCCTAAAAAATAAGCCCCTATTATAATTTCAGCTTTAACTTAACCGAATCTAGCTAAGAAAAATAGAGCTAATTTAATAGAGCCTAGTAAGAAAACTACTAGTAAAGCTAGTAGAACTAGTATAACTAGATAAGAAAAACCCGGTAAGAATAAAGAATAAGCTAAGCCTAAGACTTCTAATAAATAGTAGAGATCTAAATACTAAATTAAGTATAAGATTAGTAAACTAGAGAAAAGTAAGGAAGAATTCTTTACTTTAAAGAGAAAAATATTATCTAGGAAAACTCCTATAATTATACTTAGAACCAAAAAGTAAAAGACTAAGGGTATTAAGTCTAGAGAACTTAATAAAAATATTTAGTATACCTATAAGATACTAGCTAAATAAAAGTTAATACTTATTTAGTAGAATAAGTATATCTTTAAAGAAATATATAGTAGTATTTTAGGACCTATTTATAAGCAAGAATACTATAGAATTAATAATAGATTCCTTAAAGTTCCCTATATAATATATACTTAATAATTTACTAATACTTTCTTTATTAATATATAAGAGATTAAGAATACTTTAAAGCTAATTACTAAGATCTATAAAATTACTAAAAGCAAGAAGTATATTTCTATTACTTGAATAAATAAGGAAATACGGGATTTCTTTTTTAAGAACTAGGAAATTAAGAAATATAAATATAAGTACTATATTTCTAATTAATTTCACCCTAATTTATAGCTCTAATTCAATACTATAGTTCCTATTCCTGAGTCTAATATTACTAATCTGGATACTAATAGCTATATTTATAAGAAGAATTACCTAAAATAAATTAAGAAGCTTAATATTCAAGAGCTCTTAATAAAAGAAATAAAGATATTATAGTTCTATTTCCGAAAAGATAATATATTAATATATAGAAATCTTAGTAATAGCTACTTTATCTTAGCCTCTCAATTTTTAATAGCAGATCTATTAATATGGCTCGGATTTTATAAGGTATTAAGTAAGTATCCTATTTATCTAATTACTTATTCTTAGCTAGCCAGATACTTTACTTTTAAAAATATTAATTATAATTAGTATAAAGGCAATACTAAAGATCTAGCTATTACTAAAGCTTTAAGTAGTAAATTCTATCTTAGTAAAGAATATTAGAATATTAGCTATATTTTTCTTATGGACCATAAGAAGGCTATTATCTTTAATAAGAAGTTCTTTAAAAATATTAATTATTCTTTTATTTCTAATAAATTTAAGTCAGAAATAGCTAAGGAAATAGATAAGTATTTACTAAAGGTAATAGGAAAAAAGACTCCGAGTATAGTCTATTTATCTAGATAAATAAATGCTTTTAGCTAGGTAATCTATAAGTCTAGAATTATAAGAAAGTACTAATTCTCGGATAATATATAAGTTAAAAGATAGCTTAATAATAATTTATTACTTAATAGGCCTTTTATTATAGTTCTAATAAATCTAGTTATTATTAAGAATAGAATATATAAAAATGGAATCTCCTATAAGGTTATTAAAGCCTCTTATCTAGAGCTTTCTTCTCCTATTAAAGATTAATTTAAGAATACTATAAATAATACAAAATTCGAAGAAGTTATTTATTTAGAGTATATTAGTACGATTTATAATATAATTTACTATAATAAGCCTCCTTAATACCCTATAATAAAGGCGGAAATTAAATAATAGTTAAAGGTAGATACTAATTAATATAAAGAACTATATTAGATTTAGTATAAGAATATAGCTAAATAGATTCAAATTATCTTTAAATAAGTTCGAAAGTATGAAATAAGACTATTTAAGAGTAATAAGTCTTATTTTAGATATATAAAGGAGAAATTAGATTAACTAATAAAGAAGAATCCTAAATATTTTATTATTTCGAATTCTGAATAGGATTTTTCTATTATTTTTAGTACTTAGGAAATAAGTATAAATAAATAAAGGGTCGGATATAGTATAGTAGGCCATACTTATTAAAAATTATATTATTTTAGCAGTTTTGAGGTTTAGGTTATATAGTAAAGGCCATGGCCTTTTATATATAACTTGTAGAAATTATATAAGAAAGCTAGTTTTTCTATAGATTTAGAAAATAATTCTTTATAAGTATTTAATTAATTAAGCTTTTATATACTATATACTATTTATACTTTACTATTTATACTTTTAATTTATTATTTTACTATTAAGTCACGTTTTATACTCTGGTATACTTTATATGGGTTTTTGTCTTATTATAGTTTCTCTCCCATAATAAGACGTTCTATTTTACTAGGATTCTACTTATAGAATTTATAAAGTTTAAGTACTAAGTTCTTAAAGTTTAATATAAGGTACTATTTATTATTTATATCCTATTTCTTTTATTTAATCTTATAATAAAGCTTATTATAAAGTACCTTAGAAAAGAGAATCTTTTTAATTTCTTATTTAAGTTTACTATTAACTTTAGTAAAACTAGGCTCTTTATTAATCTAGCCGGATAGTAGATTAGTAGGATTCTTATAAACTCTATTTATATAGAAAATTAGCCAAATCCTATATAATAGGGAAAGATCTAATTAATATAAATAGCTAACTATTTTATTAATCTTAAATAGTCTAGTAAAAAAGTAATCTAATTTATTAGATAAATAGTCCGTTTTCTATATCTTTTTAATTATATAGACTATATCTCCTAAACTAAAGTCTAGTTCTTGCCGTTTCTTATTAGCTTATTTGGCTTAATACTCCTGAGCTATTACTATATATTCTCGGGTATAATTAATAGTAGTATTAATTCTCTTAGCCTACTATTATACTTCTTCCTAATTAAGTTTCTCTCTCGGTATTTTGAACTCTATTATTAGTAGTATCTAGTTAAAATTTAGCCTGGGTTTATATCTATAGTTAATTATTAAGGGAGATAGGCTAGTTAATTTATATAGGCAAGTAGTACCTATAATATTAAATACCGGAAATAAATCTACCTAATTATCCTAGAAGTAATTAATAAAGAAGCAAAATCAGATATTAATAATCTAGTTAATAATTTCTGTTTATCTATTAGTTTAGGTATATTCCGTAGTCGAGAGCTTTAGCTTAGTTCTAGTTAATCTTAATAGTTTATTTATAAAGTCTAAAATGAATTAGGGTCCTTAGTTACTTATAATAGTAAGGAGAGATCCTCGGAATTACTAGATATAGTAATAGAATAGACCGGTAATAGTTCTGGCTATAGTATTCTTAGTTATTAGTAGGCTTATATATTATTTAGATAATTAATTAACTATAATAAATATATTATTATATTTCTTATTTATAAAGCCAGGGATATAGAAGTTTATAGACAAATCGTCTCATATTCTTAGGAGAACCAGTAATAGATATAATAGGCCTAGTATTTTATTTCTTGGCTTATAAGACCTTTAATCTTTATAGTAGTTTACTATAAAGCAATTAATATTTATAAAGAAAGTAGGCTACTAGTAAAGTTTCCGAACTAGGATTTTTGTCTTATTTTGACCGGGATATATAGTAGTTATTATATTATAAATATATTATATAAGCCTAGTTTATAAATTATTATATCTATCCGGTATAATAAGTCTTTTATTATAAAATATATAGCTATTTAATATTTCTTATAAATCCGTATTCTTCCGGGCTTTCCTATATTTGTTTTTTAGGGCTAGGTCCGTCCGATTAGCTTATAGAACTTCAACTATAATAAATAGCTTATTTATTTCTTCTATCTTAGTAAGAGTATAAGCCATATCTATTATTTTAGTAAAAGCGAGAATTAGGTCTAATAGGATAATTTATCTAGTTCTTTTGGCTTCTTTGGCCTGTTTCTGAATTAGTATAAGCTCGTTTTCCCGGGATAAGATATTAGTAATAGTATTATCTTTACCCGGCTAATAGGTAATCTAGTAATGAAATTATAATAGGAAACCTATCTATTAGATTTATTATTTATTTAAGAGCCTTTTAGTACCAAAATACTCGAGAGCTTTATAATTAGTAATAATTAGAAAATTAGGTAAGCTAATTAGTTCTGTTTACTATTTCCGGAGCTCTTGGATAATAATAAGAAGTTCCTTATTATAAACTTTATAGTAGCTTTTAGTTTCTTAAAGAGCTTTGGAGTAAAATAAGACCGGGTACTATTATTTGTTCTCTAGGCTTTTTTGAGAGAGTATATCTATAATAGCTAGATCCGAATAATTGGTTTCTAGGCAGGTTTCTCTATTATATTTGAAATAAAGAAGTATAAAGATAGAGAGAAATAGATCTTTAAGCTAATTAAAGGCATCTAGCTAGATTTCATTAAGTATAAACTTTAGCGAAATATTCTTTTTAGTCAGACGGTTTAGGGAGTAAGAAATACATTTATAGGCTTAAATAAACCTATAATAGAAGTTATAGAAGCCCAAAAACGACTATATCTTTCTTTTTATTATAGGTCGGTACTAGTTTCGGATAATAGAGGTTTTAGTAGGGTTTACTTATATGCCTTAATCCGAGATAATAAATCCTAAAAAGGTTATCTTAAAGACTTTAAATTCGTATTTATAGATATTAATTTATAATCCGGTATCCTGGAGCTTCTATAGAACTATTCTAATATATTATTAATATTTCTTTTTATTCTTAGAAAAGATTAGTATATTATTAATATAGGCCAAGTAAAAGTTATCTAAATAGTCTATTAGGATAATATTAATATATTACTAGAAGATTACTAGATTATTATAGAGTTCAAATAGTAGAATTACTAGTTTAAAGAATCTATATCTTGTCCTAAAAGCAGCCCATATTATAGAAGCTAGTTTTATATAAATTCGGTTAAAAGTATATTAAATATCTAATTTAGTAAATACTAATAATTTGGCTAATTAGTCGAGAGTCTCAGTAATAAGTAATAGGAAATATTAGTCTTTTTTTATTATAGTATTTAGCTATTAATAATTAATATAAAATTATAGGCTACTGTTTTTCTTTTTAATAAATAAGACTAGTAATAAGAAAAGAGATTCGGACGGCTTAATAAAACCCTTTTTTAGGTTCTTAATAAGATACTTTCTTATTTTTTCGAGTTTACTAAAGCTTATCTTATAAAAATAGGTTATTTTTATTAAAGGATCGAGTCTATTAAAACGGAGCTTATAGTTAAAGAATTAAGACTAGGGAAGCTTATCTACTACTTTCTTAGAGAATGCCCTAGCTATATTATATAGCTATATAGGGAGAGATATCCGGAGCTCTTAAAGTTCTTTAAGATTAAAAGATAATATATTACCGAGAATATTAGGTTTATTTATATCTAGGAAATATATTAGATTACTGGTTTAAGTATAGTATTTGGCGGGCTATAGTATTAGTTATCTAATTACTATAAGTAATAGTAGATATTTCTTTAGTTTATAATCCTATTTCTCAAGTATATAATTAATCTTATTAATAGTAACTAATCTAACTAAGTTACTAGGGTTTTTAGTACTTAATTAGAAAATAGCTATTCTAATAAAATAGCAGGAATAGTCTAGTAGCTTGACTATTTCGAGAGTATTAAGGTCTAGCTCTTCCTTTCTTATCTGGTATTTGGCTTTCCTTATAAAAAGATCTTATAAAGAGATAAGAAGTATATCTTTTTGCTTTTCGGATCTAGTTTTACTAGTTTCTTTTAGAATCCTAGTTAGAATATCTTTAGAATAGTTAGCTTTTTAATATTTCTTATTAAAATATCGGATTTTCTAAATAAGGTCTAGCTAATTTATCTTATAGTTCTCTAGCTAATAGAATTAATTCCGTTAATAATCCGGCAGGATATTATACTTTATTAGCTATTTCCTTTCCAGAATTATATTATAAGAGCCGAGGTTAGTAGTAAGCAGGTATTATTAAGTTTAGGAGTACTAATTAATAGCTAGATCTATAATAGCTAGATATTAAATAGCTTTACTAGGTTATCTATTAAAACCTTATAAGGAAATAGGAGTTTTGAGTTTATATAAGGGTATTTATAGTACTTTTATTAAGGGGCAAATATGCTTTTAGTTAATTAGAATATATATATTTACTCTAGTATTTACTAAATACTAGAAGGTTATAGTTTTGCCTTTCTAGTATACTCAATAATTAATAAGAAACTAGTTCCTACTAATTAGCTAAATGAGATCTATAGGTTCTTAATAAAGTTCTTATTCTAGGAAAGTTACTTCTATACCTAGAGCTAGACTTTTCCCGACTTATTAATATTATACTTCTTATTAAATAATAGATAGAAGTCGGTATCTTTATTATTTATTCCTAAATTATTGGCTTTCTCTAAATAATTCTCTTTAATAGGTATGACTTTATTAAAGTCAGGACAGATACTTTTTATATATCTAGGCTTTCTATAGCTATAATAATAAAGACCCTCTGGCCAGTCTAGTTTCTTCTCAAATTCTCGGCAAACTACCTCCTTTAGCTATAATAATACCGGCTACTAAGATTAATTCATTAGATATAGGATTACTATAGCTTCTTGGATTCCGGCAAGCTTTCTAGCCCGAGGTAGTATTTAATAATAAGTAGTTTCTACTAGTTATTTCTCCTGGAATTACTAATTTTTAATTAAGAGAAGCCTATTCTCTTATTTCATATATTACTTAATAAGGTTCCTAGAAGTATTAAACTTCTTATTACCTAAGCTCTTAAGTAGCTCGAGATTTATTTTATCTATTAAATTATTATATTAGTTATTTGGTAATTTCTCTAGTTTTATTATTAAATAAGTAAACTTTACTTAGAATACTAGAAATAGCTTATTTCTTTATCTTAGATACTAGTATATCTCTTTTATTTCCTAGTACTCTATCTCTTTACTTTTACTATAAGCTTACTAGAGGATTTTAAAGATCTATTTAGTAATTAAGATCTATCTAACTAATCCAGGTTCTAGTTAATTACGAATAAAGTTACGGGTATTTCCGGTAACTAGTTATACTATATAAGTAATTTTTAGTAATTTACTATTAAATTCAGAGAAGTTCTATATTAGTTTATTTCTTATATTAAATATCTAATTATTAATCTAGTAATTATTCTTATCCATAAATAGAACAGGATCCTTAATTCTAATAAGCTATAGTTAATTACTATAAACTAAAAGCAGGAAAGAGCTTTAATATTAGTCCCCAAATAGTTCTCCTAACGGGGATCTATAGTATTCCTAAATATCTGCTTATTTAGATCTCTATTTTATTACTTCTTCTTATACTAGTCTTTTCCTTATATAAAGTCAACTAGTAATTACCTCTAGCTCGTCGACTTTTTTAGTAAGTTAGTTAATATATAAGTGGAATTTCTAGTAGTATTCCGCTTATTTATTAGCTATAAGGCAGTATTTATTAATAAAATCATCCCGTATAAGTAATCTTTACTAGGCCTTATCTGTTTTCGGAGTATTTATACTAATTTTGAGTTCCAAGTTAGCTAGCCGCTCCTTAATATCTTCTTCCGAGATAATATTATAATAGCTTTCCTAGTAATATGGGTTTATAATATTAAAATCCGGCTTCTCCGTTTTATTATACTAGAGCCTCTTATCTAATATACCTATAGTAATAGTACTTGGCCCCGGGCCGTCTATAGTAGCTTTAGAAGAGGTATTAGCTATAGAGGTAAGTACTAAGTAAGTTCTTCTTATTTAATATTAGCGAACTATAACTAATTATTATCTTATCTAGTTTTAAATTAGTAAACTAAAACCGACTATTGTCTTTTCTTATTTTAAATTAGTAGACTATTACTAATTCTTCCTATACCAGGGAAAAGGGCCGGTTTTTTTGCTCTTATTAGTATTAAGGAAATATTATCTGCTCTAGTTAAGGATTAGGCTCCGAGATTAACCGGGTTATAAAGAATAATATTTTTCTTCTTTTATATTAGTAGAGGACTAATTACTAAAAAGGAAATATTATCTGCTCTAGTTAAAGGTTAGGCTCCGAGATTAATTAGATTATAGAGGATATTATACTTCTAGTTAAGCTTTCTAGTTCTTTATAGTTTAAGGAGGTTATTAAATATTAAAAGCAGTATTCTGTTTTTGCTTTCTAAGAATAAATACGGATTCTTTACCAGTAGTATTATATTACCTCTATAGGCCAAGTTAAGTAAGCTTAGTATTATATAATAGCAGGATTAATATAATAGTTAAAGGCTTAAAGTTTAAAGAATCTCATATATTAGAAAATACTAAGCTATAGAATAAAATAGGAAAAATGCCTTGACCTTTAGTATTATTTTGTCTAAGTAATTCCGGCTTAGCTTTATTTTATACCTGTTTCTAATATCCTATCCTTAATAGATTATACCCTTATACTAGCTATTATAATAGCTTTAGGAAGTATAATAGAAGAAACTAGTAAAGAATAATTATTTTCTGGCTTAGGAACTATATTATAAACTATTATATCTAAGTATTCTTATTTAAGTCTAGATATATCTGAATTATTAATAATATTAAAATAGTATTTCTTTTTTTTATACTAATAAAATATTATTATTTTCTTATATATCTTACTATATTTATAAATAGAAATATTTATAGGCTCGAAGTTCGTATTCTTAAGAATATAATCTCTTACTAAAATAGATAATTCCCTTATAAATTCTCGGTACTAAGTAATTTTATTTATTTCTTTTCTTTTTAGTAACTTCTTTAATACTTTATTAAATATATTAATATAAGATTTAAATAAGATTTCTCTATCCTAGGCTTATATAATAATCTAATTAAGAAAGTTATAGCTAATTTTAAGTATTTCCTAGTTATATTCTCGGAATTCCTTTAATAAAGCCTTAAAGAACTTAATCTCTTAGTAATTTCCTGAGTTATTAATATAGTACTCCGGTATAGCCTTAATCTAATTCTTATAAATAGAAAAGATATAATAAATAATTCTCTCTCTTTTAATATTATTAGAAATATAATAATTCTTATATATATTTATATATTATTCCAAGAATATAAAAATATTACTTCCCTAAAACCATAGTACTTTAGGAGCTCCTATAAGTAGTAAGTTTAAATCCGGTACTAGTATATACTTATTCTTAGCTATATTAATCTTAATAATTTCTTCTATAATTAATTATAAAGTTTCTATATCTGAAACTTCTACTAATAAGATTCCTAAAGAACTAATTTCCTATTTAAGTATATCTTTTAATTTAGGAACCGGAATTAGGAAAAAACTAATTAATAATAATAGATATAGTCAAGGTTCGAGTTTTAGTATTAGTAATAATAAAATAATAGCTTTTCTAGTCTTATTTCTATTACTTATACTCTCTTTCTTATTTCTTTAGCTTAATACTTATAATATTTTCCCTTAATTTTACTAAACTAGATATACTTATTAATATTATTAAAAGTAATAATAAAAATAATAAATATAATTTCGCTAATTTTTTTAACTTTTCTGAATTCTCTTTTCTTTTTTTACTTAATATTTTTTTCTTTTTCTAAAAGCTTCTCTAGTTTATCTATATAATTTCTTATTTCCGATTTCTTTTTAATTTTTATTTCCGATTTCTATTTACTATTTTACTTGAAATTAAGAGTATTTCCTCTTTTAAATATCTTTTCTGAACTTAGAAGTAAGCTTTTCTACTAAAATTAATACTATCTCTATTCCGGTTTTTACTATAATTAAAAATAATATATAAATTAATAATATAACTTTATTTCCGAATACTAAAGTTTGGTTCTAACTAAGGTCTAACTTATATTATCTTAGTATAATTTTTCTTATTTTATTTTCTCTACTTCTTTTTCTTTTATAATTAGCCTTTATTTCTATTATTTCTATATATTATACTAGTAATTATATTTTATAGCTAACCCGTATTTAAGTTACTAGATATATTAGAAATTAATATAAAATACTAAGATTAATACTTATATATCCTTAATATTTTGGCTTTAGGCTCAAGGTATTATAATAGCCCTTTTCTCCCCTAACTTACTAAGCTAATAATTCGCCTTATAAATACCCCTCAGAACTTTATAAGAATATTACCTTAACTATAAAGTTTCTATTCTCCCTATATTACTTATTATAAAATATATAGAAGAGAAACTATAATAAGATAAAAACTCATATAAAGTATACTAGAGTATAAAACGTGACTTAATAGCAAAATAATAAATTAAAAGTATAAATAGTAAAGTATAAATAACATATAATATATAAAAGCTCAATTAATTAAATATTTATAAAGAATTATTCTCTAAGTCTATAGAAAAACCAGCTTTCTTATATGATTTCCGCAAGTTATATATAAAAGGCTATAGCCTTTACTATATAATGTAGTACGGCAGGCCGTACTCGTCGAAAATCATATTATTTTGGCGGTTTTAAGGTTTAGGTCACATGGCAAAGGCCGCGGCCTTTTGCACGTGACTTGCAGAAATCACATAAGAAAGCTGGTTTTTCTATAGACTTAGAGAAGAATTCTTTATAAGTATTTAATTAATTAAGCTTTTGCATACTATATACTATTTATACTTTACTATTTACGCTTTTGATTTGTTATTTTACTATTAAGTCACGTTTTGCGCTCTGGTATACTTTATATGGGTTTTTGTCTTATTATAGTTTCCCTCCCACAATAACCTAAATCTTAAAACCACTAAAATAATATAATTTTTGACAAGTACGGCCTGTTATATTATACTAGGCTAAGATATAAATATTAATTAATATAGAAATAACTATTATACTTACTAATAATCCTATATTTCTAGAGATAAGAAGCTAGAGCTCTTATATTTATTACTAGTTTCTAATTACTTCTAGTAATATATATTAGTAAATTTTAAAAAATATTTAGAGAATAAAAATAAATATAATATAGTAGTAATCTTTATTAATTACCTGGATAAGTACCTTATTATAATTCTTATATAAGATATAATAATAGCTAAAGAGTTAGTATTTCTATTTCTTATTTATATAGTTTACTAAATTAGTATCCCGGAAACTATAATATCTAATTAAGGCCTCTGGTTTATATCGGATTTCTAAAGCGAGTTCTATAAATATATTAGTATAAAGCTCAAGTTATTAATTACTAATTATTCCTAAACTAATAGCTAAATAGAAATTATTAACTAGTATTTTAACTAATAGTTATATTTCTATATAAATTATTACTAGAATAATTAGAATAAATAAGTAATAATAATTAATTACTAGTAAATAGTTCTAGTTTATAAAACTATAGACTAATTCCTATTTCTTATAAAAAAGGCTATAAACTATAAATATTATTTAATTAGAAAACCCAAGTATAATTAGATATCTTAAAAAAAGAGCTAAATAGATAAGAAGTAAAGGCTCTAGTAATATAGCTTTATAAATTATAATAAAAGATATAAAAGAATATAATATAAATATAAGAATATTATATTATCTAAGCTAATAAGTATTACTAACTAGTAAATTTTAAAATAAGAAACAAGATATGAATTATAACCAAGTACTAGAAGAATAATTATCCGAGCTATAAGCTAGTTTATTAAATAGAAGAACTATATGAAATCCTGAAATATATAAAAATATATCCGGTATTTTATATAGAGAAGCTATATAAAGATCTAGATAATTCTTTTCCCGGATAAGTAAATCCGGAGCCTCTATTATTAGAACTATAAGATAAAGAAACAGAATATAAAGTTTAAGAGATATTAGTAATAAAGCTATTCCGAGAGAAGCTTAAATACTAAGTTTAGTAAAAAAAAAAAAATTCAGATCCGGAATAATATCCTATATTCTTATTAAATAATAATACCCTAGCTCTTTAGAGCTTCTATAATAAGAATCTCGAATAGCTAGAACCGCTCTAGAATCTCTTCTATTAGTTAGACTATATTAAGAATAAAATATTACTAGAACTATATAATATAAATAGAAAGCCTTATAAATTATATATAAAAGGCTCTGGCCTTTAATATATAACTTATAACTTGAAAATTTAATAGAAACTTTTAAAGCTCGGGAATAAGCTTATTTTAAGGAAAGAAGTAATATTATAATTATTATAATATATAATACTAGTAGAGATTAGACTAGAGCTAGTAAGGTATCTAGTATCTAAGTATAATATTTATAATTACCTAATAGTTATATATAACCCCGAGCTTAAACTAGTATATAGGCCTATATATAGCTTGTAATTATTTAGATTCGAGGCTTCTTTAAAATTCTCTTCTCTTTTTAGCTTTAAATCATTGAAATAGAAATAGTTTAATTATATTTTTTAGGCTCTAGATCTTATACTTATAATAATATTAACTTAGTCTTTAGTAATTTTATTAAATTAGATATTATTATTAGTATATTATAAAGCTTGGAATTAGTAAGAACTAGTAATTAAGAATCTAAAAGCTCTAGTATTAATTATAACTTTATAAAAGTAATAAGTATTATATTTTAATATACTATTAATTATAAATATTTGAATATTTTCTATTTATTTAATAAGCTTTTAAATATAGTTTTTACTTATTATCTAGTATATAAAAAAAAGAGAAATAAAATTATTTATAAAAGTATTAGTTATAAAAATAGTAGCTAAAAGGCTTTTAATAAAAATAAAATAAAAATCTAGATAATATTTCTTTTCTTTATTTATTTCTACTAGTAAAGCTTTAAAAGTATTACTTATTAGTTCGTTTTTATTATTCTTATTATTCTTTTCTCTTTTAAATTCGGTAATATACTATATATAAGTACTATTAAAGTATTTGTTAAAGTTACAAGTATTTTGAAATCTAAATTAGTAAATATTTCTATTCTTAAATCGGGCCTTTTTAGTTTTTTATTTCTCTAGTATATATTTCTATAAGTAATATTCGGGTTTCTTATATATAAAATATGACTTCGGAATATAATTATTATAATTATAGAATTTAAAGTAGTTACTACGGGTTCCGAAATTATAGCTAGATTCGTATTAATAATTTCTAAATAAATAATAGCTTAAAGAATTTTAAAAATAATATTATTAATTAGTAAAATAGGTTTTAGTATTAATTTATTATTTCTTTTTATAAGTAATAATAAATAATTAGAGCTTATTAATAAGCTAGCTAAGTTTATTAAAAGAGTCCGAAACTATATATTAATATATTAGTAAGCCTTAATAAAAAATAATAATCTTATTATATAAGAATTCGATATTTTATATAATAGAAATAAAGCTATATTATAATTTATATAGATTATTAATTAGTATTTAGATAAGCTCAAATATTATCTTTTTAAAGTCTTTTATTATTATAATTACTAAAGTAATAGTATTTCATTTATATAGATTTTAATAATAGAAATTAAGGCTTTTAAAAAAGCTATAAATATTTATATAAGCCTTTTTATATATATAACTCGAGAGCTAGTTATTATAGAAGTAGTTTTATATTAGTTCCTTTAATATAGTAAAAAAAGCTCTTACTAATACCTTTTCTAGAAGCTTTATATATTAGTAAATATTAAGGAAAATAGTAAGTTTATAATTAAAACTATTATTAGTTCTATTATATTTCTATATTTTAAAATATTTTTTTATTATTTCTCTAATAAGCTTTCTAGTAATAATAATAAGTATTAATTAATAGAAGTTCGGGTTTAGTAATAATATTAGTAATAATAAAAATAAAAGTAATAAATAGCCTTAATTTAGAAAAAGTAAATAAATAGCTTAATTTCTTAACTAAAAGTATCTGGTTTCCTTATATTTAGTTCTATTTAAAATAAGATAAACTAATATAATAGGTCCCTAAAAAAGATCTATTCTAATTAGACTATTATTAATAATATTAGCTTTATTTTATATGCTTTTTGTCTTTTTTCGGGCAAGATTAATAAAGAATTATATAATAGTAAGATTTCTATAATTCTATTTAATATAAATACTATTATATTAAAATTAGGCTAAAAGATTTTATATAAGTATATAATTAATTAGATTATATATTATAATATTAAAGTTTTTAAAGTTATTCTAGAATAAATTCTATAAATTATTATTACTTTTCTTATATAAGATATACTAATATATTTTAATAATTAGATATTTCTAAAGATTAGTCTTTATTATAGTTACTAGATTAATACTATTCTTTTATTTCTTAATTAGCTTCTTTCTCTTATTAGTATTTATACTAAACCAAGTTCAGGTTCTTCCTAGTATATATATATAATTTATAGCAGGAGGGGTTTAAAGGTAAGGTAGTTTATAGTAGGTTTATAGAAAGGATTTAGTAATAAAGATATTTAGATATCCAGATACCTGATTTAAATACTAGATATCTGGTTCAGATACCTAATTTAGATATCTGGTTTAGATATCTAATTAAAATATTAGATACCCAGTTTAGATACCTAATTAAGATACTAGATATCTGATTTAGATACTAGATATTTAAATACCTGGTAAAAATATTAAAATAAATATTTTATTCTTAAATATTTCGTCTATAATAAGAAATTTAGGAAATAAAATATTATAATTCCGGGAGGATCTAAAGTTCAAAGAACTCGATTTAATAATAAAATCGAAATAGTAATTTAAAAGCTTTAAGAATATATATAGGATATATATTTCGGAAAGAGAGTTCTATAAATACAGGTATTATATAAATAGAAAAAATAGTTTCTAAAAATATAATCTTAGGGCTAAAAGAAGTTAGTTTTAAAAAATAATAGAAATTAAATAAATAAATAGTTAAATAGCTAACTATTTATTAATTAATAAGAGCTAGTATCTTTTCTATAGGCTATTAAATACTTTTATAAAGTTAATAAATAATTTCTTTCTTTAATATAAAATATACTAGATTTGTTTTAGGCTACTAAATACTTTTAGAACTAATCTAAAATCTTCTCTAATCTATATATATAAACTAATTAGTATTAGTTTACTAGTAATATATAGTATTATTATATAGATATAAAAATACTAGTTATATTAATTAGTAAAGTTATTATTATTTAGAAATAGAAATTATAATATTATAATATTAATATATAATTCCTAAATTTACTAAGCCTAAAGATATCTAGTTTACTAGTTAAGTTATTTATAGAATATAAGATTATATAACTATATCTTATATCTTATATCTTATTACTTATATCTCGTATTCGGTATCCTATAACTATATATATAACTTCTAAAAGAATAGCTATACTAATAATAACTTATA
Organism: Hyaloscypha bicolor E; assembly: GCF_002865645.1. Lineage (NCBI taxonomy): Eukaryota > Fungi > Ascomycota > Leotiomycetes > Helotiales > Hyaloscyphaceae > Hyaloscypha > Hyaloscypha bicolor. The sequence goes on from NW_020194667.1 coordinate 18,468, forward strand.
TTAATTATAATATAAATTTATATTTATTTTATAAAATATTAAATTTCTATATAATAAAATTATTATTTTTTATTAAAGCTTATTAATATATTAATATATAATCTCGTATTTTTTTCTAATTTTAACTAGCTTATTAATAAGCTTTAATTATTTATTATTACTTATAAAAAGAAATATTAAATTAATATTAAATTCTTTTTTATTAATTAATAATATTATTTAAAAAATAATTAAAGTTAAAAGAAAATAATATTATAAAAATAATAAAAATAATAATAATAAAGATTTAAAATTTAAATTCTTATTTTATTTTAATTAAAAGCCTTTTAATTACTTTTATTATATTAATAATTATAACTAATATTTTTATAAATAAAAACTATATTTTAAAATTTAATAAATTATTAATAAAACTAATAATAATAAATATTAAAATCTTTAAATATTTTATTACTAATTCTAACTAATTTTAGGCTTTATAATAAACCAATAAAACTATTAAAAATTAAGTTAATATTAGATTTATATTAAAAGAAATTAATTAATTAATTATAATTCTATATTATTTTATAAAAACTTAATTTTTACTTAGCTTAATTAATATAAATAAACTAGAAATCTATTTTAATAACCTTATTATTTTATTTCTTTTATTAAATATTATATTATAAAGTTTTATTTTCGAATTCTTTATTTATAATTTCTATTTTTTTAATAAATATTAAATTATATTATATATATTATTATTTCAATTATTTATTAATTAATAAGCTTTAAAATATAATAAAATAAGCAAGCTATAATATTAATATAAAAACATTTAAATACTTTATAAAATATTAGTATAGGCTCTAGTAAATTATTAATCGAAATTATTAATTAGTAATTATTATTAGCTAATTAATTAATAGTTAATAAATATTATTAATTAATATATATAAAGATCGTAAAGTAGGGAGTTGTATTAGGTAGTAAAAGAATTAATTAAACTAGCTAGAAAAGAGCTTAAGTAAAATATAAAGCTTTAGGAAGTGAGTATATAGATCCTGACTAAGCGGAGTAATTATACTAGCCCTAATTTAGTAATTCTTATTATAATATATCCCCCAGGAAGGCATAATACCGTATTCTATCTATTCTATCTAATTAGAGAGCCTTGAAATAGCGAAATTCGTCCGATATATAGGTTTTATAGAGCCATATTAATATTCTAATCTGAATAGGCTTAGTATATATTATTTCCCCAGATTACTAAATTCCAGGGAATCCCTATATAAACCCTCCCTTTTTACTAACTTCAGAGCCTCTAATCAAATACTCTTCTTTAATATCCTTCCAGAAATCCCTTTCCAAGCTTCCGATTATTATAAATATGGCTTCTACCTTTTCTCGTACTACTATTAAGTTAATTCAGGCTCGTAAATCCAAGGTATTTTTAATCCAAAATACGTTCTTGCTTTACCTTTTATTAACTTTAAATAGTATTAAGTAGCTTGCAAGTCCGCTATAAGTATAGCTCTTAACTATTAATATAAAGCTCACTTTTAATAAAATATTAAGGTTTAGATCCCTGTAATATCTTCTAATATTTCCAGTATTCCTTTACTAAAGGTAAAGAAGTCTATTCTAAAGCCTTATATTTCTCGTCCTGCTTATACTAGTCTTAGAGAAATTTCTTATATGGGTTATTATAAGTTCTCTATACTATTCTAAAGCTCGTTTTGACTTAATATAGTCTTATTTACTCTAAAGGGCAAGAGTAATAGTTCTTACTATAATACTATTAGCCAAGGTTCTTATTACTAGAAGTATACTTCTGGTTATTCTTATTTAGCTATTCCGATCTCTTATATTTCTATTATATAGCTTTTTCTTATAGAACTTCTAATTACCAAAGATATTATAAGTTCTCTTTTCTTAATTCTTTTTTATAAATTCTGACTATTTTAAAGTATTTATTCGCTCTTAGATATTCTATTTATATTATACTTGAGATTACCGAATCTAATAAAGAAAATAGTAATAAGAGCTCTTTTATTAAGGTTTAAGAAACTATTAATAAGAATAAAAAGTAGTCTAATTAAATAAAGGGCCTTTTATATAAGCTTATTAATACTATAGTAAAGTGCCTTTAGATTTCTTACTATTAGCTCTCAAGCTCTATTATTTTAATAGATTTTATAAATAAAAGATATAAATAAAAGCCTCTTTTTATATTATTTAATTATTTTAATCTTTACTCTAATATCCTAAAGATTTAATAAAGCTCTAAAGTTCTTAAATTTAAATCGGAATAGATTTTTTATAAGTTTATCTATAGGTATATTACTTATTTAAAGATATATAACTTGAAATATGCCTTTATTATACTCTTAATATAGCTATATATTCTGGATATTAATATAATAAAGCTTTATAGTAATCCTTTTATTCTCTCTAATAATTAGTTATATAATTTGCTTATTATTATAGAATATAGTCTAGAGCTCTCTAAAATCTAAATATAGATTTCTAAATAGCCTCTAGAGAGTTATAGTTTCTTTTACTATATAAGTAACTTTGTATATTTCTAATTTAGTTAAAGAGATAATTATAGAGCTTTATTAAGTAGCTTTCTATAATATTAAATCTCTAAATAAGGAGATTATATACCTATAACTCAATTATTATATATCCAGATTATTTATATATAAAGTATTAGATATAATTTATAACTATATCTCTTTATATTCTCTATTATACTAAATTACTAAAAACCGGGTTCTAAACAGGTATTAGAGAGCCTAATCTATAACTATAAAGTACTCTAGAGCAGGATTTATTAAGAACTAAGAAAGTACTAAAGTAGTAAAAGCTATATCTGCCCTAATTATAATTATAATATAAAGTAGTAATCTAATCTTCTCTTAATATACCTTAATTTAATATAGATAAACTTAATTACTATATCTCTAAAGATTAATTTCAGGTAATAAAGTACTAGGGTACTTCTTATCTATTATCTTGAATTTCTTAGTAATCTTTTTAATATAGGTATTATAAACTAGCCAGAGCTTTTTAGCCTTTTAATCTCTAATTATATAAATCCCTAGAAATTACTTTATATCTTATATATTATAAAACTTATAAACTATCTTAATCTAAATAATAATTAATTAAGTATATATTTCATTATCCTTATAATAAAGTACTTAAAAGTTATTTATATAGAAAATAATAAAGACCTTATAATCTATATTTATATAAATATAGGACTCTTTATTAAATCTAAAGAATCTAATTTTCTTAAAAGTATTTATCTAATACTTATACTATAAAGCAAGAAAGTCTCATAATCTATATAGAGCTCGATTTATCTCTACTATATAGCCTAGTACCTTAAAACTATCTGGTAGCTTATATATTACTATAGGCCTATTAGAATCTCTTTCTATATTTATAAATATATTTATAATATTAAATTACTTTATTTCTAGATTAAAATAAGCTATAATTATATTAGCTATTTAAAAAGACCTTATTACGAGTATAGTAGTATATATAAATAGAAGTAATACCTCTTCTTAAAAATCTTTATAAATTACTAGCCTTAAGTAATACTAAGTAATATATTTATTAGAATTAATTTTATATATAAATACTTATTTTAAAGAAATCAGAAGTATACTTGCTTTATTACTAGAAATAATCCTCTAGTAATTTCGAGCTTTAAAGTTATTAATCTCTAGTTTAGTATCCGATTTAAAGTACTCCCTAACTAGATACTTCTCTAGATTATTTCACGTCTTTAGAGCCTTTAAAAGATTATTAATATAAATTTTTCTTATTATTATATTATCCGAAATACTCTGCTTTAGATATACTCTTAATTAAACTACTATTATAATTACGATATATATAGTCTTATAATTAAATTCCTTCTTATAATTCTCTAGCTAATTAGGCCAAAAAGACCCTAAAAGAAACTCTAAGTAATTAATCTAATTCAATTCACTTATTATTTATAGTAATATACTTATTATAATAATTATACTATTACTAGCTTTATCTGGATCTCTGTCCTAATTATTTCCCTTATATAGATATATTTAAATTAGTCTATTTCTGGTTTTAATAATTAGCTTCTTTATTTATTTTCTCTTTAGTTTTACTATTTAATCTTCTATTTTAGCTAAGCTATTTACTCTTTCTATAGAGAATTCTTCTATTTCTATTAAGCTATTTACTTATTTCATAAGTAAGCTTTTTGTTTTATTTATAAAAGCTATTAGTAGACCTTATTACTAGTTCTAAAGAGATTCTTTCCCGCTTTTATTAGTTTAATATACTTCTCTAATAGTTCCGGTATATTCTATTATATCTCTCTCTATAATACTAAGCCTTCTTAAGAGCTTAGTATCTTTATTTCTATTACTTCTAGGTTCTGGTATACTTTCTGGCTCTAAAGTACTTTATAGAATTATGAGTTCTATTCCTAGTAAGGTTATAGAGCTTCCTATTCCCGAGTTATAACCTATTAGTATACTTATAGGCTCTTTTAATTATTAGTTTATTTACTTATTATTCCCTAGTTCAGGCTCATTTTCTATTTACTTTAATAAGCTATTATATTATAATTCCTTATTCTTAAAAATTAATTTAGTATCCTGAATCTCATTTTCTAGAAATAGTTTTACTATATCTTTTATAATCTCTATACTATGGCCTTTAGTATATTTATAATTCTTTTTATAGAGAATATTCTTATTAAATATAATATTATATATAATAATTACTTTATTAAGTATAAGGACCCAGATTTTATAAATATTAGATATAATATATCTAACTAAATATCTAATATACTCATATAATATAACCTTAAATACTCTCTTATTTTGTCTTACTTTATAGTCCTTAATTATTAGATATACCCTAGAACTATATATATAGATCCTATTCTAATTAGGCCTAAGATTAACTATTATTCGAGTAATAAACTCTAGGTTATACTAACGGAAATAATTATAGAACTATAAATCGAGTACTTTATTTAGTATTCTCTAGTTATTTATATATAAGAGGCTCTAATTATATAGATAGATTGCGGCCATAGAACTTTCTGGCTATAGCTTTTCAGGCAAATTAGCTATTAAGTATATTATAATAGCCTTATTTATAATCTCTTGCCTTACTTACTTAGTATTACTATTTGGCTTATATATATATAAAAAAGAAAACTTGATTTTAATATTTTCTTCCTTTACCTAGATCTAATAGGCTAATATTTCTTGGATTAGAATAACTACTTTTTCCTAATTATACTTAATATAAGTAATTAAAAGGTTATATTATCTATATACCTAGTACTCAAAATCCCTAATTATATTAAATACTACTAAACCCTCTTTACTTAGTAAAAGGTATCCAAAGAGCTTTTTACTAAATTCGTTCTTAATTATTAGAATTTAGCTTAAACTATTATAGCTATTTGGGTAATTAAATAAGTTCTATAAAATCCTCTAAAATAGTCGAGTAAACTTCCTTTTAGTTAGCCTATACGAGATTACTTACCTAGTATATATCTAAGCGCAAAATTCGTATATAATTCTTATTAGTCTATTAATTATTATATTATATACGTAATTAATAAGCTTTTATAGAGCTTTATAGGCTAAATATTCCGCTCTTGTATATTATTTTTCTTCTAAATTACTTCTCGGCTTAAGATACTTCTTTAATTTCTTATATTAAGCTCTAATTAAATATTCGAGTATTAGAAACATAAGTATATTACTAGTACTAGTAGGAATTTCAAACAAAATATTAAAGTAAATAAAGAGCGGCTTATATTTAAGAAAAACTAAATTAAACCTATATTCTAATTATATTAATACTATATTCTCTTTATAATTTCCTAATCTAATTATAAGATTATATTTATAATACTAAGCTTTCTTTTCTATTAGGCAAGCTTCGGAAATAATATTTATATAAAATCCTTTAATAACTATAATATTATAGAGAATTAGATCTTTAGTATATAGTCCTATAGGTCTATTAATTACGTTTTTAATTATACGAGTACTATATCTAATAATTAGAAAACTAGTTATTTCTGCTTCTATATAATTATTAATTTTCGCCTTAATAAAAGTACCAGAATTAATTAGATTCTTGCTATTAACCAGATATATAATACCGTAATTATCTAATAAGATACTCTAAGAAAGCAGATATCTTGAGAAATTAAGTATTATATAAATTTCCTAACCTGGGCTCTAAATTATAAATATAGGATTTACTAGAATAATATTAAAGTTCCCAGAAAATTAGGTTCCGGGTACCTTGGGCTTCTTTTTAGAACTAGTACCAGGCATTAGCTTCTCTATAGCTTATTTACTAGTAATTTTCATATTATATTTCTCTTCTAGCTAAGATTTCAGATCCTTCTAATACTCGGTCAAGATTCTTTCCCGGATTTTTCTAATCTATTTTTTATTAGGCTTAAATTTTATCTAAGTCTTACTTAATCCAGTAATCGTAATTTCTATAGTAATATAGCTAAGTGGGTTCTACTTATACTTATAGATTTTAGAACCCTTATAAGGGCACTTATAGTACTTATACTTATCCGAATCGGGCTTGCTATCTAATCCTTTACTAGTTTAATTCCCGAGTATAATAAAGATTATAGGAGCTCCTAAGTACTTAGTATTCTGGTTTTCTAAAATAATCTAATTAAATACCTGGCTATACTATTCGAGTATAAGAATTAGAAGCCCTAGCTTATCTTTACTATATAGATTACTAAGCTATTCTATTGCCCAAGTTAGTATAAGTTTCTGCTAGAGGGCTATTAAGAACTTAATTACTACTAGAGTACCTTTAATTTCGGCGATTTTAAAAGCTCTGGCCCTATTAAGTACCTTCTCCCAATTAGTAAACTAGTGCTTTAGGCTTACTCCTCCTTTACTTACTTATAGTAGAACCGAGCTATATACTCTCTGAGTAGTAATAATTTATACTATATTCATAGAACCATATTTTATTAATAATACCTTGAGAACCTTATGAATAGAGCTCTATTTACTCTTCTCGAGGCCCAAAGTAAAGTTTATAAGGATCTCTATATTAACTATTTAATAGAGCCATTACCTAATTATATAGTAGTATACTAGCTTATTTATCCAGTCTAGTTTCTTGATCTCATAGTCCCGTAAAAGTACCAAATAGTAATCTCTAATATCCCTGAATATTATAGGCTATAGAGATACTAGTTTCGATTCTTTCTTAATTATAGATCAAATATCTTTGTCCCAATTTTCCGTATTAACTTAGTATCTGGTATAGTAATCTTCTATTTCCTTTAGTATGAGTTCGTTAATTATAGAAAGAGGCCTAGGAGAAGCCGCCATATTCGTTTTAATTGCTTTATTATTAAATAGGTTAATCTTATCCCAGATGCCCTCGTTACTAGCTACTCTATAGAGAGTATTAAACCAGTCTGTCCAGGAACTACGGTTCTTTAGGACGACGATCTTTACTGTGGCTTCTAATATAATTGCAATTAAGCTTTGGAAACTATAGGAACTATAGGAATAGTTTCTATTAATTAGTTAATACCGGAAATGCGAATTAAAGTGTGATTTTCGACGAAATAAATTAAATAAGCTCTTAAATACTCTCTGTGGCATACTAATTAGGAAGCTTATTAGTACGAGGCCGGGCTTATAACTAATATACGTAAAGATTATAGAGTAGGAAGTTGTATTGGGTAATAAAAGAGTTAATTAAACTAGCTAGAAAAGAGCTTGAGTGAAGTGTGAAGCTTCAGAAAGTGAGTATACAGATCCTGACTAAGCAGAGTAATCGCGCTAGCCCCAATTCAGTAATTCTCACTATAATATTAATATTATTAATAAAAGTAGATCTAGGCTTAGTAATAGCTATAGGGCTAATATACTATATTTATAGGCCTTATACTGCCTTTTCTTTTAATATAGCAGAATTCTAATTTAGTAAAAGTAATATAAGGCTTATAAATATAGTATATTGGCCCTATAATAGCCCTATAGTATTACTAAGGCCCTGGACTAATAATTATTAATTATCGAAAAATTAGTATAATTATCTAATTATTACTTATTAAGCTTATTAGAGCCTATACTATAAAATATTATAAATAATACCAGAAATTGAAATAATTATTAAAATAATTCAAATTTAATCTAAAAATAATATTAGCTTTAATTATTTTATTATTATTATTATTATTATTATTATTATTATTATTATTATTATTATTTCTAAATAAATTAGAGTTTTATAAACTTATAATAATATATATTTTCTTTTAATTTTTAATAAAACAAGAAAATATAAAATAATATTTTTTTAAATATTAATTAGAAAATATTAATTAGAAAAGAGTTAATTAGAAAAGAGTTAATTAGAGAATATAAATTAGAAATATTAATCTTAAATGAGCCTAAAAAATTAGTTATTAAGTATTTGAAATTTATTTGTTTTATATATAATAATTACTTTATTTATTTTATATTTTAAAACTAGAGCTCTTATATATAAACTTTCTTATATTTTTATTAGAAAATCTAATTATAAATAAAGGCTTAAATAAATATAAATAATAAATTAGATATTATTAAAATTCTAAAATCTATTAATACTTTTATTTAAGTTTTCTTTTCTTTTTCTTAAAAGAAAGAAAAAAGTTATTTTACTTTTTTTAATATTTAATAAACTTATCTTATTAGAAAACTATATTATAACGGGATCTTTTCTTTTCCAGTATTTTTTACTAGTATATTATCTAAGTTTATATTACTTCTTTTATTTAATCTCTTATTCTATATTATATAAACCTAGAAAATATATATAATTTATATATAAATAATTATTACTATTCTAGTATTAATAATTCTTCTTTTATTATAATTGTTTTCTTATTAAATTACTATATATACCCGCTAATTCGAGTATAATTACAAGTAATATATATTATATATATAATTCTAATATATTAGAAGATTTTAAATAGCTATTTATATTAAGTAAGAAAGAGTAAAGTATTAAAATCAAGTAAAGTAGAGCTTAATATCGATTTGAGGAGATAATATGGCTCTCCGGCTAGTTAATAATGTATATTAACTATAATAGAGAGTTGGAAATCCAAACCTTTCTTTGTGGAATTATTTGATACAAATCTTCTAAGATTCCTAATAAATTCTGTAACGAAACCTGACCTCACCAAATTCATTACTACCTACCTTGGGGCCTTAGAAGTCACCGCTCTAACCTGAGCGGAGCCCTAAGAGGACCGTATTCTGGCTACCTTAAGAATTGGTTATAGCTTCTATATTTGTTTTTGATATAGAATTTTAAAGGTATCTTATTGCACGTTAAACTTACAAGGATCCCTACCAGAGTTGATTTGCAGCCTATTTACTTATCTCGCTCGTTTATGGGTTTTTCCGCTTTGGTAGCAAGATAACAGAATTGGAAGAAGTGAAATTTACTTTATCTTCTTCTGGCTATTGGCCAGTACATAACTTTATTAGAAACCCAATCTACTTATAATGACTTAGGGCTAGATGAAGGATCCACGGTGGGGTCGCCTCCTTTTTAAAGCGGAACGTCAGAATTCCATCATCTGTATCAAGCTGCTGCTGCCAGCTCAATACCGTATCTATTTGACCTTTGTGCATCATCATAGTCTCTGCCAAGGACTGGCCATACTCTTGATGGGCAATCGCAAATTCTAAAGTCGATGGGCAAAGCCGGAATTCGAATATCGGCACGCTGAACCCATACTTTAGACGTACAACAAAGGGTTCTCCTGTCCCTATCAGATACTAAAGATAAATAGTTTGCTGTCCCGAAATTTCGACGCTGGTATCCCCCGAACGGAAGATCCTATCAAAGGCCAAAATAAAGCCTTGATCCACAACGTATTCCCAAGCTGGGGGATAGGCTTCGATGGCTTCTATATAGGTTCTTGTTGTCCCTGACAATCTTGTGAGCCTCAATCCACTTTCGTACATAGTCATATATTCTGTGCTAATGTAGATTGGGATGGCTGCATCATTGTCAGGTTCCTGAAACAATGATAACGATATCGAAATTGGTACTGCGCCACATCTGATGAACTGTCCCACCATGGTAGCTTTCCCATCCTGTTCTGGAGAGGGGATGAGAGCAATGGCGATATTTCGTGAACCTTTCTCATTGAGCTTAGCGCAATTGAACAACCCAATGAAGGTATTGTCACTACCAGGCACCTTGCGCAATCTCATGGAAATTTGGAGGCCTGCATTTGTCATCGAATAATGGGAGATGCCAGCCCAATCAGGAGTATAAGGCACGACGTCCGCGAATCCAACAAAATCAGATGGTGAGCTTGCAAGTAGTTCACGGTTACCCATAGCTCCGACTTGTCTGGATCCCCACGCAAAGATGGACTGATCGTGAGAAGAGCTGATAATGGCTTCCTGGAGCCGATGGAAAGCTCTCGCTTTTTCGCCATAAAGCAATGGCATATTCACATTGAATATACCCAGGAGCGAATAGGCAACATCTTCTTCACGTGTAGTTTGCCGCAATGCCGCCCAACTCATCCTTTCAGCAATGCTGGCATCGCAGCATCTGTTGTAACCGTTCAGATACTTGGTCCCTATCCCGGTAATCTCAGTGATCAACCCATTGATGGAACCGGTGGGCGGGGAATCACGAAACATTGAGTAGAGTTTTTTACCCAATCGAGTCCACGATGCGTTGTAAAATATAACCATTCGAGGAGCCAGTAGTTCTTGGAGAGTCCAGCCCCTAGTCCACCACTTGCTCTTTCTGAAAGCCAACGTGGATTCTGGAACACCTAAGTCCATCGTATCATGGACGTCGGCCAGGTAGGCATAGCAGGCTGAGGCCCTTTCATACCAATTGAACATGGAGTTGATGGCTTCAGACAGTTCAGCACTGCTTCTTTTATCGATACAGCATGTGTCGATCCAGACATAGTCAAAGCCACTGCCCAGTGCTTCTCTGCAGCAACCCTCAATCTTATCCGAGTCGTTGTTGTATCTCCCTTTCGTGATTTCTTTGAAGAGCACCTCATCCTTGCCCCAAGTATGCGACAGAATAACATAAGGAGGGACATCCTTCTCGAAGAACTCCTCCAACCTCTTCGTCTTGGCATTGAGGAGCCTCATGGGTTCGCTTTGCGTGTTGCCAGCTATCGACAAAATGTAAGATTACATGCGTCTTCGAGTAAGGCTTACGGTCCTCAAGTGGTTCCTTGAGGTGGCGCAGCTCAAATAGAAATGGATTCCTTTCCCCAAGAAAGCGACCGGTAGAAGTGACTTCCCACAGCTACGGGGCACGCTTCGAGCCTTATTACGACCCGGGGCTGGTGTTCTCGTAGAGAAAACAGCTCTGTTGGGTGTGTGTATGTACGTCTAAAGAGGGAAGAAGAAGCGGTGAAGATCCACAGAAGAAATAGGCAGAAGTGAACCAAGTCCAGGTTAACGAATTACCGGGTAAAACACACGTCACGAAATACGAGAGAGATTTCTAGAACTCTGATTAATTCTAGAAGAGAAGCGTGAAGCTCGTAGAAGCTTGGGAGCGAGGCTAAATACTCCTTAGCGCCATAATTAAGCGAAACGTGTGCCTGAGGCCTAAACGAATTTTCCCCCTCACAGCGGGGAGCTCGAGAACTAAGATACAGGGTGTCGAGCTAAGCTAAGTCACGTGCGACATAACAAGCCTCCTGGTGGTCGTTTTGAGAGTTTGCGGATGTCTGATGGATGCTGATCCGAGATGGTTTGTGGAAGCACGCCCTTTCTGAAGCTCGACTCACGATGTCCTCAAGTGAAGGTTGACGAGGCTCTGACCTGGCATCGAGACCTAAATATAACCCGACATGTGTTGCAATGTTTTGGAGGTTGACGACTTGATTTTTCAGCTCACGCGGGGTAAGCACTCTATATATGCATCCGGTATATAAACTACAGTGTACCAGCGTACACTCAGTTCCAACAACATGGAACGTCTGCAGCCAGCACGTGATCCCATACACCACGACGAAAAAGAAATATTCGATCAATTCCATATCTGCCCAACTATCAGGATGTTTACACATCTCTTCCAGCACCAGTCATTCGATCTGATATGATTCTTTGGTAGAAAATTCACCTGGGTGTGGGGCCATTGTCCTCGAAGCAGTGGGACATTCCAGACCAGAGCTTGACTATTTTTTTGACTATTCCGGAAGTTGCGGCACTTTCTCACGTGGGAGAGCGACTATATTCATGAAGTATTGCCGAATTTATGTTTCATTCTTCGGTACATTCAAGCATACTACACAATTCTCAACTACATCTGCAACACCGCCACATCAGGGGAGGGATATCAAACATGCAACACTCCCAGGACCTTCCAGCAACCGATCGCCAAGCTCTTAGAGGTCCATATTACTCTTCTACATCACGCCAACTCCAACCCCGGACCCTTCGTTTCCATCTTCAAGAGGACAAAGAGGTCATGTCTCGACCACCAGCTCCTGAGTCTCTTCCCATAGATATACACCGGGATGGCCAAGAGCCCCAAGAAGATCGAAGTGCCGCCAAAGACATACATTATCTGTTCCGGACCGTTGGATTCCACCCAAGGGTTGGCAAAATTTGAAAGGCCGTAGAACATGAAGTTCTGCATGCGGGTCAGCTGGGAAGCTATGGCATTGGCAATAAGAAAGAAAATTACCTTGAATAGCATGTTCATGATGAATATCTCACTGCTTTGGCTTCGGAATGCATCGAGACCGTAGGCCAACGTGGCAAAGATACCGATCAGAACACCAACCATCATGACGCCTTGAAGGAAAGCACAGAGGATTGCATTGGCACCAATAGCCATTGTATAACCAAACAGAAACATTCCAAGACCCATGAAGACAGTCGCTCCCGACATGAATACGAGACGGAATTCTGGCTCACTGGAGAATATTAGAGCAGATCAGTTGGAGGAAATGGAGGACTTACTATACGCCTTGGTTTCGTTTCCCCATATACTTAACAATGGGGTCGCTAAACCAGCCGACAAAGATAGACCCGATCATGCCACCGATGAACGGTCCAGCACCAATGTATCCGATCTGCGCAGGCCCAAATTTCCAGGGCGGCCCGGAAAAGATTCCCGCGAGAATGATGGCCGACCCGACGTACCAGGCGTTCAAGAGTCCGGAAGTGATGATAGCATAGCAAGCGGCGGGATTTAACAACGTTAAGAATGGCCCCAGTAAGTACTTGAATATGTTGTCCTTGGAGTAAATACCCGTGTATACGGCCAATTCTTGAACGAATGTTTTCTTAGGCGGTATATTTGCCAGCTCCATCCCGACCTCCACTTCTCGATGCCGCTCCTCGATCTTCGCCAATTCATCCAGCTTTTCATTAACTGCGAGGTCGGTTTCGTAGCGAACATCACGGAGGTAGGTGGTCTCAGGGCAGAAGAGGAACATGAGTACAAATTGGACAACGAGGAATATCTGGAACATGTGGAATAACCAGAGCCATCCGAGACTTGCAAAAACTTGTCCGCAGATGATGGAGGCGAGTGAGGACGCCGAGTTCTGGATGAAGTTCTGGAATGCCACTCGTGTGCCACGCTGATGTACGAAGTACATATCACCGATTGAGGCGATCATTAGGGATTCGAAGGCGCTGGTGGAGAAACCTTGTACGATGCGTGCTGCGAGAAGGTAATTGTAACTAATTTTGGACTCGCCGATTGCTGTTCCAATGATATCGAAGATTGTGGAAGCCAGGAAAACGGGCCGTTTGCCGTATTTTCGACTGAGGGCACAGACGATAGGTCCTGAGCAGCCTGCCGCAAGGAGATTATAGCCCGAAACGAGAACAACAACTGAGAGTGGTTTCCCGACCTGTTCGGCGATGACGAAGTATGAGGCATTGAGGAACGGCCCCTGAGCCAATCAGCGCCTGTAAGTCGTGTAAGAAGCAGAAACATACGTTTGTGCCTGCATTCAGCATTGTGCCGAGACATAGGATTGCAATGATCATGTCTTTCTTCCACATTGGCCAGTTCAAGGGATCATTTGGGTCGTCACTGGGTTGCGGGGAGAGGACGATGTGGCTGTCTTTCCCTGTGCCATGCTTGAGTCCGACAAGCCGCTCCTCGGAGTGAGCAGCTTCATCATCCAACAGCACAGTTCCAGGGACATGTGCGAGCTTATTATCTGGAAGATTGTAAGCTTGAATATATCAATGGGAAGTCCAAACTGGTTGGGACTAACCTTCCAGAACACCAAGCCCCATTTTGAAGCTTGCCCGACTTTCAAGAGTGCAATACGAAAGAAGTTATTGAAGCAACACCACTTCAAACAAATTAAACAGGGAGAGAAAGATCTCTCATCCTCGTGGGAGATCGGCAGGTTCATATACTGGGTGCAGATTGACTCAACAGCCAATAAACAACAACAAAAACTCCAAGCTTCCAGAACCATTTACCCCGCTGCATCCCTAGGATCCGATGCGAAACCAATATTTGGGAGTTCAGAAGCGAGCATCGTTACGCGTTGGTTGGTGGTGCTGCATGATTCAGGACCCTTACCCCAGACACTCCTCCCCGCATTCGTGCTCGGCTGCCTGTCAACCCATGCAGAGCCCTAGGGCATCATCGGCAGATGTTATTGAGATTCCATCGATGACACGGGAATAAACGCTCGGAACCTTCAACCGCGGCTTGGGAATCCCGGATGTTGGCTGCATTGTCTGTGCTGACGCAGCTTGGCTGGCCTATATTGTACGACACTACCGAAATAATCTTCTTCTTCAGCTCGAGAGCGTCTTCTTGCCCTTTCCGCCGCGATATATTGATACCGAGATCAACAAAGCTGTCAGCTACAAGGCATGACCGAATTCATTTCCCGAAAGGAGCTGCCACTCGGGAATGCCCCTGTGTCATGTGGAGGAGGACTTCGCATCGGGGAGGAGGAGTTGGGGAAGCCCCAGCAGCGCTCCAAACGCCACAAGGAGCGCCACGAATGAGGGGAGCTCCATTGACATCTCTCTTTGTAAGATTCTTCATTTGCCAAGTGATGAACAATTGCTTTGAAAGCGGAGAAGTGGAGATGTGTTGATCCAGCCGAGACTTCTCGGCACGTCTTGCATGTTGCTACGAGCTGGAGATGCAAACAACCTGCTCGAATTTGAGGATGGAAATAGAACGTTTCGGGACTTGTGAGCACGACTACACTGTACGGTACGGCAAGCTCTGTCTGCCATGCACGACGCTGCGTTGCGCCTCACTTGAGAAACATAGGGCCCAATGATTTGATTTTGCGCCCAGCTCCGTGGTACTCTGGCAGCCTGGGAGGGCACAGCAGAAAATCGTGTGACAAGATGAGTTTCGCAGCCTTTGCGCTCCGTGGAGTCGTGGACTATTGATGCTGACTTCTGGGAACATGGCTTGCCTCGAGATTTCTTGCCCCTGACGAGTAATTACCCGGCAAACGCGTGAGTCAGGTCCCTTGAACGTCAACGTCAACGTCTCTACTGCATCTTCAAGATCCCGACTGCACACCGAAGTCATGACCCTCCAGGTGCTGCCCGATGAGTTGCTCGTCCAGATCTCCAATCACTTGGAGTTTTCGACACACCTCTCAAATCTTGTACTGTGCTGCAGACGCTTCTACCGCCTCGCCAACCCAGCGCTTTATTCCAGTTTCAGTGATCATAGAGGGCCGCTGCAAATACTGAAATTTCTGTCAACGATAATGGCGCGGCCGGATCTAGCACCCTATGTCAAGACTTTCATCAGCTCTGGCCCGCACTCGCATTGGGAAGAGACCACACTTTTATGGTAGATGCCATGAGCATCACACTGAAAGCAGAGCTGGCGAAGATCTGCGGAAATGAGCGTCAGAGGGGCGGATGGTACGACGCGATATCTGGCTGTAAAGGACAAGTTGGTGCTTGGGAAGCGGTCGTTGCAATGTTTATGCTGCTTCTCCCAAACCTCTCAAAACCTAAGCCTTCCTTATTACCATGATACAGGAGAAGACCTGAAATGCATTCCCGCGGTAGTTGCTCGTGCGGCACAGCTCCAAGACTCGAACATTCTGTCACCATACGCTTTGAAGAATCTCCGCAACATCGAACTTGGCATTTTATCTGACGACGAGGGAGCAGTAGATTGGTCATAAAAGACTTTCTTCCCACTCAAATCTCCAGGAGCATAGCCTCGGCACACAACTTCTACAACGACTTCTACAAACAGAATATCCCAGCTATCCCAGGGGCTTTTCCACATGCGACCACTTTTCGCTTCAAAGATCCGATATGTCTCCCCTTGTGTTCCGAACTCTCCTCAAACCTTTCCCCAACGTCACGCATTCGACGTACAGCAACTGCGGCGAAGCAGAGCCCCCATTCTCGTTCTATCCACATGAAATGAGGTTGAGAATCATCCACTCGCAGCCGTCGCTGCAGGAGCTGACCATCATAAACACCCAAGAAGAGATCGAGACAGTGGACTACCTGATGGGGGAGAATGAGGGTTTGCCGCTTGGGTCTTTGGTGAAGTTCCATAACTTGCGTCGGCTTGAAGCTATGGTACGCACTCTCGTGGGGAGGAGACCAGGGGATCCTGGTTTCGACTCCAGCTTGCCGAAAGACTTACAGACGGGCCCTCGTGTTTGTGAGAATACTCGGTTTGCAGAAAGCTTGCCAGAGGAGTTAGAGTTGGTCCTTAAAGCCTGTTTGATTCTTTGCGGTGGTGAAGGTGTTGTTCGAGAGGAGCCAACAAGGCGCATTGAAGAGCATGAAAGTGATCACACTTGTCTTTGCCTATGGTATCTCTCTAGACGAAGTTGCGGAGGAAGGGTCGAGGTGCGTGGCTGAGGGCCAGAAGTTGGGCATCGTGGTAAGTAGACATAAGGGAGAATATCCGGGTTCTGAGTAAGTTCGTTGAATATCCAATGCCCGTCTTTTTACAGGAACTTACATCCAATTAGCGATCAAGCTGATGAACTGCAAGGCATATGAGCAATTTCTGATATGGTAGGAGTGCCGAGGGCGTGTCAGAGTATGTGAACAGACTTGAGGGTGAATCTCAAGATTTTTGGATTTGTTGCACATCGCTTCAATGTACCAAAAGTCTTGGGACATTGAGATTGTCCTTGGAGTAGAGAGTGAATCTCTGAGTCAAGGTTTTGGACCACCCAGGGAATGGTGAATCAGTTTTTGCTTCATATCTCGCTCAATGTTTCCCATTTTCTGGGACATCTTATGTCGAATCGAAGTTCGATTCTCGTCTCGCATTTTCAACGCTTGAGAGAGCACCACAGCAGAATGCAGAGGGAACTTGGGGAGGGGAAGTGAGTTTCCCTGGCGACGGTGAACATAGGGTGGCGTTCTGTGGCTTTCATCTCAAGCGAGATGCGACCCTTCGGACCACGTTTCAGACATTTAACATCCGAATTAACTTCTTCACCTTCCTCTTTCCTTTGAATTCCAAATCAACTCTCTTGAACCTCCAGTATGGCTTTCAGTAAGCTTCCTGAAGAGCTGAAAATACAGGTGTTCCCCCAGCTTAGAATCCAGAAAAGGGGCATGTTGGAATGGGACTACCCCGAGTCATTGCTCAATGCAGCCCTTTGCTGTCACACTTGGAACGAACTTGTCGCGCCAACCCTTTACTCGACATTCGTCGAGAAAGAGTCGAATACGGCCAAGTTTATTCACACGATCTTGGAGCGGCCAGACTTGGCATCCTATGTCAAGATCTATTCGAGCAATTTTCCATGGATTGATCCCCTCAAGCCCGAGCTACTCGAGCCGCACCGCGTCAAAATCGAGGATCTGATTGCGACAGCATGCGCGGAAAAGGGGCAGAGGGAGCTTTGGTACGAGGCAATGTTCAGCCCCTACCCTTCTTCGCACCCAATTGTCGCATTGGTCCTGTTACTCCTACCCAACCTCTCAACATTGGAATTTTTCAAGGAGACACCAATGGGCATCTACACAACCCTCGTTTTCTCCAAAACGGCTCAGCTACAACAATGTGACCTACGAGCACCGTATTGCAACCTTCAATACGTTCAATTAGCTAGGTTCTCCGAAGTGACGAACTTCTTTGAATTCATCGAGCCATTCGTTCGACTTCGGTCGCTAAAAACTTTTACTTTTGAGAATGCAATAATGTGGGAGGATATTTATAAGGGCATCGAAGTCGTCGCACCGCACATCACCCGTCTATCTTTCCTACGAACCGACATCCACCCTCACGCATTGGCACCTCTCCTTGAGCGTTTCCCAAACCTCACCTATTTCTCATATGTCTACAGCAGTAATACTAGCGACGGGATCCACTATCCTTACGTCAACTGCTCTGTCAGAGACGCAATTATGCATCTGCAGCAATCTCTCGACGAGTTGATAATCGTGGACCGAGAGAAAGACCCAGTCGAGGAATGGGAACGTAACTGGAATGAGGAATTGCACGAGGAAGTTGTCATCTCTCAAGAAATCGAGCCGCGTTCCTTGGCCTTCGGGTCTTTGACTGGATTTGTCAAACTGCGTCGGCTCGAAGTTACGGTTTTCACGCTCACAGGACCAATTCCACGTGCGGTGTTTAATGAGGGAGCCACTGCTGTGGCGCAATTCAGGCTTGGGCAGGCGGCGCGACTTGTGGAGAGCTTGCCGAAGTCGTTGGAGAGGCTGGTTTTATGGAATTGCACTGAGGTGAAGAGAGGGGCAGAGAAGTTTTTGTTTGACAGAAGACGGCGGGGTGAATTGCGAAAGTTGAAGATGGTGGAACTGGTCTTTTCAGAAAGATTTGATGTGGAAGACGGACTCTGGTGGCAGACTGAGGGGGAAAAGTTGGGGTTGGTTGTGACTGTACGGATGGATAGAGGCAAGGACTATGATGGACCAAATTGCTATTGAAGATGACACCAGTGAAACTTGGAACTTGAAGCTTAATTTGGGACATTGACAATGAGATCCAGCATTCGTGCCCTCCTTGAGCCGGCATTGAAAGGCATCTATATAGAGAAATATAATCACGTGATCTTCATTCAACAAACCCAAAGATCTTGGAAGAACCAGTTATGGAGAACTATACGGATACGATCTATGCAGTGATGGCGGTGCTGTACGACAACAAATGAGCAGGAATATTGTAGAAGCTGAGCGCTGTGAAACTAGTTTTGCAATGGGCCATGAGAGAAGGTTTGGTGGAAGTAGAATATTGTATGGAAGATGGGAAACGTTGGGAATTATGCTTAAAATTGTAGTACCAGACAATGTTCCATAGTACAAAATCGGTCAAACACTCCGACTCTTTCCCTGACATAACATCCAAGGGCCTACCATGAACGCCACTGGATCCAACCAGGCAAAGATATACAACATGGAACGCCTCAATTTGGAGTCATCACGTGATGACTTCGTCACAGGCAACCACTCGCCAGCTCTTATCTCATCTCACAAACACAGACAACTCCACGCTTAAACAGGATTCAGAGCCCAAAGCTCGAACAAAGGGACCAAAAATCCATTTTCTGCGGCAACTTTAGCACTTACAAGGTTTACGTTGCACTTGATCGTGGAGAGGATTAGAGCCTATCGCCTCATGCAGGAGCTTGGGAACGGAAGCCGCAAACGAGGCAGCAACGCTGCTACGACTCACCGAACCAACTCAAACTCATCCATTTCATCGAACCCCTTCCCATATTATACTGTTGCAAGCTCGCAATTCTCAGCACTCATCGGGTTCGCCCCAGAACCATGACGCTCAACAAACTTCCCGATGAGCTGGTACTACGCGTTGTCTACCAATTAGACTCCCCAAAAGACCTTTCAAATTTGGCTCTCTGCAGTCACCACCTTCATGCTATCGCTATCCCGATATTGTACTCATCATTTGCGGAGAACCAATGTCAACAAACGTGGGCGTTCCTTTGCACGCTTTTGAAGCGGCCAGACCTAGCGCGCTTCGTCAAGTCTTTCACCAGCACCTCATGGAGCGTCTATTGGTCCCCACCTGATTCGCTCGATCGTAATCGGGACGATGTGAAGGACATACTCGAGATGGTATTTGCAACCAGTGAAGATAAGAGCGAGAAAAATCTCTGGCTTTGGGACTTCTACTCTGAGGAAAATTGGGATGCAGTCACCGCATTCGTTCTCCTTCTCCTACCGAACATTACGAGCCTCAAACTACCAGACTATCCGAGGCTCTCAACTTGGGTTTCCAAAGCTCTCCACCGAGCCTGCAAATTTCAGGACTCGAATACATCCTCACCATATTCTCTGTCTCACCTGCGTGATGTGGAGCTCGCCGCTGATTACTTTGCTAGCGGGGATGTGTTCGCGGACATGGTCATGCCATTCTTGCCGCTCCAGTCTTTGAGACGCTTCACCTGTGCCGGCTTATGGTTGGGACAACGCAACATTGAAAGTCTCAGAGGGAACGTCACCCACTTTTCACTTCCTTCTTCTGACGTCAACTCATTGGTATTCGCCGAACTTCTCAAGTGCTTGCCCCGTCTCGTACATCTTACCTATTGTCACAATTGGGTCGATGTCGAGGAAGAAGGGGCTGCTCAGCCTTTTATACCGCGCGCCATACGGGATGGACTCATGCCATCGAGATTTTCCTTGGAAGAATTAGTTCTTGTCAATCATGAGGAAGAATGGGAGGACTTTACCTTTGAAGTAGTACCACTGCCTCTGGGATCATTGACAGAGTTCGAGAAATTACGCAAAATTGATGCTACCGTGTACACTCTTGTGGGACGAGAAAAATCACACCAATACGGCAATGTACAATTCGTCGAATCCCTGCCCCAGTCGCTCGAGATATTGGTGTTGCGAAATTGCGAGCCAGACATTTGGTCGTTACTCCACGTATTGCTTGACAAAAGACGAAACGGATGTTTGGGGAAGCTGAGGATCGTGAATCTGGTATCACGAACTAAGGCGTTTATGGATCTATCTGCGAGTCGGGAAGCTGCAAAGAAGTATGGGGATGAGGCCGAGGACTTGGGAATTTTGCTGAACATAGTTGTTGGCTTGCCAGTTGGCGAGGTTGCTCTGATTGGAGGTTTCCGCCCTGTCACTTCCCAGTGAAATTTTCAATTAAAAGCACTTTACCAATAGCCGGCGGCTCTTGACGAGGTTCGTGGAGTTGTGTACACTTTATAAAAGTATGGAAAAACATGGACAAAACAACTCGGACCACAAACCAAGCAATGGAACCTCAACGAGAGACAGCAGGTAACGTGATGACTCACTCTCCCCATCACGTTCGTTCCCTTCTTCCAAACGAAGTTCGAAAACAGCGAGGTTATACTGACAACCCCGCGCGGGGTAAAGTAACATTCACGATCTTCAACATGTGAGATGATCGACACTTCGACATCGTCACATCCTCGCATCGCTCGCATCATCTGCAGTACTTTGAGTAGATTTTGAATGTCTCCATGGTACTCTGCCTCGGCAGTGCGCGCCGTGAACGTGTGATAACGTTACTGTACTACTGTGCCATGTGCTGGGGGGTATCTTTTGGTCGGATTTCCTGTGGTCCGACTGGTGGAACGGCGCAAATGGCGTCCAACTCAATTGATTCAGGACCCTGCCCCGACCCTAGCACGGCCCAGTCGAGGCCCCGTTTCTGGCATGAGCTCGGCGGCAACCCCAGCCCCTTTCCGGGGGTGGCACGCTCGAGGCGGCCCATTCTTACGGAGCTATCACCTTAACGGCAAGGCTTTAAAATGCGAATATCGAAACTCTGTTGTGAAACCTCCAATAGCCCTTCTGCCACGAGCCATCCAACCTAGTAGCCACGGGCCGACCAGGTTCGGTTCCCATTGCGGGGGATGTTTATGACATTCGCAATCTCCCGAGCCTCAGTTCGAACAATGCTGGTTCTTTCCTTCCTTCCTGTTTGCTTTTCGACATTCCTCCGAAGATGGTGAGAAGATGAAGCTATTGCGAACTTCGAGCCTGTTGTGGCTGGCGACACTTGTTTCTCGTGGCTGGGCGATCTCTCTCCTTGAGGTGCTGCAGGGCTATCCTCAGTTGAGCAGCCTTTACACTTTGGTCAATTCCTCATCAAACGCGACTGCATTGCTGGCAAACGCCAACAACTTCACATTCCTTGCGCCGAGCAATGATGCTATTTCGAAATTCAATGCCCAGAACCCAGGTGTTCTGAACGGTACTCAGATACTACCGAATATCCAGTATGGACTTCTCAAAGGCGGGTATCCGACGCTCTCGATCTCAAGCACGCCGCAATTCATCCAGAGCAACTTGTCTGACTCCACATATGCCAACGTCACCGGGGGACAGGCAGTTGAGCTCGTCTTAGGAAGTGATGGCACGCCTGAGGCGATAACAGGGAATCGAAGCATCAGCACTTCATCAGGCTCCGTAAGTCCCAAGATCCCATCTCTTCGCACTTCTGCTGACAATGGAAACAGGATATTCCCTGCGTCGGTGGCATCGTCCGTATAATCAACTCTGTCCTCTCGATCCCTGTTACCACTGTGATGGAGATCACAAATGCGAACCTGCAGTACTTCATTGCCATATTAAATGCCGATGGGTATCTGAGTAGCAGCGCGACATATGTGAATCAAGTCCTCGATTTGCACGATGTCACTTACTTCATTCCCAACTCTGCAGCCGCTCTCGCTGGTGCCACCCAGCTCGCTCAAAACTCCTCTGCAGCTGACCTCGAAGCCGTGTTCGAATACCACATCGTCCCAGGATCCGTCAACTACAGTCCGATGCTGAAAAATGGAATGAGCTTGAAGACCCAGCAGGGGACAAACCTCCAGATAACAATCCAGGGTGGAGATATATATGTCAATGCCGCGAAAGTCATCGCATCAGACTTGATGGTTGCGAACGGAGTCGTGCACGTGCTTGACAAGTGAGTCCTGCACTTCCCCCCCCAAACCCACCAGAGATCTAACAATCCCCAAGCCTCCTAAACCGCTTCGACACTTCCGGACCCCCAAAGCCCACCGCAACAGCATCTACGACATCCAACCCAGCTCCAACCTCAACCCAAAACTCCATCACCACCCCAACTTACACCTCCAGCGGCGGGAACAGCGGCATGTCCACCGGCGCCAAAGCCGGGCTGGGAGTCGGTGTCGGCGTCGTCAGCCTCGCGCTCATCTCTACCCTCGCCTTCCTCATCTACCGGCACCGCCGCAACAAGGCAGCAGCAACAGCCGCAGCGCCCTGGGACAACAGCTCCATGTCGGGCGCGACCGCATCGCCATTCAACAAATTCTACGTTCAGCGGGGCCAGGTGCAGCGACAAGAAGATCCAGGATTGGGATTGCAGAGTACGGGGATGCAGCAGCAGTATGGAGCGGATTCGGGGGTTGCGGGGAGGGAGTATGGACAGGTTGATGGGCCGGCCATTCCGCCTCGGAGTCCGAGTAGAGCATTGAGGGGGGATGGGAGCTATTTTTGATGAGTTGAGGGGTGGAGAGGGGAGGATGATTGTGGAATAATGGATGGCTGGATGTATATAGCTATACCCCTTACGACTTTCATGCTGTTGTGGGCTTTGAAATGTTGATATCTTGTGGCAGGCGAACTCATATAGAAATCTATCATTACTCAATTTAGTTAATGTCAAATGTGGAACATCTTCGAAGTGAGACACCAAGATCCTTTCCTGATCCAAACTTCTGGCTTGAGATGCTGAACCGGCAGCAATATCATCACTCGAAGGGACTGCCCCCAGCGCGGAGATCTCAAATCTCGTCTCCACACCCTAGTGAGTGAACACCTCTCAATAACAGGGGCGCACGGGATAAGCGAGACTGTTCATGTTCACTATTTACTGTTTCTATCTGATTGCCTGGAGAAACGACGCACCCCTCACTCCATCCATGCATATCCACTCGTAAACCCATGCCATCTATCATTCGCACCACCCATTCCCTCCATCCATTCATCTGCCCACATTCAAGCAGCCCGCATATCATTTTACCGCCCAAGCGCCAAGGCAGAAGCCGATCGATCTGCTCGCTCCGATCCATAACATACAAAAAGGTAAAGAAAAAGGCGAAAGTAGCAAATGCTTGCTCTTAAGTACCCAGGTCCAAGAAAGTCTACTTGAGGAACAAATCCACTCCGTTTCTAACAACGCGTGATCGGTCAACGTGGTCTAAGCCGAGCATATCGTCTTCTGCCGTCAGCATCTCATCAAGGATGGAGTCTAAAGCATCATATTAGCATGTGATTCAGAAAACCAAGACGAGCGTACTTGCCATCAGTGAGATATGTAGGTTTCGAATAAGAGCTTCGCTTGACAATGGCGAATTTTATCTTTTCGAAGTTTTTGCCCTTCATGCCAGTTCGCTTTTCCAATCGTTTCTTGGTGTCCGAAAATACTTCACCAGGAATTATCTTGAACCTGAAAGGAATTCCATGTGACTTGCTTGGTTCGCTCTGGAAGTGGAATGCTTGGATAAGCTCTGATCCTGGCTCCAGATCCTCTTCCGGAATTCTTTCGGCAATGACATGGACATACTCCGTGATGCCCATGACTTGGCTTTCCCGGATGAGGTTCTTGTGGATTTTGCTGCTGTGAGTCTCATAAACTCGAATGGGGCCAGCTTTCTCTTCGTCGTCCAGTTGTGCCTTTTTAATGAGTGCTGCAATCAGGTCTTCAACTGTGCCGTTCTTGGGGACAAGGATATCAAAAGGTTCCTGTACTATATCAGTAATTGCTCTAAATGAGCGTGGCTTATCTTACTTCTTTCGACATGCCATCGCTCAGCCAAATAACTCTCAAAGCTTTCTTGGTATCCAGTTCTGTTAGACTGATGTCGAGAACCTCAAAATAAAGGGCATCAGGCCGTTGGTTGTTATTGGCGAAGGTGCTGTATGGCGGGTTGAGAATGGTTGAGAGACTCTGACTTTGTCCACGCTTTACGGATGCTTTTGGGTTTCCATTTGCAGCATTCACGGTCCAGAATCTGAGATGTGTTGGGTCGACCTTCAAATGCTCTCCCACCTTTGCTGCAATTTGATCATAAGAATGCTTATTGCTAAGAATCAGTTCAAACGGTTGATACAGTTCGGGATTGGCATTTCGTGTCGGATGAGGGTGGAATCTGACTTCTCGTCTGTGAACGAGAAAATCATAGAACTGTTGAGCGTTGTCGATGCGGTCCAGGCCCAGGTTCGATTTCGATAACGAGGTCTTGTCGGAAGAAGACTTTGAGGAAACGCTCCTGTCGTCGTTGTCAGCAAGCGTCAACTGATTGGTGAGATATGTGACGGACTCTCGATCGCTTTCCGATGACTTGACGTCCGCTTTCTGGAAACAGACAATATCCCCATCTTGAAGCTCAGCTGCTTTGAGAGACTGCTTGGCCTTCATTGGCTCAATCATATTTGGCTTGATCTCCTGTGATAGTATTAGCGAGATATTACCAATAGTGTTTGATATCACGTACTTCAAACAACCGCAGCTGCGTCTTCTCTATCCAGCCCATCTTCTTTAGAATAACTGGGACTAAATCCTCAACTTTCTTCTCCCTACTGATGTAAATGTGACCCGCCCCCGACAGAGATTGGCTTTCAACATCGAACCATTTCAGGAACAAAACAATAAGATCGGTCTTTGGTGCATTTCCATTCGTTTGACTTGGAGTCGCTGGCCAAATGGCATTGCCATCGATGTTAACCTCCTCAGCTACCTCTGCCCATAATCGTAACTCCGCAGACTTGCTACCCCCCAATCGCTGATAGGCGTCCTCGACTGTTGTATTCATCTCGGAAATCGGTGCATCTGGCCGAATAGTCTTGTTTTGCCGGTTGACCATAGCCCAGAGACGTATTCGCTTGGGGTCAACATTAGTGTCCTCTCCAACTTTCGCTGTCAATTCTCCTATCGTAGATTTCCGAAGGAGTCGGTAGAATCGGGGGGCAGCAGGCTCATCCTCGCTGTTGGCGCGATCAAAAGAAGTCAAGTCCGTTCCGCCATGAGCTCGATAAGTATCCTCCGTGATGACCTTGCAGCCCAGATACAGGTGTTGCTCCTCTCGTTCTTTCTTGCGCATTTCGCGCAATGCTGCTTCTTCGTCAAGTTTCTTCTGGAGATGTGGTGGCGTATCCCTTTTGGTCACAGGAAGGAGAACTTCATCGAGTCGACTTTGGCGGATATAAACCAACATGTAGGCGGACATCTGGCGTATGATTGGTTTCGTTTTACCACGCATTGCCATTGGACCGTTTGGCAGTAAAAACTCACCACCAAAATTATCTTCTAACACTTCTCTCATGGTAGCCTTTGTAACTTTATCGTCGTCGTACTTGTAAAACCATCCCTCTTTGTTTGGCTTGATGAATGCATAGTAGTGACCAGCGTTGAGATCACCACTGTGGACCAGGACACCATGGAGTTGATAAATCCAGGGTTCTGATTTATCTGCGTCATCAGACAAGTACGGCGCTGCGTCAAAAGTCTCGGGGAATTCGTAGCGATCGTTGATCTTCATCATCGCATCGCGGTCAATGTCGTATTGGAACCGCTTGAGCTGTAAGTGGAGGACTTCGGGGAACGTCTCGAAGATGACTCCTTTGTTGGCATCCTGGAGCGCGAACTGCTCGCCTGCAAAGTATTGGTTCTCGCCATTCATAACCTCAACTTGGACATAATCCTTGAAGCTCTCCTCGAGATTCTTGTTGCCGCTGACGTTCAACTGGATATCCCAGAAATCTTCAACCCGCCGAGATTCATATTCGACGTTGATGCACGAAATGTAAGTCCGGACCTTGCCGCAGAAGAGCTTGGGCAGAACATTCTCGGCCTCAGTTCCCTTCATCTTCTCCTCCATGCGCTCCATAAGCTTGCGAGAAAGCTCTTGTACATCCTGCTGCTCGAAAATGTGTCTCGTTTCCCAGCCGAAGGATTTGGTAAGCTCATTCGTGCCTACGGCAGTGTTCGATGTTTGGAGTTGATAAAAGAGTCGTTGGAGGGTGTATGCGCTATTCTGGAGGGTCTCTTCATCTTGTGTAGGAATTTGATAGATAGCCTTACTGGTTAGCCAATATCCAGCGCTCAGGACAATGTAATCATACCTTTCGGAATGCGTTTGTGAAGTACAAAGACTGTATGAGTGAGTTCAGGTAGCAGGTAGCGCCTTGATTCTTCAGTCCGACGTAGCCGGTCTCCTTCTTCGAATCATAGTTGTTAAAGTTGTGCCATAAGACCCCAGTCTCGTCCTTGCAAATTCTTACATACGAAGTAATATTCGCAGTGTAATTGTCTCCCAATAAGTAGCGGCCAGAATCATCCCACGGGGCCGTGTATAGCTTCCGTAATTCGACAAATCTTGTAAATCCCCAGTCGCCCTCCTCCTTTGTGAATCGGTGGTGGGCAGTATGATATTGGTAGATGGCTGGTGCTTCTGGATTCCATACAACCAGCCCAAACTGTACACAGCAGGCAAAATCATCTGGGGGGGTTCCTTCCGGATAGGCATGCTCGAGGTAGAGGGAAACGTAATCGACATTATTGCCGTTGGGAAAGAAAAGAACGCGCCTACTGACGTCAGCAAAGGATGCCCAACCATTTTCTCCTCAATTTTGAATGTTGCATACCAAGGATGGCCCCCGGCTTCAAAGGTAGGGCCATGATCCCTCCGCGGATGGTCTCGCCAGTTCTCTATCGCCCAAGTGTGTACTTTGTCCTCGAGGACAGGAGGTTGTTCCGGGAGAAGAGGAAGGACAAGCTCTTTCATGCCCTCAACTACCAAGAAAGTGAAAGTCAGCCAGTGGTACAGCTCAGGAAGGTGGGGATCTCATACAGTCATCAGCCCGGAATACCGGCTCGTCTTCTGGGTTGATGATGGCAATGTCGCCGTCATCTTTCTCAGCCTCTGCTGCATCGTTGAGTAGATCTTCCGAGTCAACAATCATATCGTTGCCGGGGGAAAGTGCATCTGCATTGAAGAGCTGCTCATAATCGTCAGAGTCATCTTCGAAGATCGGAACCACGCGGATTTGCGCCATGGTGGATGCGAAGTTGGAGGCCTTGGTTATGTATGAGGTGGAGGGGAACCTGTGGAAGAGGGGCAGAGAGGGAGGGAGAGGTTCTTACCGGATTCATGATTGCAGAGGTGAAATACGCCTTCCCAGAAATACAAAACCGAGATCAAAGAACTGGAAAGGCTACGACGATGGCGCGGTGTGGTTTCCTGGTTGATTCGGGCTGTGCAAGAGCACCTTGCTCTTCCCAGGTTCTTTGGCCTCGCTTCGCTAACGGCCGCTGGCGAATGATGACGTGAAGTACCGCGTCTGTAGATGTTGGCCTTTCAATAGCCGCGATCAAGCTTTGTAGTTGCCACAAAACAAGAATATCTGTCGGAAAATAAGAATGGAAGTTGATGCTTGCCTTTGTAAAGGCAAGAGGTGACAAGGTGAAGAGGAGGATTCACGAAACGGAATAGTGAATGTCTGGAATGGCCTGGTGCAGTTGACAAGGCTGGCTTTGGTGCCTGTAGCCTCATTCGGCCAGAGACGTATGGTCGGATGCGTTTGACGATGGCCGTTATAAGGGCGGGAGGTGCTGAGGTGAGGAGGGTGATTCTCGAGCAGAACAAGTGGGTGTCCGGAATGGTGCCATACAATGGACAAGGCTGGCTCTGGTTTTTTGCCCGCCTCATTCGACTAGAGAGGTGTGGTCGAATGTATTTGATGAGATTTGCGGCTAATGCTCGGAACTCCTTTCGAGATAAAAGGGGCCAAGGCGGTGAAGGGACTTGTGAAAAGTTTTGAGAATCTGTGAATGTATCAAAGTGCTATGGAAGATTGATCAGAGATGTGACAGGAGTGAATTGCTCGGGTAAGCTTCGGGACCCCTTTCGAGGTAGAGGGAGCGATGGGGTTAAGGGGACTTCGTCATTTGGAGAATCTGGGAATCCAATCAAGGTAAATGCTTAGAACGTCAGCGATCTGTAATTCTCAAATTCAGGAAACTCAATTTACTCGAGGTGTCCAGAACACTGGGGACTTTTAATTTCGAATTTAGAGGGTTCAATGTACCAAAAGTTTCTGGGACTTTGACATCAATTGCGGTGATTCACGCAAATTTACAAAGTCATGGAAGCATTGTACCAGAAGTTCCTGGGAGATTGATAACAATGAAAAGCGATTCACCAGAATGAAGGTGTGCAAGGTGAAAGCGGTAAAGGCACTTGTGACTTTCAGATTCAGGGAATCATTGTATTTCAACTTGTAGACAATTCAGGAAATATAAATATAAAGGTACAACATGAATGTACAAAACTAACGGAAGATTGATTCCAAGCCTCGAAGGGACGGAACCGGCTATAAATGTAATGTCTTGGATTGTCTAGGACACTTTGAGACCTGCACAGGCTTTGGGACAAGTCCACGTGCTAATAGGGGGCAAACAGCTTGGATTGGGGGATATCTAGTTAGACGCCAGTAAATAACAAAGCACAATCTCTTCCCCACTGACAGAAATCTCGTTGAGAGTAATAAAGAATGGAAAACTAGAAGATCCATCATGTCATGGCAGCCTACTTTGTCTCATCCTTCACAGGAGCCTCAGCAGCAGCATACTTGACAGTCAACCCTTCCTTGATATCCTTGCCCTTTCCACCATACGCTGTCGGTAGCTCTTGGCCCCAACCAGGCAATTCTCCAGCCAAGTTACTTCCATAACTCAATGGGTGGAACTTCTTGACAGTTTCCGCACTCAGGAAGAGCTTCATGGCTGCAAAAACCCAGCCCATGACCAGGGGGACATTGACGAAGAATTTCTCCTTCAGGAGTTCGGGGTACGCCATGCTGAAGATCTGGATGGTCTCCTTGGAGGCGGCTTTGACGGCGGGATCCATTCGAAGGAACGAGACGTTGAGATAGTCGTGAACTTGGACCATTCTATAAGGATCAACACCGTTTTGAGGGATGGGTACAGTTGCAGAAGCGAGATCAAGCTCTTTGAGAGAAAGTTCCATCAGGGCAGCGCGCCATTTAACGAATCTGAAATGCATTTAGCACCTGAACTCAAAGGGAGGTATCAAACATACTCTTGGACATCTCCGAAGGTCTCCTGTTTGTTCTTCACGCCACCATAGATATTCCAAGTGACAATCTCCTTCTCGTGACTCTCGGTCTTCGGATACACTGTGACAAATCCCAAACCACCAAACTTGGCTTCATTGAATTCGGTCTCGGCCAGGAGCTTCCTGGGTTGCATTTGCTTCCGCCACTTCAGTGCCCCGCTCAATTGAGCCTTAGCTTTGGCTATATCCTGGGTGTTGGCGCGCAAGAACTTCTCCAGAACGATGGAAGTGGGAACATCAAACGAGTTGGTGAGCTCTACTCCCCACATCTCCGTGTATTGCGCGTCCGCGATGACAGAAGGCAGCTCAGCGAAGAGCTTTGAAAGAGGGGTGCCAGGCGGCGAAACTGGTCTCTGAACATCATCGCCTGAAGCTGGCTCGGTCTTTGATTGGGTTTCAGAAGCCTCAGTCTTCTTCTCGTCCTTGACGGGAACCTCGGGAGCTGTGGTTGGAGCTGTTGGGGTTTGCAATGGAGCTTCAGCAGCCTCGATCTTCTTTTCTTCGGCGCCCGGAATAGGTCCAGGAGCCGCGGCTATTGCTGCTACAGGTTCAGCACTCATGGTGATGTATTTTGATGAGAGATGAGGCCAGAAACTTACCAAGGTAGAGTGAAGCTATTCGTGAAACCAAGGGTTTTATCAAAAGTGGGGACGTTCACCTATCAAGGTAGCACGTGGTGAATCCCGAATTTGAATAAACATCTCACCAGCGAGTAGCGCCCTACAACGCAGCGGCTGATGCTCGGAAAAGTAATATACTGTCCTGAACTCTCGCCACCGAACTTTCAGTGACTACTATCTTCGCATTGGATGAAATCCTTAAAATGTCCCTTGCTTTTTCTGTTCAAGCGGCCGATTGCGGGGCTGTCGCGGGACGAACCTTCTGCTGCAACTCCGCTCTGGCAGAACCCCCTCTTCTCCCCTATGCCTTACAATCAGCAAACAATCCACCTTCGAGCCTCACTCTCTCCTTAATACTCGCATGGAACCGCCGGCATGCTGCAGTCCTGTTCGCAGAATGGCGCCAAGACCCTGCGGTTGACGATGGGAGCTCGGTGTAGGCCAATTCAGCTGTACTACTGCGTTCAAGCACGACAAGTCCACAATACTCCCCCATGGAGACCAGCCACTACCCTGGATGAGTGAGTTCTGTCTGCTACTATCAAAACTCAATGGCTGATGATCGTAGATGGGTAGGAAAGGAAGCCAGGCCGATAAGTCTCAGACAGCTCATGGTCTTTGGCCGTTCTTTGACGGAAGCTCGATTGATAAGCTCTGCGAATTATGTGAGGACAGAGCTGCCAACGAGGTGGATACTCTCATCCTGCGAGCCCGGGGCATGGACTAATGAGACTCAGGTTGGCACATCGAATTCGAGACATGCAAACTCTGCCCTACGTAGTTGTGACCAATCCCCACATAAGTCAAGTCTACGAGCTATATTATAAGGCATTTGAGAGCCTACGGAAGGTGCGGGAGATTAAAACATTGGAGGACAATGAGAAGTTCTGCAAAAAGATCAGCCAGACTCTACAGGAACATCTGACTGTGATTCCCAAGCTGTCAATGGGAGTGATAGAATGCTGGGACCTGATGAAGCCAGAAGATATGGACAAGTTCATGAATACGATTCTACGCTCTGTATGCCTTCCCACATTTCAACTCTCCAGAATGCCCGTTCGACTAACAAATCTCCAGCGTATCTCCCGCCGAGTCATAGCAGAGCAGCATCTCGCCCTGACCGAAACCTTCAATTCTCCCTGGCACTTCCCTGATTCGCCCAATGCTTCAAACACGGGCACCGAGTTCGTCGGTGAAGTCTTCCTGAAATGTAACGCTGGCGAGGTCGTAAACCGGTGTTACAACACAATCCTCTCCCTCAGTTCCGCCACCTACGGTGCCACAACTCCTCTGCCCGCCCTCAAACTCTCCGGCCACCTTGACGCAACATTTCCCTACATCCTCTCACACCTCGAATATATAATCGGCGAGCTTTTACGAAACAGCATCCAAGCTGTGGTGGAGCGGCAGAAATCCTCGCCTCGAGGATGGGAGGAGACACCTCCGGCCATTGAAGTCACAGTCTGCGAGGCCCCACAACATGTTATAATACGAGTCAGCGACCAAGGCGGTGGAATACCTCATGACACACTGCAGTATCTCTGGTCATTTAGCAAAGGGCCTCGGTCCTCACAAAGGCTGGAGAATCTGACGCAAGTTCCCAAGATGGCTGCCACATTACAAGAATTACGGGTTTCGTCCGATATCCCGACATCACTCCACCCGCCGTCTGAGCCGCATGAAAAATCTGAGCACAGTGGAGCAGGACATGACAGCTCTTTATCAAGTCTTAGTAGCAGGCCACCGAATCTACGGCTAGGGATGGGTCTGCCATTGAGTAGAGTGTATGCAGAGTACTGGGCTGGAAGTCTGGAGCTACATAGTCTCGAGGGATATGGCGTTGATGCATTTCTGCAGATCAGTAAACTGGGGAATAAGAACGAGCAGTTAACAATGCGTGCCAGTATGGACGCAGTATAGAGATGAGCATACCCATTTCAATATAGAGATGAGCATACCCATTTCAATATAGGATTGGAAACCACATGTCACGATAACAGCAAGTATAGAGAAGCATGAATTACATTCGGCTAAAGCTAGTTAAGAAACAAGTCTCAGTCCCAGAAGCACCTAAGAGCATAATTAAGCAGCTCCTCAGCACCCTGCTGCATTCGAAGTCAAGAGACGACACGAAAAGGAAAAGGAGAAGAAAACGGTGTTGCCAATGACCTGCTTACAACACTCCTCACACCCGATCATCCGGCTTCTCGACCACCAAAATATTCTGACTTTTGTCCGGGTATAGTTTCGTTGCGCGTGGAAAGAGGTGATTTAACGACGACCATGGCTGCGGACAGCACTGCCCTGCATCTGCTCAAGCTCCTGCTCCAACGACTTGATCGCCGCATGCGTGCTCTCCAAGTCTTTGTTTAGGCGATCACGCTCGCTGATGAGCTTCTGCTCCCATTGTCTGAACCGGTGCTCTTCAATCTTAACCTGCTCCGTGAATCGCTTTCGGAGATTCTCTTCCTCTTCCTTAAACTTGGGGTTGTCAAGTTTTCGGGGTCTGGCCTCACCAAACTTGCGGGTCTCCATTTGTTGGGCGCGGTAGGCTTCGTAGTGTGCTTCTTCGGTAGTGTGGATGAGATCCAGCATGTGGGTTCGGATGAGAATCGAACGCAGTTTCTTGAAATCGCAGTGGTCTTCGTTCTCGACTTCTGCGACACCCCATGAGTATTGGCGGCCCTTGACGATGCGGCCATCGCTTGTCTTCACATCCTTCTCGGAGCCGATGACGGCAAATGGCATGGCGGCCATGAGACTTCGGGCGTGTTGTGCAGCAGCCTCGTCATCCTCCTCGACAGGCGGTGTGTAAATCTTGATACCTTGCGCTTCAATGACAGCCCGGATCTGTGTGATATTAGCTTCTGATTTGCAGACCGCCTTTCGTTGTTGAACGTACCCTTTGCTTGTAACGGGCCAAATCAGCCGGGCTGAGAGTATCTGCCTTCGCAACGACCGGGATCAAGTTGACTCTTGAGCTCAATCTCTTCATGACCTCAATATCTAGCGGCTTCAAGGTGTGTCCGGTGGGTCTGATGAAGTACAGGCAAGCGTGAACACGGAGATCAATCTTATCAACACGGCGGGGTTGTTGCTCTTGCAACATATACGACTCATGTTGATCATCCAAGAACTCGATAATTGGCATCCAAGAATCACGGTTGTTGACATAGTCGCCAAATCCAGGAGTATCGATAACGGTGAGGCGGACTAGGATATTGTCAGAGCTGGCAATTGAAAATATACACCCATTATGATATACCTTTGAAGAACTTCTCCTCAAGCTCAGCCTTTGTGATTTCGATCTCGACGGTTTTGTCCACTTGCTTCGCGTGTCTCTTCTTGTGGTCGGCGTAGTTTTTGATGGTGGTGGAGAAGAGGGTCTGCGATGCGGTCAGAATTATTACCTCCGCATGGGCTGGTAAGGATTGATTCCACTTACGTTGATGAAGGTGGTCTTTCCGAGTCCAGATTCGCCAGCAACCATAATCGTGAAAGCTGCGCCTCTCTTTGCTACTATCTTATGGCGCTGGTTGGGCTTTGCTTGAAATTAGCTGACATTCTGAAGCTATTCTGAAGATATGCTTGATGCAACACATACTAGGTTTGCGATTCCGATAGGGGACGCGCTCTCTGAGGTTGGGGGAGCCATTGTGGATGTGCTTATTGCAGATTCACTTGCTTTGGGGTCGAACGCAGATAGAGACTTCGTGCCGTCGTGAAGGGAGATGATTGTCGCAAAAGTTGTTTGTGATCAACAGTCGTGGGCTTTTCAGGAGGTTCGGGAAATTCACAGTTCCCCTTTTCGTTTAGAACTCCCGGACTTTTAGCGTGTCCTCGAAGAGTCTAGCGTGCCTGCCGCTTCGGAGAAACTAGTTACCGATCAACTTGCATGGGAATAAAAAAACTACTGGGCGAGAAATACATCGCAAAAATGCCAATTCAACGGTGACCATGAAGACGGAGTTTAGGGTATATTTTTTACTCCTCACAATGTTTATGCGACGTATTGACAGTTCACATAGTTCTCCAACCTTTTGGGGACTGTATACAGCCAGGGAAACCTGCTCTTCAGCCCTGATGGATCTTGTCTATTCTCTCCAGTCGGGAATCGAGTGACGGTTTTCGACTTGATAAAGTGAGTATTAGATTGAAATGGAGCGAGTAATCCGCTAATTGTACTATAGTAACAAATCCCATACTCTCCCATTCGCGCATCGAAAGAACATCGCCAGACTCGGCCTCACACCGCGGGGTAATTTACTTCTTTCAGTCGATGAAGATGGCCATGCAATATTGACAAGCGTATCTCGACGAATCGCCCTCCACCACTTTACATTCAAGTCTTCAGTCTCTGCACTCGCATTTTCTCCCTCGGGACGTCACTTTGCTGTGGGAGTGGGGCGGCATATACAGGTTTGGCACACACCTTCAACGCCAGATCAAAACGTGGATGGAGAGTTAGAATTTGCCC
This sequence comes from Hyaloscypha bicolor E, assembly GCF_002865645.1. Lineage (NCBI taxonomy): Eukaryota > Fungi > Ascomycota > Leotiomycetes > Helotiales > Hyaloscyphaceae > Hyaloscypha > Hyaloscypha bicolor. The sequence continues at coordinate 53,722 of NW_020194667.1, forward strand.
CGTTCATACTGCATCGAGTGTATGCAGGTCACTATGATACAGTCCAGAGTATTGAGTGGTCTAGTGATTCTAGATTCTTTCTTAGCGCAGCTAAGGACTTGACCGCCCGAATATGGAGTTTGAATCCCGAGGAAGGCTTTGTTCCAACGACACTTGCGGGACATAGGGAAGGTGTTCTCGGCGCATACTTTTCAAGGGACCAAGAGACGATTTATACAATAAGCAAAGATGGTGCTGTTTTCCAATGGGCATACTTGAGGAACCCCAATGCACCTGAACCAGAGGAGGACGAGGAAATGGAAGATGCAGACGAAGATTCCCATGCCAGATGGAGAATTACACAACGACATTACTTCTTGCAAAATAATGCCAAGGTTAATTGTGCGGCATACCATGCAGACTCGAATCTGTTAGTGGCTGGTTTCTCGAACGGCGTTTTCGGACTATACGAGATGCCCGAATTTAATATGATACATACTCTGAGTATCTCTCAAAATGATATCGATTTCGTCACCATCAACAAAACTGGCGAGTGGTTGGCATTTGGAGCCTCAAAGCTTGGTCAATTGTTGGTTTGGGAATGGCAATCCGAGTCCTATATTTTGAAACAGCAAGGCCACTTCGATTCCATAAACGCCTTGGTGTACTCTCCAGATGGACAGAAAATTGTCACAACAGCTGACGATGGCAAAATCAAAGTCTGGGACGTGAATTCGGGGTTCTGCATAGTCACTTTCACTGAGCATTCAAGTGGAGTTACAGCTTGCGAATTTGCGAAGAAGGGAAATGTTTTGTTCACATCAAGTCTTGATGGATCCATAAGAGCGTGGGATTTGATTCGATATCGAAATTTTCGAACATTCACTGCCCCAACACGATTATCATTCTCATCTCTGGCCGTGGATCCTAGCGGGGAGGTGGTCTGCGCTGGATCTTTAGACTCCTTCGACATCCACATATGGTCAGTTCAGACTGGCCAATTACTCGATCGATTGGTAGGCCATGAAGGGCCGATCTCATCACTTGCCTTTGCGCCAAATGGAGGCGTTGTTGTCAGTGGAAGCTGGGATCATACAGTCCGAATATGGTCGATCTTCGACCGAACACAAACCAGCGAACCTCTGCAACTTCAAGCCGATGTTCTCGACATAGCATTCAGGCCCGATTCGAGACAACTTGCTGTATCAACACTGGATGGCCAGCTCACATTTTGGTCAGTCTCAGAAGCAGAACAACAATCAGGAGTCGATGGAAGAAGAGATGTCTCTGGTGGTCGCAAAATTACAGATCGTCGCACTGCTGCCAATGCGGCTGGGACGAAGAGCTTCGGCGCTATCAGGTATAGTGCCGACGGCACATGTGTACTGGCTGGTGGAAACAGCAAGTATATTTGCCTCTATTCAGTCGACTCGCTCGTACTGTTGAAAAAATACACAGTCAGCATCAACTTGTCATTGTCAGGGACACAGGAGTTCCTGAACAGCAAGCTGTTGACGGAAGCTGGCCCAGCTGGCCTTATTGACGAGCAAGGCGACGCATCAGATCTCGAGGACCGGCTCGACAAAAGCCTTCCAGGATCCACAAGAGGTGGTGACCCATCGGCCAGGAAGCGTATGCCGGAAGTACGAGTAACAGGTGTAGCTTTTGCGCCAACAGGCAGGTCTTTCTGTGCCGCCTCTACCGAAGGACTTTTAATATATAGTCTGGATACGATGCCGCTTTTCGATCCTATCGACCTGGACTTAGCTGTCACACCAGCCTCAACACTGCACGTTCTGCAGAAGGAGAAAGACTACCTAAAAGCCCTCGTCATGGCTTTCAGATTGAACGAAGTTCCATTAATACGACAAGTCTACGAAGCAATCCCGCATAGCAACATCGGACTCGTCGTTGAAGAGTTACCTGTCGTATACGTACCACGGCTACTTCGTTTTGTTGGCAAGCAAACAGAAGAGTCACCTCATTTAGAATTTTGCCTGCTGTGGGTACAGGCCATTTTGAATGGACACGGTCAGTGGATCCGTGAGAATCGAGCAACTGTGGATGCAGAGTTGAGGACGGTCAGTCGTGCTGTTGGAAGGATTAGAGACGAGTTGAGACGACTGGCCGATGAGAATTGTTTTACGATTGATTATCTTCTGAGTCAACCGACGGCGCAAAATGGGGCGCAAAATGGTGCTGCAAATGAGCAGAAGTCTATCACAAATGGAACTGATACCCAACAAGTGGAGATTGAAGAGGATGACGACGACGATACTGAGTGGATAGGCTTAGACTAGGAATCTAATGTTCGAGCATTCGGGTCTGCTATAATGTACTTGTTGGGCAGTCAGTTTGCACCCCCAAGATGAGTTCGAATCTTCCATCGTTGTGTTGGGCAATGGGCCTATAGGTGGCAAGTCAAGCCACCTCCGTTGCTAAAGCGCCTGAGACGAATCCTAGACACATGCCTCCATTTCCGGGCTCGATGCATCTAGCAGAAAGCGGCGGGACTTTCAGCATAGAGTAGCTAATCGGTTCTTTCGTCTCAGCTTTTCCCAGCCTCTTCGCCTTAAGCTATTCTCGCCAAACTGGCCAGTGCCTTCGCCCAGAGTTTCCCTGTTCCCCCATTCAGCTCCACGTGCCGCGTCAGCTCCCCGCCCACCAATCCTACCTCACAGGGGGAGTTCCCGTGGTTGTGTGGCGTAGAGGCAAGCTAACGTAGTGCATTAGCCTTGCCTTTCCTAGAACAATGTATTGTGACTTGAGAGGCTCGAGAAGCTGAAAAAGCCTCAGAGCCTCAGAGCCTCGCAGGCTTTTTCTTCGTTCACAACACCTCTCTCCTCGGCGCTTGCGGTTCATGGCACGATACAAGCCATAGAGTCGATTTTGCTTCCAGCTTATTCTGAATTTCAATTGTTTATTGTTCAATGTCTGCTGCCATCATCCAATTGGCGCAAAAGTCTTCGGCTCCCAACGGCAGCCAGAGAACCAACCAACCAAATGGAAAAGACCCAAGCGTCCGAGAGCTCCGGAAGCGACCACTTATTGTCGGAAATTTTGAGCGCATTAAACAGAATTGATGGTCACCTTCAGGCACAACAGACCCGCGTCGATGAGCTGGACAGTAAGATCAGTGCGGTGACGACGTCTGTAAAGGAGGCTGTGGATACGACGCAAAGCGCTAAGAATTCCACTGATCGTCGCTTGAAAGTTGCTACAACAGTTCAACCATTCAGGGAGAGGAGAGCTAGCACATTTCCTACAAGCCCTTCAACGCGACTTCGTGGTCCTGGCCTAGAAACATCGGGCAGAAATGGCAGCGGTCAGAGCACCTCGAGCCGCTCTTCTCTATCCCAAAGAGTTCTTGTAGGCCAGTTCAACGACAGACACTCTCCTCGAAACAGCCTCCCAGGGAAAAGCAAGATCTTTACATTTCCAACCCCGCCCAGCAACTCAATCCCAGAGACTGGTTCTGTTTCGAGAAGAGGAACATTAAGCTCTCTCTCGCCACCTCCCATGGCTCAGAACGAGCATATCGATCACGCAATACATAACGATGGCCTGGACTGGTATACAAAGTTCCCACCGCCAAAGAGCTGGGTCGTTACCAGGACTCAAGGGAGGGATCTTAAAGTCAAATATGGCGGGGAGGACGCGAAGAATCTTTGGAAAACATTCGTTGGAGACTCGTGCACTATTCCTCCTGATGGCAGGGTCGAAATGACTTTTCAACAACATATCCTGGAGCGTTTGGACGAAACACAAGTCGTGTTACTTTTAGAGACACTTCGGGATGTCTCAACCCAACTGGAATATCGGCGTCCCGGAGATCTTAAAAAGAGAGGGAGCTTCAAGGTCACGGACTACGAATTCGATCCCAATTTTGAAGAGTCTGTAGCAGAGTATCGTGTCGACATCCCCAGTGGGAGGTTTCTGGATCCAGACCGTCGAATTAAACAAGCAGCAACAAGCCCTAGTAGTGAGGACGCGAAAACAGCACCCTGGAAACGAATCATGTGAGTGATTCCGTTTGATCACGCTTGAACATATTTCCCTTCCATGCTGCAAAGGCTTTGGAACAATGAGGCAGTCTTCGAAAGCAGAGCGTGATCGACAGAATCTAGACCCGGTCCCGGTATTTCCGCTGACGCTGCATAGAGAAATCAGGGGCTTGTCAAAGAAACTTATCGACGAGCACGAAACTTGGACAAAATCCATTGACGAACACGAGACATGGACTGGTAATTTTCGAGATCCCTGGAATGAGGCTTTACCTGTGGTCAATCCTATATGTCCTTTCTTGACTAACCGAATAGACGAGACAAACTACAGCCAGCAGGGTTACACCGGGATGAGGACGGTTCAGGAAGCTCTAAAGCACCACCAACAATGCTGGCGGCGACCACCACCTAGCGATGACAACTTATGTTTTCATGTTACGTTTTACGAATTGGTAGATCTCACGCATGATGACGAGCTGGAGGGTGAAATTTGGAGGTCTGGTAAGCTCCACAGCGACAACCCCGATGAGCTGGAGGCTTTGTACGGCATCAGAACCCGTCGAATCCGAGAGAGTGCTTGTACTGTAAGTTTTGTTCTTTAGTATCCCTTAAACCCCCCCTAAGTTAAGACTCATCCGGTGGCAGATTGTGGTGGTTCCAGATCCAGCAGCGTCCCAATTCTGGACCATGCTGTACATGTGCCCAAATGGCTTCGAATTATATGATAAAAGCAATGAGTTCGAGCATTACGATATGGTATTGAGTGCAATCAAGGGTCGAGATGCAGAAGGTGCTCTTGAGGCAATGGTAGGATTTTCAATCCGTATGGTTCTCCAGCGATGGGAGAAGATCTTGGAATATTTTACGTGGCTTCTGGGTCACAGAGATTCGCTTTCGGATCCGGATGCCCACGATAGCTTGCTTTTCGACGACGACTCGTTTTCAAGATCACGCAGATATTTCTGGGCTATCAACTACTTAGCGGAATTGGATATCAGCATTTCTCGAAACATCATTCAATTGGATAGATTTATTGGAGAGGACTCACCTAACAAGTCGATTCGCGAACAGCTGAACCAATTGCAACATCTACGAGAGCGGATCCTTGGTCAAAGAGATGAAGCGATTGCATTGCGGGACGGGGTGAGTAATTTGAACCATTTCATTAGGAACGCTCAATGTTCGTTCCAACGGGTCTCTATAACATTGAGACTATATGCTCTTGGAACTTCCGTTCGGGTATCAAAGCTTCATACTTAATAATCGGTTGAAATGGCTTCTTAATGCCAGTTTATATCAACGTTGGCAGATAATGAGCTTCATGCTAATATTCGAAATAGCTATTCAGTGCGAGCGGGGTAATGGAGAGCAGAGCATCGACAAGACTCAACGAAAACATCAAACTCCTTACATTCGTCAGCATATTCTTTCTGCCACTGTCATTCTGCATGGTATTTCCATCCCTTGCAAATGCTAATACCATTCTGACCTTACTACAGTCCGTATGGAGCGTCAACAATACTATTTTTAGCCTCAAAGCTCTCATCATAGTCGCCACCCTCGTCGGACTCAGCACATATCTCCTAGTCTTCAATCTCAACAACGTCGTCGAACTCTGCAGTCGGGTCTACAGAAAGCGCAAGCTCCTGCTCATTGAGCTGATGCAAAAAGACCTCGACAAGAAATGGAAAGAAACAGGTCAAAAGTTCACCAGCTTTCAGCCAAAACAGGAGAAACGCAAACCCTCAGAATGGATGTTAGGCCTCTTCGTGTTGCACAAAGCCTTCGGCCGCTTTCAATTTATCAAAAGGCTTTCGGAGGAGGAGAAGCAGGAGAAAATCCGTTCGAACAAGGAGGGAAGTATGCCCTATTGGCCAGATCTCCCGTTGCCTGAGGAGCTTGCACAGTCGACGGATTTAGCAAAAGTCCAAAGCGCGGGTGCGGGCGAAGTCAGGAAGAAGCCTTCGATTCGAGACAGATTTGCAAGGCTGAGTATGGTGTTTAGAAGAGGTGCTGTCTCGCCAGGAACCACAGCAAATGTTTGAATCAGCGAGTCCTTATCCGCAACAGATAGAAACGTGTGGACGTTCGATCTGATTGCAAACTTAATACGTAGACAACGGCATAAAGTAATGGGAACATGGGGTATATTTTATAATATATTAATAAAGACCACACTAACATACCCTATAGGTCTCAGTTTTATCTCCTATAGTAGTATTCCGGTCCCTATAAGCCCTATAAGGGTCCCCTGAAACAATTAATTAACCCCCGCACCTTCTTACAAAGGGGTAAAAGGGGGTGAGTGAGATATAAAAGTTAAACCATGATATTTGGTACTATACTAGTATATAGCTACTCGGGAAAGAGGTGGTGGTGGGGGGTGAGGCGATGTAAGTACGGATGTTGTGGAGGGTGGCGGTTATGCCGAAGGGGGTTCCGGTGTGGAGTGCGCCTGTGAAGCAGGAGGGGCATGACATTTTGATTTTGGCTTGGAGGGTTAGGAAAGAGTATGGATGGGAGGAGAGAAGGGAACTTAAGATGGGTGAGGCAAAGAGGAGGAGATCGGCGATAGTGACAATCTCCGCACAGAGGAGGCGTCAAGGTTTACTCGGTCTGAGTACGAGTACTCGGAGAGCTGGAACAATTATTGGTTGAAAGGAGGCTGGGGTACTTGATTGGACTGAGTTTGTTCTTGGCTTTTTAGCTTGGCAGCCCCAAGAGTTCTTTCGGACTTCACTCTATTCATAAAACACGTCTCATCAAAGTATTATAGAAATTCTGTCTCATTCCTGTCGTCTATAGAATTCATAACGTTCATACGCCAGTCCAGTCAAATCCCGTATTACTTGCTGTTTCCAGAACGAACAAATGCAACATAAACATCTCATCTCATCTATGAGCGTAAGAGCAAAACAAAACATAAGTACGGTACGCAGAAATATAACAGACAGCCTGACCCAAACGATAAATTAGACAAGACATGAAGCGCGCTACTGTAAATGATGCATGCATGCTGGTATCTTTGTATACTCTCTCAAACAAAATAGAAAAAAAACGAGAAAACTCCTCCAAATATGTTGAGGATTAAGGGATAGCGTTCAGCTCCTCTCTCTGCCTCAAATACTTCTTCGCCAGCTCGTCGCCTCCAACGGAGGAGAGTTCCATCCAGTGGTAAGCCACACACATCGTAGCCGGATCGCTCCTCTCACGATCCCGCTCTTCTTTCCCGGTGCTGCCACCACCATGCATCTCCATGACTTGTGCCTTGAATGTCTCTCTTGGCTTACTGAGCGGTGCAGTGACGCGCTCAACAAGCTCGGGGTGGGTGAGGTAGAAGATGGCAAGTTCGCGCTCGGCGACGGGATCTCCTTCTTTGGCGGTTATAGTCCACATTTTAGCTGCGTCTTGCATACTGTACTGCATCACCTCGCCACTTGCAGTGGTTGGTGGAACGGATTCGGTGTTCGATGTAGTGGTCTTGCGGGTCTGCGTATAATGGACGACAATCTCATCGGCAATTTCGATGAGAGTGCGGCAAACGTCTTGCTTCAAGCCCAGGGCAGCGAGTCCTGCATCCCAGAATGCTTTGCCGCGCTCAGTTTTGTCGAGAACGGCAGCCGGAACGAAGGAGGCGATGAATTGCAGGTCGCGGAACAGAGTTTTTGGTCGAATATCTGCATCACGGAAAAGGTCTTGGAGGACGTCGACGATCATGTCGGTGCTGGCTGGGTTGGGGAGGCTTAGAGATCGATCGGTTGTGCGGTGGACTGGGGAAGCAGAGGCATCGGATTGGATGAGAGTTGATGCTCGCCGTTCTTTGCAGTTATCGATGGCCTCCTCAAGATTCTTGGCTCGAGGTGTGGTTGAAGTGGTGTCGGTGTGTCCGAAAGCATTGATGTGCTGAACTTCTGGAGACTGGGGGGCTGCAGTCAAGGACTCATGGCGAATGCGTGGTCGACGTGGGGCCGATGGAGTGAGATATGCAATGATAAGATGCTCCAATTCGAAAAGAGCATTCAGCTTTGCGTATGGATTTGGATGCACAGAGAACATTCTCAGCAACCGCTGGAACGCCATTCTGTAAGGGAAGTCTGGGGAGTCCATTTCCTTGGAGACGCTTTTCCGAGGCGCACCCACGAGATAATCACTGGTCGAGCTCTCAGCTGTGGAGTGGACCTCGGGGGTACTGTGCTCTGTTGAGCGAGTACCGCCAGAACCTCCTCGCTCCATTCGTTGAGCAAATGAATCGGGATTCTCGGGAGGGGCATCAGTCTTTTGTGCTCCTCGCAAGTCTCTGAAGCTCTTTTTCTTCTCCAGGGTTCTCTTCTTGCTCTTTCTTCTGACTTTTCGCTCCGCCCGTTCCTTCCTCTCCATGCAGTCCTGACCGAGGTCACCCGAGAACCAAGAGTCAGTCTCGCTCCCACGCGCAAAGACCAGCGTACCAAGATCACTGATGAGGAGACTTGTCAAGGTCTGCTTCAAATCTATCAGGAATCGTTGTTTCGCTTGACTTGCACTCTCCTCCTTCAGCATTACCGTCTCGTTGGTAGACGACGAAGTTCCTGGGCGATGGCTGCTGATGCTAGTAGACGGCGATTGAGCTCGAGTTTGGAATGGCGACCAGAATGTTGTAGCAGAATCAATGGTCAGCACAGGGCTAGCCATCCCGAAATAATCTTGAGAGTCCATCAGATCTCCAGTGGTGCTCAGTCGGGACGTGCTGTATCTGCCGGAATCAAAACTCTGCTGTGAATTGTTCCTAGCTGACATCGCTCGCAAATCTCGTAGGCCTGGTCGACTGAAGTCGGTACTTCTTAAACCACGTTTTCCGTTATCTGACTCACTGGTATCGTCCCCAGATATGCTCAGTGACCCAAGTCCGTTGAGGAACAGATCACCCTTTTGTCTGCCACTATCCAGAATTCGTTTGTCTCTGTAGTAGAGCTCGCTTGACCAGAGAACTGGGCCCTCCATCAAATTATCACCGACCAACTTATTGATACAAGCCTCAATCTCCAAACAGAATCTGTGAATACGCTCTTCGCCTTTGCAGAAGTTCTCAATCCCGAATTGAGAAAGCCAGACCAACGTTTTGTCTGACTGTTCGTCAGATAACTTGTTCGGTCCACCCTGTTCCTCAATCGCAGCCATCATATCCATTACTTGGGCTTCGGTCTTCAATAGGAAGTTATTTGTGGAGAGCCTAGACGGATTCCGGGGCCGAGCACCTCCAGCAGAGAGATGTGTAGATCTTCTTGGCGACGCCATGCACTTCAATGCAATGGCTATATTCCGAGCAGTATCGTAGGCTGCAGAGTTTCTCACGTCTGTGACGTACCACATCTTGTCTCGAAGAGCCTTGAGACGCTTCATCATAGATTCAATGGTGACATCGTGACGCTCCTGGGATTGCTTCAACCATACCAGCCATGCATCATACTCTTCAATGGCGCTCGTGGAACGTCGAATCGAGTCTCTTGGACCCCGAGAAAAGATACTCAGGAGAGATGCATATCCATCTCGCTTCAAAGAAGTAGATGAAATTTGGTGTAGCTGATTCAAGGTCTTCCAGTACAAGTGAGCGTTGACAAAATCTGACTGGGCTTGGCATTGTGCTTCGGCCGCTTCCAGCATTGTGACCAAGACAGAAGTGGATTCGCGATCAGCCTTGTCGCTTTCCGAGTCACGCCTTAGGTGTTTTGAAGACTTTGAGTCAGGTTGCTTAATGTCCCTCCCAGATCCTGTAGAATTGTCACGAGGACGATAAGGATTCTTCGATTGCGCCTGAGCTGATGATCCTGGCCGACTTCGTTGCTTCTTGCGAGGGCTTTCCAGTGCAGATGTCCTGTTACTGAAGGTCATTGACTCGGCCTTTGAATCTAGAGACTGTGGGATCTCGTAGTCTTCAACAAGCTTCAATATTGAGTCTCTTAGTTGATGGTAGTCTTTCCCAAGATCTGGACCAGCACCAGGTGCATCATCTTCATCGTCACTGCTGGTCGTAAATTCTTCCTCATCGGCCTCATCATCGGGGTCGTGTGGCATATGAGTTGACAGAGTTTGGCCATCGGCCGACATGAAGAGAACCGCCCACCGTTCTGCGCAAGGATGACAGGATCCAGAAGTTCCATCAGCACCCAAACCCTGATTCATTTCATACGTAGCAATGCGGAGCTCAAACCCATCATCTTCGTAATTTGTTGGGGTCGAGGGCTCGTCCAGCAGAGGTTCTCGCGAGGTGGTGATGTCGCTAATCACCGAAGAGCCGCTGTTTGAAACTATGGAAGCATTGTCGAAGGCGTTGCGCGGAGCAGCCATCGATAGGGACTGGCTTAAACTGGACATGCCGCCAGTAGTGACTGTCGATATACCTGATATCGAAGAAGCGGAGGAACGTAGACCACTTATGTGTATATCCTTGACAGAGCCAGAAACTGGGCGTCTTTCCGGGAAAAGCGCAGTAACCATCGTTAAAAGGTCTGATGGACTGAGAACAAGATATGGATGAACTTCCACAGTCTCTCTTAGCGATGTTATGGATCGCGCTGGAAGTAGCTTTGCCTTAGATCGCGAAGGTCTGTTTGATCGGAAACGGGTCATGATATTCTCGATGTGTCCCTTGATTGCCAGTGGAGTGGAAGACGTACTATTCCTATAGAAAATGTGAGATACTTGCGTGCCGGGAGTTTGGATTTACATACCACATCATATCAATGACCAATTTCTGAGCCCTCATGACGACCTCTTTGAGGATCTTCTGTCGACCATATTCGGTGATGTGGTATTCGGACATCATTCCATACGACTGGAGAGATCAGCAGCGAACATGAATGAGAGATTGGATACCACCTGCCTCGGGATGGATGACGACATTTAGCAAGAAGACTGAAAAGAGCCATTTTGATATCAGAAATCTCCTCGTTGCGTGGTGCCACTTGGGATCAAGTTTCCGGAGAATTGCGTTACCAAGTTCAATAAGCCCTTCCGGGATACCTCCTGCTCCTGGATCATCCACAATCTCGAACAGCCCCTGAACGGCAGCGGTATAAAATTCGTCAGCCGCGATGGAGTCTTTGGCATTTCGCGGCTCGACATGGATACGGGTCCCAGCCTGGTCCTCGGCTTTTTCCAATAAGAAGGCTCCATCCTCAAGGATTTTCATGAGATACCATTCCATACTGCTTCGACCTGACCAATCTCGCATCGCCGTCCAAACATTGAGAACACTGCAGATAAATTGTTCTGTACCGGTCTTCTGCTCGGTGATCAATCGGGCACATGTGGAAGCCCACACATCTGTCCTCCTTAGATCCTCGCCGGAGTCTGGACCAGCGGAATTGGCGAAACAAGTATGAATCAAAGCAGATAACGGATCATGACGCTGAAAGGAAAGCAGACGCTCAACTGCAGAGGGTATATGCGCGGGAAGCCGGTGATTGCTGGAAACATGGCCTTTTGAACGATTATGAAAGGGCAACACGGAGTTTATAGGTTCCAATCCTTGATGGAATACAGTCAAATTGGATAGTTCTGAAGCCGTAAGACTTGAAACGCGACTGGCCAAATAGTCTGGGTTCGTCCGAATCTGGGTCAAGAATTTGAGAAGGCTCTCACGGGACCGCTGGGGTATTTCATGCATAAATGTGGTCAAGCCACTGGGGTCTTCTCCGCCTTGGGGATTCGCACGGCTGTTGTCCAAGTCGGGTTCCAATAAAGCATACCTGCGGGTGGCATCGCAGGAATTCCGGACATCGTGTATAGCATTATAAAGATTTGCAAAGTTCTTTTTCTCATCAGCTCTGAAATTGTCAACCAAAGTACGATGTGACAATTCTCCACATCGTGCCAGGCGGGCGGAGAGGGCGGTGGATACGAGAGACCGTTGCAATCGAATGCGAGAGTGGGCTCTTTTCCTTTCTTGATAGGTGCACAGCCGGACCAAGTGGGCAAGTTCTTCCAAAGTTGTGGTAGGGCTAGCAGCAGTCACCTCCGTGATCTTCGGGTTGCTATATTGTGAAATGTCTTGTAACAACGGAAGAGGTGGCAGTTTGGTCGGCGTTGCGGGAGCTTCTGGCAACTTGCCTTTGCCATTTGGAGACGGCTTCACTGGCTCTTGTCTTCGGGGAGCAGGGGATGGGGATGCATGCCGCGTACTGCTTCGGGGCCTTTCCCGCTCTGCGGGCTCTTTGTATGAGGTGGGGGGTCTATTGGGACTTCGGGATTGGTATCGATGTAGTCTAGGAGGGACGACATGTTTTTCGGGAGGAGAGGGGGTAGGAGATCGCGAAGAGAGCTGGGTGATGGTGGGAGAGACAGCTGCAGATCCAAGAAGTCAGCATCCAATATTTGCGCGTGAGAGAGAAGAGGCAGGGTGGAGGAGAAGTGCGATTTCATCCCATGTTTTGGACGTACGGGGAGAGGCGTGAGCAGGCCCGGGAAGGGAGAGGGATCGCTGCATTTGTATCATCGCTCCATCTGGTTGTGGCCTGGCTGCGATCTCGAGCTCCCCAGCTTCGAGATGCCAGTGCACGCAAACAAGTCGGATGGGTTCTGTGATGTCGCGCTGCGCTGCGCTGTGCTCGCGCAATCAGGGCGAGGCCGCGGAAGCCGTTGCGAGGCTGGCCGTGGATTATGCGGGGCTCGGATCCGATAAGGTCAAGCCGATTGCCTTCTCTCACACGCAAAGTCCAGACGACAACTCTCCTGCTGCGGGCTTGGACGTGAGGATATAAGGGACACCTGGGACGAAAAGCACCTGTGAACGCCTCTCGCCGCTCTCGTCTCTCGTCTCTCCTTCTTGTCGGCCGTGGAGCATCGCGCAGGTAGCGTGGATTTGTTGGCAGCGTGGCCAGCCACGGCACACACGCCCAATCATGGCCAACGCCGGATCATCGCCAGCACAGCGACGAGCAGGGATCTTCTCCCCGCGGTCCAATCTCGCGTGCAGGAACATCGTCGAGTCTTCATGGCTGCTGCTGGTGCTGCTGCCGCTCCTTTCAGCCTCCGACAGATCGCACTGCAAGTGCCTGCGGCTTGCAGTCCACAGAGACAAGCTTCTCGGTGGCACTCTGCTGGCTGGTGTCCAGACATTGCTGCACACTGGAGCGGTCCTGAGTGACGGGGCGAGGGGCTGGGGCTGGGGCCTTGGGATTCGAGATGGCGGCCGGTGGGTGGCCAGTGGGGACACCAGGCGTTGCACATACTCCATGGCAGCTGAAGATCGATCACTGGATGCTGGATGTCCGGTGCGAGATCTGGTCCCAGCAGGTCGACTGGCGGGGATGCCTCGAATCTGTCTCTGCCGTTTGCCTCTGCAGTTCCACATACGCTGCGCCGCTGAACGGAGGCAACATAACGGTACGCCGTCATCTGCACATCAGTCTCATCAAGGGTGAGCGATGTGCTGGCCGCAGAACCGGTCGCAGAGAGAATCGATACCAGAAACCCTGACAATATCGAGTCCCGTGTCTGTCCGCTCTCCAGCAGGTCGTGGTCCCATACCTAAATCGTTGAGCCAGCATTTGCGTAAAATCCTTGCTGCCAACGCACACATACATGCTTTGGTGCGAGGACGCACATTCTGCCTTAAAGGCTCGTGGCTCAAGAGCAGTTGCTGCAGGTCTCCCTATTGTTGCCGCTGACATGTGCAAACCCTTGAATAATGGGCAAGCGAGGAGTCCCTTTTCCCCTCCATTCACGTGATGGTGGATCATGTGACTGTCACCTGACCCAAAGTGAGATTCCATCCAAAGTAGCCGAGTTCGCCTTTGAAGTTACTCTTCTGCAAAGTTTTGATCTCGCTTCTATGGTGCCTCTTCAGTAAATCTACTGCAATTCTACAAATATGTAATTTTCTGTCTTGTGAGGCTGAGCTGAGCCGATGCAAGCGCCATTATGAAAATTTCTCCGAGCCTCATTTCATCCGATCTTGACTCGGTTTATAATAGTATCTCAACATTCTGTAGAGTACAGATATCGCGAGCCTCTCCCCAATCAAGTCGCACCAATGTCAAATAGTACGGGGTATGGGTACTCGCCTCTTGGAGACAACAGCATCAGGCTATTGCAGATCGAGGCAGTCACCAATCCTTCATTGAACCACGAGAGAGCTGCAATACGGTGTCAAATCCATCATTTCCATATTGCAAAGGCTCCGAATTATCGGGCGCTATCATACGCATGTGAGTTCCATGCTCCACTGTTTAACCTACCTCGGACAGGATGCAATCGTGACTCATGGCAAGGCACAAATTGATCCCAAAGACGTCGATTATGGATGATCCTAATGTTTCAACTCTTTTACAGGGGGCAATTCGGCGACTCGTTTTATCTACTTGAACGATCAGCGGATCGAAGTTCGAAAGAACCTGTGGCAGGCTCTGTGGCACCTACGTAACAACAATTTCTGTGTTCCACATTTGGCAACAGAGTATGGTTTAACTGAGAAAGATACCAAATGGATATGGATTGATGCGCTCTGTATCGATCAGTTGAACACCGTTGAGAGGAACCATCAAGTTTTGTTGATGGGCCGCATCTACAAGACCGCAGCGGAAGTTTTCGCGTGGCTTGGCTGTCTAAGCGACCTACCTTTTGGCTCCAGAGTTCATACCGCAGTGTACCAATTGGCAGCTCTAACAGAGTATAAAGATCCAAAGGTTTGGGAAGAGCGGATCTTGCGGTATGGTCTGCACAATTTCGTTTCACTATTTACGCTACAGTATTGGCAAAGGATGTGGATTCTACAAGAAATTGGACTCGCTGCCAAAATCACATTACTCTTCGACACTATGTCTGCAGATTGGACTGGATTTGAACACCTACAAAAGACACTGAAATGGACACAACACATGAGATCCGACACAAGCGTTTTCGTCAGAAAGGAAACTCGATTTTTCTGGGGAATGTTGATCGCTAGCCAAGCCTTTCGCCTGGCATTTCATCGCCTCGATGCTTCTCACAACACACTCGAAGAGCTGCTCCACACCGGCCAATTCTCCGTCTGTGCTGATCCACGAGACAAAGTCTACGCCGTTCTAGGTCTTGCCACCGACTGCCAAAACGGCGAGCTGGAGATCGATTACTCCAAATCCCTGTTCGAGGTGTATTCAGACGTCATGAACTTCTGCAGCAAGACATATAATGGGCCAAAGCAAAGCGAAAGACTGCTACGATTGAGTAGGTTGCTCCAGGCAAGCTTCGACAGAGCAGCGGAGCTCAACGATGGAGCCGAAGCATGGCTCTCCTCATCAAGCCCCTCGGCAAAGAGCTTCACATTCAACATACGAGGCTTAAGGACCGGCAACATCGCCCAGCTGCGTGCTCCAGTCCTCTCAAGCTCACTCTTGAATAAACTTTCAAGAAGACCACCCCACTTAGGAATGTCCCCCGATGAGATATCCAAACAGCTCCTGGAACTCTCCAAAGCGATCCCAATCACTTCTAGCTTGTCATCTGCCTTGCAAGCATCCTCTACCTCAACCATCAATATTCGTGCTCCGCAGGCTCTGGAATACATTAAGCCAATCCGGATCTACCGTCCAGGCAAAGAAGAGGCAATACATACCTGCCTCCCGTTTACAATGGATGACAATCGAACAGGCTATGCGCCAACGAATGCACAGACAGGAGACGTCATATGCCAGTTCGCCGGCTCTGAAGTAGTGGCTGTGCTTCGCGAGCTACAAAACGGGAGATACGACATCATTGGTCGGGCGTTTGTGGAGTTTGCGTCGTCGAAATTGGAAACTGGAAAATGTGGGAAGGAGGATGAGATTAAGTTTAAGTTGGATATTGTTACGCTGCAGCAGTTGACTTCGGCAACGGACCCGGTGCTTCTTCAGCCTGGCTTGGTGCTGACTGGAGGCTGAGAACAGTCCTGTTATTCCTGAGGAAATCATGCCCTGGAAATGGATCAGCATTACCAAAGAATCGTTCACAAGGACGGCTCATGCCGTACCTTTGCAACTTTCTAAGGTGTGAAATTGGAAATTAGGTTCAAGGGACCTTGAGCAAACGAAGTCAAGCGAGCCCTCCTTCCAATGCCGATGTCAACCCTTTATTGAGATCTAGAAATACCTTTTCAGCTGGTTCTTTCGGCCCAAGCGTAGCTGAGTAGAAGTTTACTTCATTCTAGGAACTCTTCCATTGGCCCAATTCTTCGCTAAGGACACAAATACGTCAACGTGTAGCAGCAGTCCCGGGCGGCTTTGTTTGCCACATCCAGGAGAATCGCTTCGGGAAGAGATGTGCTAGTCAAGGGGCCCGAACTCGCGGATTAAGTGCAAGGGATCGAAGAGACACTGAAGGTGGGATTTGATAGGGTGTGATCGTTGAAAGCAGCACGTGGATTTATGTACAGCTTTGGTCCTGGTACATTGAGAGCTAGTGAACACGTGAAAATTTTGTGGCTAGGCGTCTTAGTTCTCTCTGACGATATGCCCTTGAGTGAGGATAGACCCATCGTGAGAGAGTTAGCGATCTAAAGCGTAATTGTCCGTGGCCACCACCTTCTACGCGCTCGCTCCTAAGAACACACCTAGCGCATATATGTTTCGACATCGGCGGTAAAGCGCTCCAGACAACTTACCAGACAGAAAAGACAACCCAATTGACGGCGAGTGTTCCCAAGTGTAACGCCGTAATTGCTACTCGTTATTTCCGACTTGTAGCTGAAGGACCGCTCTCAAATGGTTTCAATCGAGAGCTACGAAAACTTTGAACAGGAGATATTCACGTTCTTCGAAAAGTGCCTAGAAAACCCGAGTCATGCACGGAGGCACTTATTTCGATACATAGTAGAACAGTCGGACACATATCCCATCTTGAGTCAACACCCGTTATTCATAGCTCTCAGCCAGGGCGATTGGCCGCCTGAGAGCTTGCGGAGTGATAAATCTATTCCGGGAGATATCTACAACGACGATCTTAAGCTATTCCATCACTTTTTGATATCCTTTGCAATCCTTGCTGGGCCCAGATCGTGGGAACGAAAATGACTTGCCAAAACCTCTGCAGGATATTTTGCACAATCCCCGTCTCAGGTATGACTACCTTCACGCCACCCTCATTCCACTCTCCAAGCTCACCATCACCACACCTGGACTTTTGTGACTGGTCGTAAGAGGCGCGGGGTCATGGGCGATGTTCGCCGAGAGACGTATAGCGTCGAAGCAGTTGACCTCGCGTAGTTGGGTGGGCAGCTTTGGAAGATGGCGGATCTCGCGCCAGGGACTGCTGCTCCCCCGAGATAGGAGGACCTGCCAATTTCCGGAATCAGCTAATAAATTCCAAAGGAGATCAGAGCCATGAATACGACTGTTCGGGAGCTTCCACTTACATTCCGTGCTGCCTTATACACACCAGGTAACCGAATTTTGATGGCCTTGCTTGCGGCTATGATGGTATGCATACTATGGATGAGGGGAATGAGGAAGGGGACCCAGTGAGTACTGCCTAGTGCAAATTCTATGGTCTTTTGCTAGAGTGGGAGGGGGACACTTCCATTTTTCTCGTTCGGATCAGTATGTCTTTGGATATCTGTCACTTATGGGGGTTTTAGTGGGTATGTTTCGAGGAATTTGCGGATGCCCTTGAGCGCGGTGTGCGAGATATCTTGCATTGAATGCCCTCTTCGGGTGCTTCTGCTCGTCTATCTTGGGATACAAATGAAAAGAGTGGATCGAGGGGAACTCCTCAATGCGTTGAAAATGAGGGCTGAATTGAGGGATGGATGGAAAGAGCTTTTATAGACCCAGGTTCTTTCTTCTTTGTAGGCGCGATTTCTGAATGTTGGGATTGAATAGGGGCCTAAGCGAGGAGCCAGGGGTCCCAAGCGAGCCCCTTCAGAGAGTTTCTTATTCGGGAAGCACAACTCACGAGGATGGTGTTCAGAATTAAATGAACAAATAAATCTAAGAACTTCTATATAATGAGTGCATTCTCAACATAAGACAGGAAGACAACGCTTGTCTAGCTTGTGATTGAATTCATAAAACAAAGAAAGATGTAATTTCATGCAGTAAAGACATGTGGAATGCCGCATCTTCATTGCTAATTTTGAACTGTGGTTGTGCCTACGACGGCGCTATAATTGTATGGTTTCTTTCTCTATTTGTAAGAGAAAGATAATATGCACTTTGAGTGAACAGGACTTTTTTCTGTCAACAAAATGAGGTATACGTCACGTGATATTGATTCTCTGTCCTCCAAGACCAGCTCATCCGAAATGCAGGCACTGATTATTGATTATTGATGATAGATTATATATGGATACGCATGGCGACTCGATGGAATCCTCTGCATTATGCTACCATTTGTGATCAAAAGTAGGGAGCTCGGGCTTCGATGCTCCAAGACTCCTAGTGCATTTCTCCCGGCATTACATGTTGACATCACCACTCCAAAATCACAGCCTCGCGAGATCCCATATGGAGAACCTCACATTCGCATCCAGAACTTAATTCATTAAATCCTTACCAATATACTTGTTTATCTCTCATCAGGATGGGAATCTCACACTCCACAGCTAGGTGGGTTGCCCCACTCTCCTTCGCCATCGACTTCGCAGCTCAGCAATATGGAATGCTCTCTTCCCCAAATATGAGAGATGTCCATGATGCAAACCTCTCTTTTTGGTCACCTCAGCCATACTTCATAGCAGGATTCTTCTTCCCGCAACAGCTGTTCCAGTTAGCATGGTTGTATCGACTCTACAAACTGGACCCGAGCAAGAGTGCGAAGGACAAGGAGGAGGTACAGATCATGGTGGATTTTGTGCCTTACTACGCAGTTGGTAATATCTGCATTGCAAGTATGACTGATCTTCCTTGCCTTTTGATACCCCTTTGGAGAAAGGTGCTAACAATTGATAGCTTGGATGGTGTTCTGGAATGCCTCCGAACTAAAGACAGCAAACGTATTCGTGCTCATCAACTCCTTGACGCAACTTTACTATATTTTTGGACGTCTGCCACGAATGAATACACGCTCAACATCCTCCGTACTTACGCACATCGTTTCGAAGACGTTTGCGGGCATTGGAGTCCTGGACTTCTTGCACAATGGCTCCGTAGCCTATTTCGATCATCAGGGCCCGAATACATTGGTCAAGGTCTTGACGGGTGTGGGGTTTGGAGCTCTTGCAAGCTGCAGTGATTGGATTTTTGGAGGATGTTTGGTATATGATTTGGTTGCCTTGGCTGTAGGACAAAGAGGCATCGGAGAGACGGGATGGAGCATTTTATTGGGAATTTTTGCTGTGGGCACAGCGGGCATTGTTACTGCCAAAAATTGGGTTTGGTAGGTGGGTGCGTTCCATGGAGTATATACCTGGAGGGGAAATGCTGATTGTGATGCAGGCACCCGTATGTGAAGGAGGATCTCGCTGCGGGGTACGAAGCTGCTCCAGCGGAAGACACGGTGTAGGGCTTTGTAAAAATAATTTGGCTAGCTATTATGGGTTCTTTTCAGCTGCAAATAATCCACCTCGCTGCAGCACCGATCCTCATCTCTTTGATGCGGGATGGAAGAACAAAGAAGTCTCTATCGTGACCCCTGATTTGGTTGGTTGTCTTGGCGATGTGCTCTGTGGCTTGCATGTCAGCTGCAAGAAACTGAGGCTCGGCAACCTCATTCCTCATTCGAAATCTCTCTGCTTCAAGACATTTCCTTGGGCTCTTTCTCTTCATCACGCCCATTCTTATGTCATTTATTATTCGAATCTAGTTATAATTGAGAGCCCTCAAGATGGACCCAGGCACAGCCCTCGCCATTGTGGGCCTCGGTTTGGATGCGGTGAAGGACCTCCATTCGTACTATGTAGTCTGGAAAGACCGCGATCGGGATGTGGAAGAGGTCGGACAGCAATTGATTTGGCTTATGAATCTTTTCCAAACTATGCAAATAACGCTCAAACAGGATGATCTCAACCCAGCCCAAGTCCAGATGATTTGCGGCTCGATTAAGAAATGCGAGGAAATCATAACCAAACTCAAAGTTAAGTTGGCCAAGGTAAAACGAGAAGGAGATCCGCGTACGTTGCTGAAGAAATTGGACGATCAAAGGAGACGGGCGCTTTATCCTTTCAAGAAGGGGACTATCGGTGGCCTTCTTGACCTCATTGACAGCTGCAAAGAAGAAATGAAGATGGTTATTCCGTTGCTCAACCTGTAAGTTTGAAATCGTGTCTGCAGTCTAGTAACTCGTCTCTCCCATAGATTCATCAGGAAAGATCCAAAAGGGTTAGAGAGACTTGGATATCAAAGTAACATCCGTCTCTAGTGTTGTTAATGAAACGAAGGTGATGATCGTGGATGGGACCAAAGGTACCAAACCCGATACTTTGAGTGAGGCTCTGCTGATAATTTATGACAGAGAAGGAGCGGAAATGAGTCATGGACTGGTTGAAGCCCAATCAGCCAGGCAGCTATCCATGCCGCTACTTCAAGGAATCACGAACCGGGGACTGGAGAATGGTTTCTAGAGGATAGAGATGAGGCCGATGCGAGCGCCATTAAATTTGTTAGAAGAGTCACCTCGATGTCCAACCCCGAGGCGAATATATCTGAGATTGTAAGGCAGTGGCCAGGTAACGATCACGAATAGGCGGATTGCACGGGAGTGTCAGTCCTCCATTTATTTCAGAGAAACTGTAAGTCTCAGCTTTTCGAAGTACTATTTCCTCTTTTGTAGCAATGTCCAGCAGCTCCTGGAACATTCTACTCCCGAAAGTACTTTGAAGAAGTATGCTGACTCCGATTTCTTGGGGAACAGGGTGGCGGCGGTTGTGATAAATCTCTCCTCAGAATCACTACTTTCTACTTAGAACCTCTGCACGGTCCGACATTCAAATCAGAGACGCGGCTGACCCTTGAATCACTGCAGGCCCGTTCCGGAGTTGATATTGCCTCTGAAAGGCAACTTCTATTTTGGAGTCGTATATGGATCTTTCATAATGTAGATGCTGTTCGCTTTTTTTCTCAGGGCGTTATGTTTTGAAACTCCACGGGGGTGGATGAGAGTTTCGAAACCCGAATCTGTGACTTTTACAATCAGCCTCATCATTTCCATGCTCGAGAAACGGCGCCTGCAACAGGACAGACCCGATAAAAGTGGGCATGAACAATTTCCAATAGATGTGGCTAGCTCGAGTAGCGCACAACTTCAGGAGACTGGAATTCAAACGGGCGGCAGTTTTCTTTACGGGCCAGCTCATTTGATAGCCCGAGGAACCTCTTTGCCATATCCACCCGATCAGGTAAAAGAGAAGCAGGTGTTCCCCGGTTTCGTCTACTATACATGTTGCGTCTTAGCCGATGAAATTCCTAAGCTGGAAACTGCTACTATAGAACCTGTCATTATCCTAGAACCCTCCTCTCTTTTCTGGAAAGCTAAAAGGAGGCGGAGAAAATGGAAAGCTTTCCTTTATTCCCTATTAACTTTAAGAATAATTAATAAATAGCTTTATTTCTAATCTCGAAATACTATTAAAATATAACTAGTATTCATAGCGTATTTATTTTCCTTGCCTAAAAGCCTTCTCAAAATTGGTAATCTCCCTAACAGCTCTATCTTTATGCTCCGTTTCGCTTTGAACTTGTCCTTGGGAAAGAAGCTCTATGGCGCTCGAGACATCGTGTAGATAGCTATTGAGGGTCATGGAATCATTTGTGCCTTTAGCAGCCCTATTTGTCTTATTTTAGAAAAGACACAATAGTGTAGTAGATTGTCAAAATCCGAACCTTGACGAGTCCATGTTTGTTTTCCTCGTGGGAAGTCTTTTAATCTTCTCGTCCATGATGTGTCCCTTTTAGTCAAAGATGGGGCTTTGGAAGATATGATATGCGAAATCGTTATGTGAGACAGCCGCAATATGCTTCCTTTACGGGAAAAAGTGGGGAAGTCTACAGAAGATGGACGATATTCGAAGAGAAACTTACCCTCCGCGAGGTCTGTCCCATCCCATTTATAGCTTTGATTTCGAGTTGCTGGCCAAAACGCTGGACTGTGCACAAATGTCCTCGAACTGAACTCGACTTCAAACCCAATTGCATCCACCCGCGCACATATGTGCACGATCATACGCTCCTTAATTACACGTGATTATATCACGTGAGTAATTCCCTGCAAGGAAAGGGTTGTGCACAAATGTGTGCAGACCCCTGCCAACCTCAGCCCCGCCCCAGCCTCATTACAATGGACGCCTTAATCTTGATTTTTTTTTTTTCAACCTTCTCTTGTATCACGAAACGCGAACGGGTCTTTTGCTTCTCCTCGAAGGCTTTGGAAGGAATAGCCCGCATTCGGCTGCTCGAGGAGTCATTGAGAGTCTTACATTGATTTCCTGTCCTTGCTTGGAGCGGCTGGCAGAACTGACAGTGCGATCCTGACATCGTTTCTCCCATTTTTCGTCTAGGAATACTATAGTTGACTACTGAGGTATCGAGAGAGATTGAAGCCTTTGGTAGCAGCAAACGCTCTCCTGAAACGCAGGATAAATTCTCCGAGCTTCTTGTCATTCCCCAAGCAGACGGCAAGCTCCTTGTCCCCACGGTCTCCTTCGCAATGCTCGCAAATCCACTTCTCCGGTTTTCAGGGCACATTGAATTGCGACCCTTGCCATCCAACAGTACGCTTTCTAGCAAAACCTTGCCTTCCGATCACATAAACGTAGGGGCGGACGCATTGCAAGGCGCCCCCCAGCAACCTCAACAGCACGTCGATGTTCATCAAAATCATAAGATCTCGAAACCATTTCGCCGGAAAATCAGCAGAGCCTGCGACCAATGCAACCAACTCAGAATGAAGTGCAACGGCCAAAGCCCTTGCGCCCACTGCGTCGGTAAGCTTCGTGCCCCAAATGATCAGACTTTGCTAATCCAACTTAGAATTCGGCCTAGGCTGCGAATATCGCCGAGAGCGAAGGAAGTGTGAGCAAGCCTCGCGTAAAGATCTCGTACAACAAGCCACAGCTGCTGCCTCTTGCAGCAGCGGCGTTGTGAGCTCCTCATCATCAGTCCTCATTAATTCCAGTAGCCGTATCGAGACATATTCAGCCGCCGACTCAGCTGCGCTATTAACACCCGTCAACCTTGTGAGCTCCTGTCGACAAGACAACTCATTTTCAGTTGATCCAGCCTCCGAACATACGACAGGCCACAGTGCATGCAGTGCGTTTTCGAGTGCCGAGAGCTCATACGACCCGGACTGGACAGCTATCTCTGACCTCGCCGAGCCGAGACGTATCCAGAACCGCATTGGTCAGAGAAATTATCGTGGGTGGCCTTACCACAGTAATCTTGCGCTCACAACTAACTAATAATACAGGCAAGAAGCTTAAAAGACGTCTTGAAGATCTCGAAAGACGGGCAGGATCATCCTCGACTTTTCTATCTCAGGCGCAAGAAGAAAACCAGTACAAGATAAGTCCACAGGTGGGCCAACTGTCACCAAGCAGCTTGGCAAGCCAATATACTCCACCATTTCAAGACGAAGATAGTACATTTTCCCAGGGATTTGACAAGAAGAGACCTCAAACGCCCCCACTTTTTCAATATCACTCGTATCCAGCCCCGGAAGATATTATCTATTCACCATACCGATCGGTACACACCAGCCAGAAGCTTGAGGACTATCGGTCACCAACAGCAGCTATGTTACCTTCAATGATACACCTCCACCATCCCATAAAGCCGAAGAGCCACGAGACTGTTCTTCATAACGTTACCGACAAAAGACTCGCAGAAATCGATCTTTATGGCCAGCGCAGTTTTCATGTCTCTAACCCATCCACAGTTCCTTGCATTCATTCCTGTATTACAGAGAATGTATCAAGTGATGCTTCAACAGAATCGCTGTGTTTGGAAGAGAACCCAGTTGGAGATGATGATGCTGATAGTGAGGATGATACCCTCATGATTTCTTTAGTTATGAAGAGGAAAACAGAGCTAGTTGATCGAATGATGGATTTGTTGTGGAACAATTTTAATCAGTACTGGGACCGAGGATTACGCCAATGTGGATCAAGGCTGGAATCAGGATCGGAACATGTTACGACATTGAGAACTCCTTCAAGAGAGCCGGATGACAAAAAAGGAAGGAAGCGTTCGCGTGATGATGATGACGATGACGATCAATCTAGCAATGGAAGCGGAAGACAACGAAAGCGTAACGGCAAAGGTTCACCTGAGGATCTCAACGAGTTACTGAAATTTGCTTGCCCATATCGGAAACATAATCCACAAAAGTACTGTGCTCAGGATTGGCGCACCTGCGCATTAACGCCACACAGTGATGCGGCTCGCGTGAAGTAAGATCATATCCCGCGGTTCCATATCATTTACAAGTACTAATACTGATGTTCTAGACAACATCTTTACCGAATACACAGAATCCACCAGTGTGCACGATGCAAATGCACTTTCAAAGACCAGGAGAATCTCGAAGAACATGTATTGGCTATTAAAGGCTGTGATGTTTCGACAAGGGAGCCGGTTGATGGCATCACCACCAAGATGAAAGATATCCTGCAAGTTACGAAGGGTGAATATCGTCGTCAGTCTGAAGCAGATAGGTGGAGAGGGATATATCGCCTTTTATTCCCCAATGAAGAGATTCCTAGCCCATGTAAGATTTTACCCAACGTTCCTGCTTTAAATTTTGCTCACAGCCAGTGTAGATTTCGAACCTGTTTTGGAACTTCAGGATTCCGTTAATCTAACCCCAGATCGAGAGATTTTGGACTTCCAAGAATACATGCGGCGGCAAGTCCCCCGCTTCTTTCGAAGCGCGCTAGAAACGATCGTGAATAGCGAAACTCAACATCTCGAGGAGGATTTGCGAGATCGATTGATGGAACTCATCGAAGAGTCTCAGAGTCTGGCTATAGTCAGTTATCGCGAGAGACAAACCGTCGTGGTAGCTCATTTGCCACGGCCGATGTCTGCGAACCAAACGAGTATCGAGCTAACACCAAACAACACGATGGCTTCCAAGAAAAGCAAAAGCCCTGTCGCTGAAACTTTAAGCTTCTCTCCGCGAGCCCCAGCTCAGCTCGAAGCTTCCTTTGATATCCAAGCTAGCTCTGTGCAAGCCTCTCAGAAAGCAACAAGCTCGTCCGATTCTGGTTATATAAGTTCTGAATCAGGCGACATCGAAAGTACCAACAGTAGCGGGACTTCAAACATGCAATCCCAGATGTTTTACTCCTCTGAACTACTGGCTAGCAACCTTAGCGCAAACTTAACCTACAATGCTATATCGCCAGCAATTTCTGATAGCTCCAACACCGCTCAAGGAGGTGACTTGATCAATTTCGGCGGGGGTGTGGAGGGCTCATCTTGGGAAGATTTTTTCTCAATACCTGATATGAGCACTGAAGCATTGTGATGCCCAAATTACAGCCAAGAATGAAGTCTGAAAGTCTCTCTCCACTCGCATCCGATTCCCATGCAGAGATCTCGATATTTTTCACTCACGGCGGCTGAACTAGGCGAGAATGCTGCTTAAGATTGCTAAGCAGCGAGCTGTAGTTTTATTGAATTTATTTAGATTGGCTATAATGGAAGCTGCGTGAAAGGAGATCAAGATTCGTTGCGAGATATCTATGCCTATCCGCATCCAAAATCGTGTCGTACCCTGGGCAGTCAAGGTTGTGCTATATGTTGAACTTGAAGAAGTTGGTTGTTGTGTCTTTCAGGCTGGGGAAATGTTAGCAGGGTGTTAGTTGTAAAAAGCGAGAAGTCAAAACACGTTATGATGTTGTCAATCTTGCTCAGGATGATCAGGCCTGCTCAGGCGAGCTGCTCAGGGTGCTCAGGGTGTCAGGGTGCTCAGGCGAGTTGCTTGGGTTGATCATGCAGCTCAGGTGAGTTGAGTGAGCCGAGGGTGAGCCGAGGGTGATTAGCGCCTGAGGAAGCGCAGCAAGCTTACTAACTCTATACGGAACTCAAGAAAGAGAAAATTGATTCATGATACCCCTAAATCGGCTATTGGTGCCACCAAGTAAAGGAGCCAATCATCAAAACAAATTCTCTGACTGGCCTTCTTACAGCTGAAGACCAGAATCATTTGTGGCACTATTGCCTTAACAATAAGCGTTCCAAAATAGAGAAGTTTACGGCTGTTACTTTTTGGATTGTGCGAAAGTACAGTACAATAGCTTGGATGTATTCTCTTACGCTTCATGTCGCCGTTAGGGGGTGGGCCAAAGACCTGCGAATTGTACTTCCTGGGTTCCGAATTTTGGCCTTGAAGGCCGAAGTATCGAGCCTCTGATTCAGGGGGTTTTTGGACTCAAGAACTGTGAAGATCTGTACAACGCTGGAGAAAAAGAAGCTGGATCTTTCAGCGTTTCCGAGGATAATTCTTGCCTAACAGAATCCGGCATTCGGGTAGATCACATCCTTGCGGTAGAGGATGCCTTCACAGGTCAAGAGCCGAACTTGCAGCTACTCAATTTCTTCAATCGTGCTACACAAAATGGACTTGGCAAGAAGCCAATTCTATCACAATCTACGTTAGGGGTGTTTTGGAGGACTTTACATCTCGATCAAAAGAGTGCGCGGCGACTTCAAAATGATGATGAGCATCTGGTTGACTTCCACCCCGACAACGATAGAGATGGTCGCGTGTGGTTTCAGAAGGATGACCTCTTCGATCTTCAGTACTGTAAAGGGAGATGTCTCTTGACATATAAAGAAGGATATCTTTGTCTCGGACCTGTGGAAGCAAAGGCAGGAGACCTTATTGTCGTAATGCCTGGCGGCAAGGTACCCTATCTTTTGAGAGAAACCGGAGGAAAATCTGAATTGATTGGAGAATGGTATGGAGCTTCCGAACAACCACACTTAAATCTAAGAAACAAGCTAACCCCTCCGCAGCTATGTACATGGAATCGTGGATGGAGAAGTCATGGACGACCTCCGGGAGGGAAAATATACACTTCTAGAATTTAGTATTGCATAAATCTACGCTGCATTAACGCCTCGCCTTGTCAACAGAGAAATTATTTCCCTTTAAATGTACCACAGGAAGCGGTAAATTGAAAATTCTGACGAAAATTAGGAGGACAATTTGGGGGGCCTTTTTGGGATGTCTTCTTATTTTCAAATGAGAAGCCTCTATTCCCGGCTTGCAAGAATGCCAGCAAAGCATTCTCAAATAAACCCTAAGCAGAAACCATATGAAATCCATGCCAAGCAACGCCCCCGCACTGGGTACACTCAAGCAGCTCTATCCAAGGCCTAGCCCACCACTCAACCTCCAAACTGTCATCCCCTTCATCCACCATCCCTCACCATATTACTACCTATCCACCATATTTCTCCCTCAACTTCTCCCACACAATTCTCGCGTCCAACTCCCTCAACTCCGCCTTCCTAAGTGCACCACGGCTATCCCTCTTCGTCGAACACCACAACAATACATCCTGAGCCAGCATGCCCTCCATCGTCAGGAACATCCATCCCAGGGCCGTCTCATCTTTTCTCTTCTCTTCCGCCTCCTTAAGAGCTCTTTCCTCTGCCAAGGTTGCTTCTTCAGCTTGTCGTGCAATTTTCCATTCTCTCCTCCTCGTAGTGAGGAGCGCGAGGGCTTGTTGTTCGGCGTCCGAGAGGAGGTTGGAGTGGGCGGGAGCTTGAGTGAGGGAAAGACATGGCAACGGATCGGGAGTGAGGGTGGAGATTGGCGCAGGTGTGGGAGCGAGGGGATTGATGCTGCTAGAGAGATCGAGGATGAGGAAGGCTGCTGTGATCCTGCTTTTCCACGGTGCGTAGTCACTCTGGCCTGTGAGGCGCGGGATGTCTTTGGCGCTGATTGCTGTCATGTTGATTTTTTGCTGATGTTGAAGGTGGTTGTGTTGTGGTTGGGGTTTGGGAGCAAGACGAGACCTGAAATAGGTGGGCGCGCAAGGAAGGGGAAATGGATTCTGTTTCCGCTGATGTGCACAGCCGGTTTGTGAAGTAAATTGGCTGAAAGGCGTGGCGGTAGGAGAGATAGAACAAGCTGATCTTCTCCAAAATTCGCGGTGGTCCTTTGTAGTGAATAAGCAGAAAGAAGCAGGAGGTGGTTTGGTTTCCGTGATGTGCAAGGCCGTTGTGTAAAGGAATTGGGACGAAAGGGGAGGTGGTCATTGTGTTTCCGTCGATGTGTGAGGACGTTATATAAAGTGAATAAGCTGAAAGGTAAAAGTTATGGGAAGGGCCATTCTATTCTTCTTCAATATTGGAGACTTAAAGAAGCAAAGGAAATTAGTCAGGTGGTTCAGGATGCTCTCCTCTCAAATACAAGGAGATCTTTTGGAGCGAATAAGCCAAAAGGAAAAAGTGATAGGAATAGAAAGGACAAGAGGCTACAATGAGCTGTTCTTTATCGATTAGCTCACTTAAGAATAAGGCATCAGATTGTAAAAGAACTTCAATTTAGCTGCTTCCAAAGTGCCTTGCATGTAGGAGTCAAAGTACTCAAGAAGAGCAGGACAGAAAATGCTTGGCGATTCACTTGTGCTTAGAACCATAGGCGAGATCACTAAACAAGAGTTGATTAAAGAGAAATTACAAAAGAATGTTGGCTCCCGTGGCTAATCAAGTGAAAAATTAATTCAGTTTTTTGTTCTAGCGCTCGACAACGGTTAAAGATACGGTTCAGGATCCGTGTTAAGGAGAAGTTAAATATGGAGTTGAATATCCGATCTATGGAGCTTACAATGATTGGTTGTCGTTAAACTTATTGAGAGCACTAATAATGCCACAGCTGTTCTTGCAAGTGGGAATACGAGATCCGCTCAACATTTTTAACTCGAGAGAGGAAGAACCTAATAAAGGGCTAGACCAGACGGTAGAGATGTTTCAACATCCAGTCTGAAGTTGGTAGTGGTATGATATGGATGTGAATTAATACACACGCCAAGGTCAATCAAAGGTACAAACTTCTCAATAAAGAGTGTTTAATTCACTTCAGGGGAACTAGCTTCCCGAGTATGCTATTGCAGTTCTGACAAGGCGCATGACAATTTCATGATATGAACATCTTGTTTAATAGAGGAATAAAGAAGCACTATCTCGAACAGTAAGAGCGGCGTATAATTAGGCTGATTAAGGGCAGATTTCGTCTCGTTGCTTTGGTGAAGTTGGATCTAGAGAGTAGCGTATCTCGGCTAGAAGCGAGACAGAAAAAGGGGGGCTTCTACACTCCACATCTAGCTAACAGGGAGTTAGTTACAGGATGTACTAGTGATGCTACTCCCATCCTGCATTCTCCGCATTGGTCCTGGCTTCGGGGGGATCCCAAGCCAAGCAAGAAGTCTCATTCCCTGCGAATAAGCAGAGAACTGTCCAAAACTTTAACCATTTCCAGCTTTCTGCAACCTGTGCTGCCAGCCTAGCCCTCCAATGATGAAAGAGCGTGCTAGCGCAAAAATATTCTTGCATCATTCCATCTCACTGTGGGGCAGGAAAGACATCATCAGCCTTACAAGCAGCCTTACTAGTGCAAGCACGTGTGACCTCATACTCGCCACCAAAAGACGTCAGGCTAAAAGATGCACGTTCTTGCAGAAGCGGACACGATCCCACGAACACTTTCGATATAGCTTTCTTCAGGACACCATCTCAATTTCAAAAACGGAAAGAAGAGTCCGAGAACACCGGTCAGGTCATCTAGCTTAAGTACAGTACCTCCACACCGACCTCATGTCCTAATGAAATAAATTATGGGAACACGCTAGTACTGGGCTTTTGATGACAGTACTCTGCTGATCAATCGGTCGATGGCCATCCTTGCAGCCTTGTGCATCGAGGCATCTTGCCAATGAGAGGTGTCAACAACCTCCAAGGGTTCGTGAGAGGCTGACTGCAGCTTCAAAATCGCCTTTCACTTTGGAGGCAAAGAGGAGGAGAGACTCCGGAGTAAACATGGTGATGTGTCCGGAGCAGCACTGGGTAAAGCAATAAAGATAACGCACTAGTTTTTTCTGCATGAGGTCTGATGGGGATATTCTTTGGTTTGGCTGGATGAAGACTTGCCACGAGGAGAATAGAGGGGCCCATCGAGATTATCGAGACCGGAGCTTCTCCGCCAGAAAACAAGCATCTGTGTATGGAGCAGTACCAGGTACTGCCGTGTAACTCCTGCTGGTGGGATGCCGGTAACCAAAATGTTCTTCCTTGAGGGTTGCATCGATATAGGTGTACCATCTCCCTGGATCCTTTGGCGGAGCAGCTCCGTAATTGTGCAAGGTCTCGTCTCTGGACCAGGATCGCATGAGAACTGTCAGATGCTCTGAAAGATAGACAAAAGATTTTCCTCTGGAGTCTGCTTCGAGACCGAGGAAGACAATCGAAAGCTTGTGTGATCATGCTCTGATTGGGACAACGCGCCTCATCTTTCGATCTGACGTTTAGGGTCGACCGTCAACCGTGTCATCTCCGTGCTAAAGACTCCACCTCGATGCTCGATTGCAACAGCAACTTCCGTACTCGGAGCTGCCCCAAGCTCTGAACACCTCATCTGAGATTCGCCTTCATGCCCGGTTCTGAACCCTCCGATGAAGCGACTATCATTGAGCCCAGGATATCATCTGCAGTGTGCCGATGTCAAACTCATAGGCTTGGGCGCTCCAGCGGCTGCCATGACATCGCCGGCGACGTCAAACTGAGATCAGATAATTGGGTCCTCCTTACCCGTAGCCAAAGGTTGTCGAAAAACCCCGGAGTCCTCACACCGGCTTCAGCTCTCACGGCTCTCTTCCCTTGAATGCGGCATCATCTCACTCCATCCTCTTCAGCCGCGACAGACGAGAATGCCACTTCCATCAGAGACCGACTTCCTCGCGGGGATGATGCGTTGATCCGCACACGTTGTCCCTCAAGCAGTCGAAGAAAATCCTTGAATGCCGTCTCCCGTGGCGAATGGGACGTTGACTTGTCTCGCTTGCGTGCCGGGAGGCAGGGTCCATGACATCAAAACAGCCTTGGCATACGTTTGGGGACTTCCTTGATTTAATTGGACAATGGCCGAGAACTTCAAAGTATTTCTTCACTTCGATCCTATTTTGATCTTCACTTAATGGTAAAGTCTGGGACCAGCGTGTGCAACGGTCTGTGAAATTCTCCGAAGTCTCATAAAATACGATATGGTGATATCTGCACGTCAGCCTTCCAAGTAGCAAGGAAAACGAGACAACGGGAACTTTCCTCGAAAATGCTTGTCGAGGCTTGAAATGTACTTGAAACAACTGGGTTCCACTCTTCTTTAAGGAGGAAGATTTGCGCTGCGCAGGATGGGGCCGGGTGATGATATATAATCGGTACCCCAGCACCTTGCAGCAAAACATTGGAGTCGGACAATCATTTCCCAGAAACTTCGGGAGTGCTTTCATGTCCCGTCCAAGGCTCAAAGCTACCAATCAAGAAACTTTTGCCTCGAATGAGCTGTTGATGATCCTTGATCAGGCTGCATGCGTGATTTCTCGCCTTGCAAAGTGCTGATCTTCACGTTCAGAGCCAGGGACTTACTTTTCATCCGGATCAGCCTTGCCACGCTCACAGCCTTGGTGATGTTCCACCTTTGTATCTCTAACTTACTGGCGGAGCCATTGCTCCCCTCACGTGTCCAGATGAAGTTCAGGATAATGAATCATTTCAACCCGCCACTCGCGGTGGGGTCTAACTTCACTTTCCGTCAAAGTCTAAAATCCTTCACGAGACTCGCCAAGGCACGAAATCCAATCCCGGGTTTGTAGTCCCCTTGACTAGGCTTCAATTCCCATCTTGTGGCCGCACTAGTCTATCAATAGCCTTGTCGTCTCATCTTTTTCTCGAAAGTTGATTTGTTGGAAGGAAGTTCAGGGTTGCCCGCCACCGCATGACATCGCTTCGTTGGAATGACGCGAGATCTTCAGGGTTCCGTCCCTTTTCGGCAATAGGCACTCTCCACTCCACCATCCTTCCAAGTCCTCGAACTAGGGGTCGTGAGAGATGAGGTGATTGGTTGATCATGACGATTGAGCCTTCCCGCTTTGCAAGGGTTCTCAGGATCGGAGGGCTAAATAAAAGCGGGTCACTCTGGGAATGGAAACAGAGGATGCGGAGGTTGAGTAGAGCTAGTTTTAGTGGATTGGGGGTCCTAGTCAGATTAAGTCAGTGCGTGAGGTGCGCCTGTTGGTCGGGCATAGTTCCCGGCTTCTGGGTGATATATAGGACCCTTAAGCCCCGCCGTTTCTGGTCTTTGAAAAGCATATTCACATCAAGGTACTGGTACCTCATCTGCAAATATTTATATCGTTGATCGAATCTCCTTTCTGCCAGAACAACTCCTCTATTCTACCTTCCCATACTCTCAACTACTTTCCTCACCTCCAAGAACTTCAAATTCCAAATGTCGTCCTCAACAACACACCTCCAAAACCCACAACCATCGACGGAATATGATATGGACGGACAATTTTCTCTCTCCGCATATGCAAGGACGATGCACCAACACACCAAGAAGCAGATGGAAGCCGCATCACGATCAGCTCGAAGAAGGACAGCGAACGAGACTGGGACGAACGTACACGGACGATTAAATCAGGAAGGAAGTGTCTCGAGTATGGATAGTACCCGATCGTCTTGATCTTGGTTGGGGTTGGTGATGATGAACCTTGTCAACCATCACTGGTGATAGGTGTCGTGGTTGGTTGGTCCGTCCGTCCGTGTCATGAGGCTGTACATATGGGACATTGATGGCGTTATGGTGTCGTTTGGATTTGAGCGGCATTGTGTTATACTTGGGTGGATACATGGCCGGCAGTGCGTACATTCTCTGATGATATTACTCGTCATGATAAAAATATAGACGACAGTTCAACTTCCTCATCTCTCATTTATTGAATCTGTCATGGTGTTCTTGATGCAACAGTAATGACTTTTCAAACTCCATTTACTTTTAAAGGATCAAGAGTTGGCAGTGTTTGAAAGAACCAATAATGGCAGTAAACTACACTGTGCTGAATATTTGGCCGAGAACAAGGTCGTAGAGGACGGCTGAGTCCTGCCAGGAAAACTCAAGCGGAGCGACCTTCAAATCCAATTCGCTTGAGTTCGGGAGCTGTTCTCAACGTCCTAGTTCGAAAGACACCTTGGTCCCATCTTGCATTCATGGTATTTATGTAGAGGACATTTGAAGCGAGTTGATATCACGAATTTTCGTCAAATACCAGAATTTTGCCCCAGAAATGTCGGAACAGTCGTCAACCACCTCGCCAACCCAAGCCTCGTCAAATTCCAACGGAATCTCACCTCGTTGGGATCGCCAATAATTCGGACTCCTCACCAACTCCTTATACCCTCTAATCATCCATCCCCACTCCCTCAAACAACTGCGTAACCCCCCACCCCTCCGCATCCCACGGCTCTCTCCAAACAATCAGACCCGTTCTCGTTGTCGAGAAAAACCGATTAAATCAGCGCAGAGTTCTAACTCATCGTACAAATTACCAACGCGCAGGAGATTGTCCCTCATTCGTGGGTTTGGCAAAAGATCGATCCACGGATGATGAGGAACTGTGCACTGGAGCTTTGTTGGTCGGAGGCTGGGCGGAAAGGATGAGGCGGTAGTCGTGGTCCCTTGGGAGCGAGGAAAGTATGAAAGCGTATTGTCGGCTGGGAGTCAGAGAATCAGGGAGTTTCTGAGCATGACACGGAACACGTTGAACTTGACCAGTGTCAAGAAATGATCCACTGGCGGAGAGATTTTGCAGCAATTGGCGGTTATCCACGTCCGAATTTGGAGACGATGGTTTCTGGTGTGGTGCTAGGTTTCCATATTGATGCTGTGCGGGCTAAAGCCATGTGATTGATCTTTGATGACCCAACTGCGGAGTGGAAAGAAGGCCGTAAGTCCTCTGGGTTTGCAGAAGGGTTGGGATTCAGTTCGCGGTTACTTTTTATTCTGCAGACTCGGGCTTAGGCTTGATATTCACAAATCGCTCAGGGGGGACTTCAGGGATGGAGTTTAAATATACTTTTCTCCGTTCTTTTTCCTGCGAGGTATATAAGCACGAGATTCTTCTAAAAGCTATAGTTCAGAGGATTCTACTTGGAGGAGAACCACCGGCTTACTCTTTGGTTCAGCAGATTCTGAAGTTTTCTTCGCCCTGCAGCGCTGGATAAGCCTGACCAGTCGTCGCCTGCGAGTAGCCCCTGCCGCCATGGCATCCGTTTTAGTACTATTGAGGATGCATCTGAATTTTCTTCCCCTGTTCGACGCATGAGAGCGAAGGGCTACGCTGTATCGTCAGCTCGATGGAAGAGTTTTAAGGTCGGACTCAATAGGTAAGACCACTTGAGAGCAATCCTGAACTGGCTTAGAAAAGAAACCTCAAGGATTCGAGTGTCGATGCAAGTGGCTAACAGTGAACAATCTCTGACACCGCGAGAGCGATGTGAGAGAGAATCTGGAGTTTAAGGATGCAGTTGAAGCTGGTGTTGTCCGAGAGATGCATACCGACATTTCCCCATCAATGGCCGGCAAAAAGCGGCATGATGGGTCATCCCTGCTTGCTCAACCCCCTAAACTCACAACATCATGCCATAATTATATTCATCATAAGTCAATTGCAAGACCAAATCTTGAGGTATCATAATTCAAAGCTATGTCTCGATTTGGCAAATTAGTTTCATAAGTTCGGATAAATCGACGGTGCAACACAAGGAATAGCAATGCTACTTATTGTTTGGGTTCGCTAGCCTTTCCATGTTCTCGGCGTCCGAGAATATTATGTTTATTCGAGACTTTGATACAATTGCACTCCCAGGGTTATCATAAGGTTCTTGGTTCCCTTTAATAGCCCACGATCATCTTTGGCACATATGGCTCCTCAAGATAATTGCACTCCTCTTCGATCAAGGTAACTTTGACCCTTCAATAGCCTGATGAAGTATTTGATAATGAAACCTTCGGCCGAGGAGCAAGCACTTTCTTGATAATCGAACTTGGCGTCGTTCAAGAAGTCTAGAAGGGGCTTCAACAAGGAAAGTGAAGTCCCAGTCCTACAACTTTTGAAATCCTTGTAAGAAGAATTTGCTCGTAGGCCTGACCATTGTTCCATGGGAGAATGGTACAACCGAAAGTCCACCTTCTGGGAAATTTTCAATTCAACAACCAGCATTGCGGCCATTGAAAAGGACGGAAAGCACTTGCTCGCAGATTTGAAACCCGAATCTTGGTTTGCGCCAGGAATGCACCGAAGAGAATACATGATCAAAACACCAAACGCGCGCAAAAAGTTAGATCTAGGTAAAGTGGTTTCGTTGCCCAGTGTAATTTTACAGCTTTGGTCAGGAAATTACCAATCCAGAGCAAACGTAAGCAGCTAAGCTATTGTAACAGCATTCCGGTCCATCCATATTTTGTTTCATAGTGTTTGACTGCATTGGGGCCTCAGCTCGGCCATCAAATCAAAGAATCATCATTCTCATCATCCGTATCAATGCCCAATGCCGCTTGAAGCAGATCTAGCTGCTTTTGCAAGCTCTCAGTCTGTTGTCGAACGCTCCTGATTCCGCTTTGAACACCACCAATGATTTGATAGATCTGCTTCTGCTTCTTTCGTGGGAGTGTGTCTATGAGAGGAGTCGCCGGGTGGCCAACGTTTCGAGCTTCAGATTGTGCAGCCATGCTAGTGTTTCGATACGAATTCTCATACGGTGTATGTTGCGTAGCTTGAATCAATTGGGTGCTAGGAGACAGCGAATTCGACCCATCACGGCCCGGCTCTACTTTCGATGTCTGTCCTGTTCCACCCATTCTGCATATGTTCATCGGTGGAGTGGTGGGACCATTTCCCGCGTCTCGTGGATCTGACCCAGCCCGATATAGGATTTGGTGTCGTTCCGTGCTATTGGGAGGGAATTGCTTCTCGTAAACGTAGTTTACTAGTGCAGGTCCATCACTATGTGGTAGGTTGTTTGGAGAAAGGTTGTAGGAGGCGATCGGGTTTGAGGAACCAGGAAGAGCCGTTTGCGTCTCAGGGTAGGTGTGCATGAGGGCTTGAGCTGCTGCTGCTATCGTCGAGGGAGAATCACGCTTGCGCTTCAATGAAGACGAAGGTCGATCCGAATCGGCAAGAGGAGGTGATCGTGTTATGTAAGGCTCTGCCAGCTTGCTTGGGGTGGCCTTGAAGACCACACCCTCTGCTGCTCCAGTCAGTATGGGAATTAGAGGAAGGAGTCGCAGCATACCTGCTGCATCTTTTCTAAGACTACACAGATTCCCTCTTGTGCCCATCTGTTCCCAAGAAATTGGAGTCAGCATGCTTCTTTGAGGTAGTTTCAGGAGTAAAATGCTCCGGGAGTTCTTGGGTATGCGAGCAGAATGTCCCAAGAGCTGCTGGACATTGCTACGAGAGGAATTGATACTCTGAGACGTTGGGACTTGCCTGACAAGTAGCACATGCCCCATGGAACCAGCCTTCCAAAGATACGCAGACAGAGAACCGTCCCACCCCCGAAGCGCAGTGCGTGCATGGTGGATCCCTGATCTGACCCCGCGTCGAGAGTAGAAAAGCTCCCCGAGTCTGCGAGCGCGGGCTTTCCGTCGATTTCTCAGGAGGAAGCTCCTTTCCAGACTGCCATGGTATCGGTCGGACCTCAGGAAGAGCGCGTAGGCCTTCAAGAGCATCTATCCCTGGTTTCCGGGCTTTTGAGGCCGAGTTGTGCGGTGAGCCCGCTGGTGAAGTGGCGTAGAAAGCTGCGCCTGGCGAGCTTGAGGCGAATTCATGGGGCGCATGTTGAGGCAAACCGTTCGGAGGGTTGGCAAAATTATTCTCCAGAGTTGGAGGCATGGTAGAAGAGGTGGTGTGGGGAGGAAAGTTGGACGGGCCCTGGCGGTCGGATTTACGCGCTATCAGCGATTTTGAGACGTCAGATCGGCTCAAAGGAAATTCAGGTTTATTTGTATTCTCCTTTCTACTTATAAACCTAGATTCCACATCCTTCAGAATGTCCCATTTTCTTTCTTTGTCCGATAGCAGCAAAGCCGATATCAGATACTCTTTACCACCATCAATTCGGCTTCTATATCTCTGGGATCATGGTGGTACGAAAGAGGTGTCTTTTGTGGGACTGGACCAATACGGCCAACCTCCCACATGCCATTGAGAAGCTCAACTTCGATGGACCTTTCTCCTCGGTATCAAATTGGAATGCATGGAGCCCGCCTGAGCTGAAGAACCGCCTGCCCTTTCGCCCCACGGTGCGTGGGATAGACCAACTTACAGACTCAAACGAGTGGGGTATGATATCAAACGATGGTCATACTATCATACATTATTTTAACGAGCCAGAGCGAGCTGTAATTTCCCCCAAGAAAGCTGCTGAGATGTGGAGAGAAAAAATGGTTCCATTGAGAAAGGAAAAGGGGAAGAAGATTGTCGGGCCTGGTTGTGCTAGCGATCCGGGGGGAGAGGCGTGGCTTGATGAGTTCATGAAAAGGGTTCAGGAGATGGAAGAACCGCCAGATTATTTGGGCTTGCATTACTATGGCCCGGATGGGGCAGCTGCAATTCAGTACATTGAAAAAATGTATGTTTCAGCATTTTTTTCTGTCC
Source organism: Hyaloscypha bicolor E (assembly GCF_002865645.1). NCBI lineage: Eukaryota > Fungi > Ascomycota > Leotiomycetes > Helotiales > Hyaloscyphaceae > Hyaloscypha > Hyaloscypha bicolor. Next base: position 91,294 of record NW_020194667.1, read on the forward strand.
AGGGGTTGTCATTGACAATAAAAAGGCATCAGAAATATCCAGAATACCCAGTCGTGGTCTCTGAGATAGCATCTATTTCTCGAGAAAAGAAAGAGGTCTTTGCTTTTACTGCTCAAGTGGCAAATTGGATGGATGAGTGCCCTTATGTGTTTGAGTATTCGTTCTTTGGCTGTATGGCCAAATGTGCAGATGATTTTGTCAGTCCGGAGGCTCAGCTCATGCATGCTGATGGGAAATTCACACCATTGATGCACAAGCTCATGAATGAGCAGCCCATAGTCAATTTCTGATTAGTGGAATACAGGTCTGGCTACCCTTGAGTTGAATGGAACCTTCATGGCAGGAATTGAGGAGGATCTGGGGTTGCACAACATGCTACGAAGTACTAATCATTCGAGCACTGGTGAGGTGGACGCCATAGTTCAATGTTACATCTATTTCCATTTTAAGGTAGAGAAGGAGAATTCGTTTTGCAGACCCCTGGACCTGGTGGACGGGTCTCGATATGATTACTCATTGTCACCGACCGCTTGAGCCTCCTCCCATTCGGACTCGCTTCTGTGTTTGTCAACCTCGTTTGATTAGTGAGGGCCTCTGATATATAAGCCAATTGAAAGATAGGCTCCCAGATTTCTAGGTACATTCATACAAAGTCTCAATTCTCTTTTGATTTTGCACGTAATGCTATTGTCGGGCTTCAGGGGCTGGCAGTCTGCCCGAAGCCGTTCGATAATTTCAAACACTCTCTAAGGCCGGAAAGGCCTCCGAAAGTTCCTTTGTTATAGATAGGAGAAACTACCTGATCCGTTTTGCTCTCTGATTTTCTTATACCGATTTCTTCCTTGCATTGAATTCCTCGAGTCCAAAATCTGCAATCACCTACGAAATGGGAGTTCCAGAATCTGGCTTGTCAACGTCTTCTGCTGCCAGCGAGGTGACGAGCTCAAAGGATGAAGGGAACCGCGTTGCAGGGGGATTGGAAAGCAATGCTAGTGCTCAGAACCTTGATGTTGAACCAGTGATAGAACAAAAAAAGCCCTTCAAGTTCAAGCTCACCATTTTCATGCTTTGCTTCATCTCTGTGGTGGTTGCAATGGCAAGTCTCTTATCCCTACAAGTTTATTGGGCACTATCTCAAGTCCAATCCAACCCCTTTAGTCAATTCTAATCCGAGATTCGGATGTTAGGACTCGGTCATCGTGGCTTCGATGTTACCGGCAATCACAGTCGCCCTCAAAGGGACGAGCTTAGAAGCATTTTGGGTTGGAATATCCTATCTTTTGGCACAAACTGTTAGTATTGCTTGCCATGGGTCTAGTCTTCTAGCTAACATTTGTTAGGTGACGATCCCCCTCTACGGAACTATTTCAGATATCTTGTGAGTCTCCACATTCGAAATGACCAGGAAAAAAGCGGTCCTGAATCTCACAGCGGTCGGAAATGGGCAATGGTATTTGCGATTCTTGTATTCTTATTTGGCAGTATCCTTTGCGGATCTGCCCAGGATATGAATTGGCTGATTGCCGCACGGGTTGTTCAAGGGCTTGGGGGTGGAGGATGCCTCTCGTTGGCATCTGTCATCATCAGCGACATTACGACTTTGAGGGAGCGTCCAAAGTTCCTCGCTATGGGAGCGTTCGCGTGGGCCTTAGGGATGAATATTGGAGTAAGCTAGTCGGAGGTAGTTTTGAAGTCTTTCCCGCTCACCGTGGAGAATAGGTGCCCGTCGGCGGCGCCATTGGCGAGTTCTCGTCTTGGCGTGTTGTTTTCTGGATCAACATTCCGATCTGTGTCATTGGCACAGCTGGACTCATCTATGCTCTACACCTTTACCAGGAAATATCGTCACTCCGGTCAAAATTAGCGAGAATCGATTACTTGGGGATGGGTATCTTCGTCGCATCTACAACTTTAATGCTCTGCGGCCTCACGACCGGCGGAACGACTCATCCATGGAAGTCCGCCAGCGTCCTTGCTCCTCTGATTCTAGGCTTCACGGGCCTTGGGGTCTTCGTTCTTGTGGAGTGGAAGGTGGCAAAAGCACCAATGGTCCCCATTCGAATCTTCTCAAATCGAACCGCCAATGCAGGGTATTTCGGCGCATTCATACACGGCCTTGTGCTTTGGTCCTTTACATATTATCTGATCATATTTGTCCGTCGAGCTTTCATTGATGAGAGATGGAAGCTGACACTGATTAGTTCCTTGGCGCTCGTCGGGATGCTTTGTTCAAATCTTCAGCGGAGACTCTTCCAGGCAGGCCAGTGCTTCTAATTTCGTTCCCAAATTCCTGTGCTGACATTTCACCAGCGCCCCCCGTAGCACTGAGTGCAGTCTTTTGCAACATCTGGGTCGCCAAAACACTTCGATTTCAGAAAATGACCTGGCCCGCCTGGGTCTTTCTTACATCCGGCACAGGACTTAACGCGCTCATGAAGCCTGACTCGAACGCAGGCATACTATATGGACTCAGAGTAATTGCCGCTACAGGCGGTGGGTGGCTATTCCAATTGCCAATATTTGCAGTCCAGTCAACAACAGTTAATGATGATCTCGGCATCGCCACCGAAGGAATTACCTTTTTTCGAAGCGTCGGCCAGGCATTTGGAGTCGCTATCGGCGGAATTGTATCTTAGAATGAATTCGATCGATATATTAACCGAGCTATCACAGATGGAACCGTACCAAAAGAAAATCTTGTCACTGGTACCCAAGCCGCTGGCGCTTATGAAATTATCGGGACATTTTCCTGAGCATGTCATTTCAGCTTATCGATACGTCTACGCTGATTCTTTGCGGACGGTTTGGTATGTTACTACTTGGATTGCTGCTGCGGGGTTCCTCGTAAGCTTTCTGGTTAAAAATGAGAGCATGGATAGAGGCCAACAATCTAAGCAAGCTTTCAACAGCCAGCACAAGGAAAAGAAGGCAGACGAGGTGTAGAAGCTCGACTTGGATATCTTGGAGAGCAAGATTGAAACACGAAAAGTTGCGTAGATCAGGAGAGGGACTTCTTTCTCGTCTTCTTGAATCAACCAATTCACATCCTTCAGAGCTTTAACTGGTTCTCCATTTATGAGGCCACCGGTATTCACAAGAGATGGCTGGCTGAACTGATTTTCGGGGCCAATTAATTTCAGGGGCCCCTACAACCGGCGGCTTGCAAATCGTCAACAGAAATACTGTGCAAACCACACTTCGTCCTCAGGAAACCTTATTTCAAGGTGCCTCCATACTTTCGAAGACTTATTTTTCGAGCCAACTTTAAATTGAAAAGTCTGAACAGCTCACATAGCTCCAAATGATCCTCCGCCGGATTTGTTGTGCTTCAAGTTCAGCGTTCGAGTACCAACGCAGCTCATGCTACTGAGTCTAAGAGACAAGGAGAAAGGAGCGAGCATGTGCCAGATGCTGTTCAGGAAGGATCGATTGGAGAGCTATAAGCTGGACAAAGCTGAAGCTATATACAAGAGAATTACAGAAGGTTACTAACGGGATAGAGGCAATAATCAGGACCCCACAATCAGACCATCTAATAGCATGAGACTATGGCTCGGATACTTGATAGCATAAGGAAGGGTAAGTTAGGGGGTACGCAAAGAGAAGTCAACTAAAATTCCATATAAATATACAGGAAGCTGATCATTGAAATCAAAGCAAGCACAGCGCCGTCAATCCAAATGTCACCACAACAAATGAGGATACCGCAGAATCTCTCCAACCTTGTGCAGCACCAGTCCTAACTCCACCTGTAGGTGTAGGAGATGATTGCACCTGGGTATTCGGCACAGCCAAAGTAGGTGCGGCACCTCCTCCGCCAAATGTCCGAACAGATGTTGTTGATGCATGCGACGAAGTCGGACCTGTTTTCTTTCCCGATGCTGAGCTCGTCGGGCTTGATCCTCTGCCGGTCCCAGTCTTCGCTGGTGTTGTGGAAAATCCCGAATATGTGGCATTATACGAAGATGCTAGGGCAAGGTAGGAAGCCGGAACTGGTGCAATCGAAGCGCTGTAGGACGAGCACTCTGATGTAGCCATGTCCATATAACCGGATATTGTATCGATGCTGTATGCAGCCTCGCACCAGTCGCATCTACGTTTGCATCAGCAAGGCTGGGTAGAAGGCCATATATTTGGCTATAGGAGCTTACTGCTGTTGAGCTGATATCCCTCCATTCTCACACAAGCACTTCCAGTAAGCTCCCCAATCATCAGCTGTCTGGAAAGAGGAGCACTCGTCTGAAAGTTTGACTGAAGTGTCGCAAACGGTGACCTGATCAAGACCTCCCCAGCAAAAACCGAGATTATCTAATTCGTCACGCTCTTTGATATTTTTGAAAGGTTCTCGTCCTGTTCGGTATCGACGGAGAGCCTCGTGGTATGGAGGAACGGGGGCAGGTGTCTAAGATAAGTAAGATGTTAAAGGCTGTCCATCCAAGATTTGAACCGGTTGAGAATGGGGAAGTTTCTCCCCACAATGACTTACAACGACAGCTGCCTCCAAAGCCACCGCACTCACGATTGCAACGGCTGCGGATGCCCAGAGAAGTGCCTCAGAAACCCGCATTTTTTTTTCCGGGTCTTGGATGTCCACAAAAAATGCTGAAGTCAGCAAGCATATCAACCCACCGCGATAGATATACTTCTGTTCAGCTCTCCTCAGAAGAGCCGGCACATTTTTGTCCGATCTCCCCGTTCATTTAATTTTTTTTTGTGTCTTTGCCGCCTCCTGCTTTCATGGTCATGGCCTGCAGCAGCAAACGCAACTTTCGACGATCTTCGTATTTCGATGGCTGAAAAGTGACAATCATTGGTCGGCAGGGTGGCACAAGCGTGTCCCTTCTTCCTTGAAATTTTATGCTTAATCTTGTCTTGCTCAGCTATTTGTTGAAAGCAGTACTCGCGTTGCTATTTCTGTGGATGGTCTCACGATAGGGGCAAGATCCTCGTTGTGGCTTGAATCCTTCCCCACACTACCCGATGGTCCCGCTTCAAGTTGCCAATAGCATTTGACAAGGAGCGCCACCAAAGCGGCTCGTCAGGAGAAGTTTAATTTTAATAACACGATGTGCGCCTATTCAGTCCAAAGTCTCCAGGTCGGCGTAACTTTATGCCCGTTTGATGTTTCAGCCTTTGCTGGTAGGGCTGTCAGCAATGGATAAATAATGCCCCGCGACATCAATCGCGCTCAATAGGGGTGGGCGCATCAGCTCCAATGGAAATATGGGCACGCAACTTGCAAATAGTCCCACAACACACAAATCTTTGTGCAAAGCTGTTTGGATTTAACAGACAGCTCGGGGATTTCTTTTCAAAGAGTTGGCGAAGGTTCTTGTCTTTTTCTTAACGTTGAGTGTAAAAAATGGTCACCATCACCGTTGGATATATTGCTGGCTTCATTGCTGCAGCAATCTTCGTGAGTGAGTGCACAATGGCGAGTCATGTAAAGTCTTTTGTACGGCCACTAATCCTGCATTCTAGCTCGAATATGGGCCCCGTTGGTCATGACCTTCATCTTGTCAGGCGTTCTGAAAGATAGAAACAGTGCTGCTACCTGGTAAGATAGTTAACGCACGTTATTCAGAGGTTGGCTAACGACTGCCAGGAGCGTTGCAGCTCGATCTCTTGAAAGAACACACTGGCCAGACATTTTGCGTTCCGACAGCGTCAAAACTCATGGGGCTCGCAAAACCGTCGTTCTCCTCACTGCTCTCATTACTGCCATGACAATGTTGATAGCAGTCGCCGGGATAGTCACGCCGCTCGGAATATACCAAACCCTAGCACTGTCAGAAAATGTCCAAACACCTTTCAAGTATCTCCTTGACACTTCCCCGTTTGGCGTCGGGACGCCACCGAGAAGTAACTTCAGCTTCAATCGGATTTGCGCCACCGGTGACCTGCTCACCTCAATGCCTATACCTTGTCCCTTCTCGGATACCATTGCAATAACATCAACAGACGGAAACTGGATCAATGCCTCGTATCCTTACGGCTATGATATCTCAATCCCCAAGACCACTTTAGATATATATTCCAGTGGGGCTGGCAACGACACCACCATCTCAAACTATTTTGACATCCAGTGGAGGCAATATATGATAACGTCTGACCCCAAAAAAATTCTCAACAATGGTTCACTCTATCTTGTGGAAGCATTTCGTGGCATGCAGTCCTTGGGCCTCAACAATGCTATCGAGCCGGTTGAGGGACTGATCGTGGATACTGTGAATGGCGGGATCGGCTTCAGAAATCGTACGTCATAGAAGAGAATTACTTTTCTATAACTGCCCTTATGACTTTCTTTCGAGACAATCTTGTACTATTTCCTGAACAGTCTGCATTGAGCAGTCGCTGACTCTACCGCCGCGCAGACACTGTACCTCCTGGCTTTCAATTGGGCGTTACATGGGAAGAAGACCTTCTTTTCATTGAGCCCGAGACGGTATGCGTCGACACAAATACAACCCTTGATTACACGATTGCTGTAGGCATCAACGCCACGATTCCAATTATTGATCTAGTTCTGACTGACCGTGGAGGCTTCGTGAACATCAACAAGACGTTCCCAGTAGCTAATCTCACCAATCCCCAAGAAAATCAGGACTTATGGACCAGAGCGTACAAGGCGGCATGGATGACTAACGCCTACACGATGGTGTGGTACAACGTCACGAATCCTCACAATTCCGCAACGGGTCAGAGCGCCTTTGCTTACCGGGACACCTTTCTGGGAAAAGAATTTCCTATCGTCGAGTCCTCGACCCAAGGTCTTTATACTTCTTTCGGAATGGACGCCACGTTTAACCAACATTTGAATATCGAAAGTGACGGACCTGGAAATTCTTCAAATCCCGCTGCTGGTGGCCTCCCAAACCCCTTTAAGATATCTAACACCAATTTCACTGATATTGGTTGGTCCTCACTCATTCTTTTGGTCAAAGATGTCGTCTGACAACGAGTAGGTATGCTCTGTGCCGGTGCTGGCGACGGCGACTACGCAAATATCACCAACATTTACGTTCATTGTGCTCTCATGAGAGGTGTAAGTCCCAGATTTCTCAGTGTGCAGCATCTTCGAGTAGCCTGCCAGTTATTGAGTTTGTAGACACGTCTTGAGAATAGACGGCGCGTAAAACTCATTCCGAGCACCGAAACCCCCTTCTTGAGACACTGCTAACCCAAGAATCTAAATTTTAGATACCTCAACGTAAGGATGACGGGTCAGGCATAGTATTTGAGCCCGGGAGCCGATGGTCCCAACCGTTGTACACCTGTGCCAGCTCTGTGAAAGCAACCGTAAAGACCGTCTCGTTCCTTTTCAACGGCACGCACGAGCTCAGCAATCTCAAGGTCAGCAAGGTCCAACCAAAAAATTATTCGGATCCAAGTAGTCTACCTCTTTGGGGAGTTGAGAATACTAACAATGAATACATTCTGGGGGGACTCAGTATGATATGGGGGCTCGTGTCTCCCAAGTACGAAAATCATCCAAATGTGTCGACAGTCCGACAAGAATCTCTTTACCTTACTGGTTATTTCAGCGACATTGGCAACACTGGATTTACTTCCGTGCCTGGCTGGGAAAATCTGCCAGCCAGCGATTTCTATCATCTAGCAATGGAATCTGCATACACTGTCAATTCAAACGCAGGTTCAGCGCTGGATTATACTGGCCAGAACAATATGGCAGTGTGGGCCAGATGGCAGAAACTCTCGAACTCCACTGCGACCGCAGCACTTATCCCAAATCTGATCTTTACAGACTATGCAGCTGCCGCTGTAGTTGGAACCAAGGGGGTTCTCGGTCCTGGCAATGCAGCTGCCCAAAATCTCGTGCCGCTCACAGTCACGCCCACGATCTCCGTGATCAGATACCACTGGGCGTTCGCAATACCAGCTTTCCTGGTTATCGCTGCGCTTATCTTCTTCACAGCAGTCGCTGCGATCGTCATGTTGTGTCGACGCCATAACATCGGCAGATTGCGCATGCACCTCAATCAACTTGCCCCTGGCCGTATCTTCACAGCCTTCCTTTCTCCGGAGCCGGGTGCAATGAGTCTTAGTGCTGAGGCCTGGAATAGAGCCATGGGGAAGCTGGTGATAGACGTCTCGGATGAACACTCTTTGGGTGCTGGCAAGAGCGACATGCCAGAGAAGCCAACCGCTGTGACTGGATATTGAGCTGTATCCGATGAATCTGATGGCGTTGGGGTGGAGTTTCTGGGTGCGAATGGGCATTCAAGAGAGAGGAGTGATGGTGATATAGGAAAGCAGGGATTTTTCAAAGCGCCGCCTTCGGTTACAGGTCGTTGAGTTGTTGTTTTCTCACGATATATATATATATATACACTGTACTAAGTCTTGATGAATGTATTGTCTTTCCCTTTGTTAACCCTCAATTGCTGGTAGGAGTATGCTACACCTATCTCCCCGTATCAAAAAGGTGCTACATGTAGCGGAAAGTTGTAATGGTGGGATGTACAGTACTTGTAGCTCTTCAAAACGCAGGGCATCTGTCACCCGTTTAAGAACTCCGCATCAGGAGTAGTTCTAACATGCGAGAGACAGCGTGTGTAGAGGGTGATGAAGAGAATCATTCTCAAATGGGACAGATATGTAATTCAGTTTGCCTGAATGAGCTTGATCCGCGATAATACCCCATGCTAGGACGGATTTATCAAGCCCCTTTTCTAGTAGACCCGTTAGCGAGAGCGCCTAACGAGCCCGGGCCCACAGGTCTGTGCGCACAGGGCATTTTCCAAGCATTTTCAGGCTTCGCGAATTCGCCTTCAGGGTACTAAATAGTAAAGTCTCTACGTCTACTTGAAGAATATAAGACAACAATAAATAGTTACGACTTAGGATTCGGGATTTGGGAATTAAAATAAGTCAAGTAAAGTTTCATTAATTAATTCTGAGCAGTTTAATTTTTTAATTTTTTAATTATAACTAAAATGCCCTATGCGCACAGACCTGTGCCCCCAGGCTCGTAACTGCAGCCCCTGAGCCTCCTAAATTTAGCGACCGGGCTTCGACGGCCCTTGCCTGGCGAGCCGGGATCGGAGCCCCCACCTCCCGCGCCCTTCCGGATTTTGACATTTCATCTGACACAGTGACATCTCATAACCTTGACGCCAGGTTTTTAAGCATCACAAATCTTCGGACCTTTGACGCACATATATACCACACAAGATTTCATTTTAACCCCGGGTAGAAATCCAAGAGAAATGGACGGAAAGATTGATGTTCTCCTATATGGAGTTGGAGCGTGAGTCTCTCCCCGGAAGCCGCTTTTGACCAGCAAACTGACTCGATCGATCTAGAATTGGCTCTTTTTATGCCTTTATCTTGAATCGAGTTCCGTCCGTTCGGCTAACACTCGTTGCGCGCTCAAATTACGAAGCTGTGAAAGCCAATGTTAGCCTTCCAACCCCCCCCTCTTTTCTCTTTAAATACATTCTCACGTGATGAACACAGGGCATCACACTGAACAGTGACATTCACGGAAAGCATACATTCAGACCATTCAAAGGTATCATTCGCCCTTTTTGGCCGCTTCCGGCAAATAATAACTTGGTCTAGTTGTCAACAACCCCACGGATGTAGCCGGTCACTACGACTACATCGTCTGCGTCAACAAGGCCATCAACCAAGACGCTGTAGCCAAGTCTCTCACTCCCGTTGTTAGTGACACAACAACCATTGTGCTGATCCAAAATGGAGTGGGGAACGAAGATCCCTTCCGAGCACAATTTCCAAACTGCTCCATCCTAAGCTGTGTCGTATGCTCACAACCCCCTTCCCTTCCTACGACCAACCTCAATTAACAACCGATCATAGACATGGGTAGGAGCAACCCAAACCTCGCCCGGAATAGTAACGCACATAAAATCAGAAAACACCGAAATCGGTCTCTTCCCCAACTCCCTTCTCTCCCCAACCCTCGAAGCCACCCGCCTCTCAGACTTCACCGCTCTCCTGAAAGCAGGAAACACCAAATTCGTAGTAGAACCCAACGTCCAGATCCGGCGCTGGGAAAAGGTGGTGTGGAACGTAGCCTGGAACGCCATCACCTCCCTCACGCAGATCGACACACAGACCTGGCTTCACTCGTCTCCCGACGCTATTCCCCTCACCAAAGCACTGATGGAAGAGGTCATTGAAGTTGCAAGGAAATCGGGGGTGCCGATGAGAGATGGACTTGTTGATGAATTGTTTACCAAGATTCTGGCACTGCCGGGCGTGTATACTAGTATGCAGAAAGATGTCGTTGCGAGGAACCCCCTAGAGATCGATGTTATTCTCGGTGTGCCGGTTAGGAAGGCCAGGGAGCTAGGGGTCAAGATTCCGGTGCTGGAGGTTATTTATACGCTTGTTGCGGCCGTGGATTATGGTGTGAGGGAGGGGAAGCTGTTTCCTTAGATTTTGTGTAACCTTAAAAAAAAGTAATTGAAATCGTTTCGTCGGAGCCTGGAGCCTTCAACTCCACAAGGTAATCTTTCGTGTGAAGCGGATCACGAGATCTCAACGGCAGCCTGCAGCATCGAAGCCCCAATGAACTCAGTCGCAAACCGATCAATCAGAAACGAACAAGCCGGACCGAACCAAAGCGCCTGATGACCAACTTCACGACACAACCAACGAAAGGGCTCGTGGTATTAATCAGGCACTACCCGGGTAATACCCATTCCGATCCAAAACTTCCACGCCTCACTGCATATAAACCAACACAAACCAACATTTCCCTCTCTCTCTTCGCCCACTTCCCTCAAATCCTCTCCGAAACATCAAAATGGTACCTCTAGATATCCTTATCATAGGAGCTGGTCCCACCGGCCTAACTCTCGCCCTCGAGCTCGCAGCCCAACCCTGCCCTCCCACTTTCCGCATCATCGAATCAACATCCATCCGCTCTGGCAATAGCCGCGCCTTCGTCTTACAACCACGAACCCTCGAGTTACTAGCTCGCCATGGGATCACTGGTCGGTTCATCGAGCGAGGACGCTTCAATGACGCGATTAGGTTCTATTCCAAGCGCGCTTTCGTTCATGAGTTAAATTTCGGGGAGGCGGGGATGGCGAGGAACACGCAGTTTCCGAATTCGTTAATGATTAGTCAGGCTGATACGGAGAGAGTGTTGGAGGAGGCGTTGAATGGGTATGGTGTTGTTGTCGAGCGAGGCGTGAAAGCAGAGAAAGTTGAGCAAGATGAGGATGGAAGTGGAGTTACGGCCGTGTTGAAGATTGCAGGAAGGGAAAGTGGAGAGGAGAGAGAAGAGGCGCGGTGTAAGTACGTAGTTGGCTGCGACGGCGCTCATTCTGTTGTGAGGAAGACGGCGGGATTGAAATTTGAAGGGGGCGTATATCCGCAGGACTTCGTCTTGGCGGATGTAAAGATGAAATGGGAGCAAAAGTCCTGCCTCTCCTTCTTCTTCGGGAACGGGTTATTGGGTGTGTTCCCGTTGGGGAATGGTATTTTCAGATTGATTGTTTCTCGAGCAAAAGAGAGAGGGAAGGAGGATCAACCAACCTTGAAAGACTTTCAAGATGTGGTGAACGAGATGGTTCCCGGTGAAACAGAGATTTATGATCCACTCTGGATAACGAGATTCAGATTGCATCACCGGATCGTGGATTGTTATAGGAAAGGACGGTGTTTTGTAGCGGGTGACGCAGCGCATATCCACTCTCCAGCTGGCGGGCAAGGAATGAATGCCGGGATGCAAGACGCCATTAACCTAGCTTGGAAGCTCGCCAGTGTCCTGAGAAGCCAGTCTGCTGACGCTCTGCTTGATACCTATGATGTTGAGAGAAGGGAGGTTGGGCTGAAATTGCTGAATGGCACGGATCGAGTGTTTGAGATGTTGGCGTCGAGCAATCCGGTGTGGTTGTATGTGCGAAATACGTTAATATCGTGGGTTGTGCCTTGGGTGATGAGTAATAAGACGGCGATTCAGAACAGGTCTCGCTTTATCTCACAGATGGGGATTAGATATAGGGAGAGTCCGATTGTGGGACAAGTTTCTACTTGGAAGGGAGCGTTGAGGGGTGGAGATCGGGCACCCGATGGAGAATTGAAAGGGCCTGAAGGACAGAGATGGATACTCGGGGTGTGTAGGGGAGTGGGCTTTCACCTCTTGCTGTTCTCTGGGATGGCCGACGCGGCGGTGAGTGATGGGAGACTTGAAGAGATGGGGTCAGACTTTCGCAAGGATGGTAACGAATCAGTGAAGTTTCACAAGATTCTCAGCACCCCAGCTGCGGATAACAATGGAAACGTTGATGAAGAAGGTAAAGTTCATGAGTTGTATGGTTTCAAGGAACCGGGTTATGTTCTCGTACGACCCGATGGGCATATTTCATTCCTTGGACTTCTCAACACAATGGATGAGCTAAAGATATGGGTGAAGAAATAGCCTTCTACATCAAAAAGCCTCCCAGCCGTATTCTAGAAGCAAGATTCTCTGCTCCGTTTTAAATAATACTTCAACAAGTATAGCAATATCAATATAACTTTAAATCCTGGTATTATGGGGTCGGTTTCCGCACCAATTGATCCGTCTTCTGCATGAGCTCTGGGATCTGGAATGGCTTCGCAACAATATCGTCCTTCAATTAGTTAGTAACAGGACAAGGATTAAACTTTTGGATAATTACCATCCCAGACTCAAGGGCTTGTTCCATTTGCTCCATTCTTGTGTTGGCTGTAACGGCAATTATAGGGACTGGTCCAACGATCTTGCCCTCCCTCTCTAAATCTCGGATTCGACGTGTGCATGCCAAGCCATCCATTATTGGCATCTCGAGATCCATCAATATGATCGACAGCTCCATTCGCGGTCCGCTTGAACTACTGTCATTCCAAAGGGTTGTCGTTGAGAGAAAGTCAAGAGCTTCTCCACCTATTTAGGATCAGCACTGGGTCTGAGGGGAAACGACGACTAAAAGGAAGCCTGTTGCTTCCAGTTTTGCCAAGAATCTGGGAGGTGCGGAAACATTTCGCAAGAGAGACATCCGCTTACCATGATTTGCCACATGGACAACGCACCCAGCGCTCCGGAGCTGTTTGCTAAGAACTTTCTGGTTTATCAAATTGTCCTCAACTAGTAAGATATGGTAATTCCGACGGGTTTTGGGAGGCGTAAGAGTCATAGTATCCATCGTGACGTTGATTGTAGATCCATGGCCCATCCGAGAACCAGGTGTACTCGGATTACTGGAGTGCTCTCCGATGACTTTCCGTGCCTTGATGAAGAAAGCAAATGTGCCTACTAGCGCTTAGTCGAGGAATTGCACAAATTGAGGTAAAGGACTTACTTCCAGCACCAGCGGTCGACTCCACCCCTATTTCGCCACCCTGTAGCTCCGTGAGTTCCCGCGAAATAAACAGACCGAGGCCCGACCCTCCATATTGAACCTGCAAAGTGTCAGCACATGCACATTACAATAGGGTATTTTGTTTTTTTGGAAGCACAAACATGTGTACGTGGGCTCGCTTGGCTGAACCTGTGGAATAGCTTCGTCTTCTCTTCCTCATCGAGACCTCTACCCGTGTCTTTGACGGCGAAGTAAAGGTAAACTTGAGGCCCAAATCCCCAATCCGGCGCAAGGGTCAAGTCGTTGTGTGAATTTGAATCCTTTGACGGGAACCATTGAATATGTGGCGCTGACTCCTTTGGGGGTTTTGAGAGGGATGCTCCAAGACTGACCATTATCTCGCGTTTGCTTTCGGAACGAGTAAACTTGATCGCTATGAGGTGGTAAGTCATAGTCTTCTCTAACTCCCCCCCTCTTCATAGGTACTGACCATTTGTCAAAAGATTAATGAAGATTTGTGTCAGCCGGACCGGGTCACAGAAGACCCAGTCAATCTGTGCCTTCTTGTAGGATTCCTCAAGTACGAAAGTCATCTGGATGTCGTCTGCGAGCAACTCCCCTTCGAACATCTTCAATGTTCTTCGCACTGTCGATTCTACTTGGATTTGGATTGGGGTAACGTGAAGCATGGCTGAGTTGAGTTTTGACAACGTTAAAACATCGTCGATGATACGCTTTTGATGTTGAGCGCACAGAACAATCGTTTGGGCCGCATCCAAGTTGCTCTCAACTAGACTTTGGGACATCACTTTCTGATCCGCTGTCTTGAAAGACTGAAATTCGACCAGCGAGTTTGCAATACCATCAGCGCAAAGCATTATTGCACTGAGCGGGTTACGCATTTCGTGTCTGTCGGAAAGTCAGCAGAAATGGCTCTGGCCTCTGTTTGAAAGTTCTAAACTTACGAAGTCATATCGATAAACGTCTCTTGTTGGCGCTTTGCCTCCTCAGCTTGCAGTCGGCTTTGGAACTGGACAGACTCTGCCCATTTGAAGTGGCTGATGTCAGTCGTACATCCGAGAACTTTAGTCAAGTTGCCTTCATCGTCTAGTTGGGGTATGGCCAGAAACAAAATCCAGGTAGTGTCGCGGCGGACTGATTCATTGCTTTCCTGGCTGACCCAAGGTTTTTTGAGACGTAGCTCTGAAGTCACTTCCTCCTTTGCCACAGTCAATCTCTTCCACTGTTCGTGAAAGGTGGGATGATCCTGTTGTTCGATACAATTCAAGATTGACATAGGGTAGTGCTGGGATCTGGGATGTCCTGTCATCTCGTACCCTGCGACTGGTTAATCCGGTGCATCTTCTTGACCTGGGTTCGGGGATAACTCACATTGTGGATTCGCCCAAGTGATCGTTCCTTCCGGGTCAAAGGTAAACATGCCTTGAGACATCAGTTAGGATCAACGCAATCGACTAGGTTATGGCCATACCACAAGGAGCCAGTTCGGCCATTTGCTGAAAATTCCTTTCGTGCTGTGCTGCCTCTTGTGTTCGCAGTGCAAGCTTCTCCACAAGATTTGCCCGTGCCACAGCGCTCTCCTCGGCAAACTTTTGGGCACTGATGTCGGTTCTGCACGAGTCAGTTTCGAGAGTCGGCGTCAGCTGAACACAAAACTTACATGCAACCCATTATGGTTTTGATCCTTCCCTCTTCGTCAAACTCCTGATCTGCCCAGCATATCAGCATTGTGAAATCTAGCAAGCCTGCAAGATCTAGGAGCTGAATAGCGGTCTTTGCTCCCAAGACACACTTCACAAAGCGGCCTGAATGGTCTTGAAATAGATTTCGTAGAAATGAATAGAAAACCTGTCTAGGAATATGCTTACCGCATGAGCACAATATCCACTTTTGCCTAGGCGTTCCCGTTGCTTCATCAATCCAGGGATTTCGCAAACGAAGCGCAAATGACCGCCTGCCTCTCTGAGTGGTGAGGCGGATCCACTCTTCTGTGATGATAGGGTGGTCCAACTCTGAGATGACATTCATGAAAGACCTGCACCAGGTAAGTTGAAGATAACGAGAGCCTCGCTGGGGATACGCACATCTCTCCTTCAAGTCCTCTGGGATGGCCTGTGATTTCGTACCCTTAAAAGTCTCAGTATTTGCAAACATAGGTCCCTCCGAAATACTCACACATGTCATTGCAATAAAGAATGTCTCCTTTGGGATTCAAATAATACATCCCCACAGGGTTGAGCTCTGTGAGAACTCTGAATTTGGACTCGCTATCAGCGAGTTTTTGGTTAAGAGTTAGCTCCTCAGGTAACATATCGGGGTCAATCATGTCAGTTGATGCGCTAGCACCCGTAGAAGTCTCGATTGATCTCGAAGTGGACCGACTTGATCGAGGGGTGGTCCCGTGGCTTGGGTTGCGTTGTTTTGGTACCTGGGATCCACTGACAACTCTCCATCTTCCCCGCAAGGTGGAACTGGTCCAGTACATGCCACGAAAGGCATGCCTGGGAAGGTAGCCATCAGTTGACCCATCGAAGTTGGGCACGCTTGTTGACCATGCCTTAAAATCAGCGTCAGCAGCTGCCGCTGCTTCTTGTTGTTTAGTAGGTGGATGAGAGGTTGGCGGATAGAAGGTTTCAGCCTCGATTACATTTCGCAGGTCATCAAAAAATCTAAGAGAACGGTTGACGAAAACCACTGGCATGCGACCATTCAGGGGCTGGCCCAGAGCGTGCAGGTCGAGGATAAATGTTGGACGACTATCATGCTCCAGCAGCTCTTTGATGCCAATTTCACTCAGAGGTGCGTGTGGCCGACCATTTTCTTGTACTTCTGTATCTGATCTGGATGTTAGTGACCAGCTTGCACGGCTGGGACGAGGCTGGAAATGCGTTACCCTCAGAGGTGGACGTAGAACCTGTCTCTCCATATTCCCCCCTCGCCCTCTTCAGATGGCGATGCACCATTTCTCACGTGTGGAGAACCAGCTGTCCGGAGGCAGTGGGGATGATGCAATGGGGCTCACGCTCGTAGTCTCGGTCGTCATCGGAGAGCGCGGCTCGCGATTCGCGCGGACCTTCCTCCGTCGGATTGATCGGCGCAGGGCATTCAATAGGGCTGGATCGCGTGAATGCAACCCCAGACGCTGCTTCCTCCAAGTCAGATGTGTCGAGATGGCTCTTGCATGGTCAAGAGGACAGGCCCGTGCCGGGGAAAAGTGGTTTGCTCTCGAGGGCTTCCTTTTTGAAGATCCTGCATTCTTGTGGCGCTGTGGCGCTTTCGATTTCCCGTTTTTCGAGCTGTGGTGTCTTGAGTGCACGTGACCAATCGACGATCTGGCGAAGAGGCTCTGAAAACCAAGCCCTTCGTTTCTTCATCGCTGCACGGAGCCATCTCCGATACGGCCGCGGTGCTTCTTCCGCCAAAAGGAAAAGAACCGCGCTTCAGCAGCCGACAGCCTTGCCGGGGCGTGTCATGTTTATCCCGAGAGTTGATCACCATGCCAATCTCAGCGCCAGTGCCGCAAGAGGCTTGTCAGGTACGAAGTGCTGGGAATGTCTCAAGATAGTATCTGCTTCAAGAGAGTTGTGAGCTTACACTGTCAGAATACCATAATATCGCCTGTAGAGAGAAGCCGATCTGTGTGGCCAAGTGATGTTTGCACCCTTCAAACTCTCGACAATAATCGAGGAATCACAACCTTCTCCCCTCTCTCATTACTCTATGGCGAAACCCATCCGCAAATACCCAGGTTCCTCGTTCTATATATGTTCTTGCAGCGAAATTCGGAGTCTTGAGTCCCTGTTGTTCCTCATGCCCCCACACTTCTCTCTATATAGATAGAAGATATCTATCATCAAACTACGTCAATACCAGTCACCTGCAGTGGTTGAACCTACGGTACATACATCTCTCGTAGACAGATAACCTAACCTAAATTAAGGTATGTAGGTAAGATGACCTACCAACAAATTATGACAGGCAATTTAGGTTCAACCTACGACTTACCGCAAACCTAAACCTAAGTAAGCGTTATGGCTAAAAAAAACCTATCATAGGTCACCTAGGTTGCACCTATAAATCCTAACCTAATGCCGAACACTGGTCAGCTATGCTCAAGTATGCGAGTGCTTGATATTGGATGTCTGTACTGTACTTTCAAAATGATTGCGAAGCGTCGGGAACTTAGGGTATCGTTCCCGTTTCCGCACGGAATGGCCGATTTATTACTGAAGTTCATTCGGTTGTTCGAGATCGAGATTGTTGTATTTCAAGCGGCCGAGCTTTCTCCGATGAGTTGCTTGGAGTACCCTCACCCTCACATATACGGACAATCTGAACACGCAATCTTGAGAGGGTGCATATTAATCGGATCAAGTCGTTTTCAAACTCCCGAGGAAAGTCCCCGCGTCTATTAGAGTGCGCCGAAAGTGTGACATAGGAGGGAAGTTGCTCGTGTTAGGCCCATTGAACATTGAACACGTTTTCATTCACGGTGCTTGGTGGTTGGTATTCGGAGTTTATCTTCTCTTGTCACATTAACTCTATCTCCGGGCCCTACAGTTGTGGTTTCTAGGCCTAATGATCAACAACTTGAGTGGATTCTACATCTGAGTACTTCCACGTCAGTGATCGAAGCTCTTCTTATTTAGATATTACTGCATTCCAGGCCGGGACATTACAGACTCTATGGTGGCGCACAGAATCAAACTGATTGGTCGGTTTTTGACAGATGCCCCACTTTGCCCCATGACGGGTGAAAGTCTCCCCGCCAGCCGGCGAATAGACATCATAGATTAACAGAGACGAAATGGAATCTGAATGTTGCTCAAGCATTGCGTTGGTCGAGTTTTACAAATACATAGGTGCTGAATTGGGTCAGTATTTCTCATATAAAACCGGCATTCGCTCACCGCTTCCAAATTCTACCCAGGTCATCAAGCTCTACATCCATTCAACTTAACAACCACTCGATCCTGATTTTAACAAACTTCACACATTCAAGAGTATTCCAAAAGTACCATTATTCTCACAGCCATGTCACCCAAGAAGACTCTCGTCGTCTTCGGAGCAACAGGCAGTCAAGGAGGCTCCGTCATTAAGACCATTCTCGAGGATCGCACACTCAGTTCCCAATTCGAGATTCGAGGTATAGCCAGAGATCCGTCAAAGCCTTCGGCAGCTGCTCTTGCACAGAAAGCAGTCACCCTCGTCAAGGTTCTTCTCCCGTTGGAGTTGATCGTCAATAATTCGTCACATTGATTTCACACTGTCAGCCCGACCTTGATGATAAGCCTTCTTTGACTCACGCCCTGAAAGATGCCTACGCCGTCTCCGCCGTGGCAAACTGGCAAGAAGTCATGAACGAAGAGCGAGATGTCCAGCAAGGAGAGAATGTCGCCGGTGTCGCAAAGGTAAGGCCTCAGACGTCCTTCCCCGTACCCATCATCTAATTTCGACAGAAGCAAAACGTCCAGCACCTAGTCTGGAGCAGCCTCCCTTACGTGTTAAAGAGCATGAACCCAAATCACCCCCCAAGTACCTATAACACAGCTAAAACCTGATTAGTCACCGAAGGCAAAACCACAGGTGTCCTGCACTTTGACAGCAAACCAATCGTGAAAGAATACATCATCTCACTTGGCATCCCTTCACCTCCGTCCACGCTGGCGTCTTCTTCAGCTACCTGCTCTTCTGGCTCAAGCCCGTCTCCCCGTCCCCCTCCCCGACCTCCAAATCCTACAAGTCCTTCCTCCCTCTCACCCAATCCCTCAAACTGCCCATGATTCCCGTCAACTGCGACACAGGAAAATACGTCAAGGCAATCCTCTTGAACCGCGAGAAGGTTCCTCGGGAAACAGACCTCCGTTCCTGAGGGTCATTATAGTCCTGAGGATCTTGTTAAGGCGTTGAAGGAAGTGGGTGGGCTGGGTGTCATGGTGGAGCAAATTACTGAGGCGGAACAACGCAAGCATATGGCTGCCCTAGGGGCTCCGGAGTTTTTGATCGATGATATTGTGGTAATGTGAGGTTTATGCAGGACTATGGGTTCTTCAGTGAGAAGGTTGCTGGAGAGGGGCGCGAGGTGAATTTACTAACTTCGGGACTTGTGTTCGTGGTTGTATTCTTGCTGACTGCATATTAGCTGGTGGGTGAGCACCTGGAAAACTATGAGGAGTGGGTGGCTAAGAGTCCGGAGGTTGCGCCTTAAAGTGATTGGTTGTGAGACCAGTCGTTAGATCAAGCATTGACTTTCTTTAGTTCGCAGCCTAGACTTGAGTTTTGTTTTGCTTCCCTCACTAGTTGTTTGACAGTCATTCCACAGAGAATCCACCTTGCATTCTTGGGTCGAATCACGTGACATAGTATATAAACCTTTCCCCCTCGATGATAAGTTGGGCATTTACAACCTGCCGAGGATTGTAAGCTTCACGCTACTTAAGAAAGTCAATTTCAGTTATCCCTCCGACCAAAACGATTTTGCCCCTAATTTGATAAAAGGGGTTGGTTGCACCAGGATGCCTCGCTAAAACCCCAGATTTCGCTAAACTCGCTTCTATCCTGAAAAAAATTCTGACCGCAGACTTCAAAAATCCAGCAAAATGCCTTGAGCCGCTCCCCGCCTTTAGGATCTCAATTCTAAGAGACCCTCCTTTACCTCACATCGAACCGAGAGAGAGAAAAAGAATAATCACAATCCAACGCACCATGGCGCCCCCAACGTCCCTCCCTTTCACAGAGGACTTCCAAGACGCGGACTCCTACATCTCCTCCCTCCTCTCCTTCTGCGCCGCATCAACCATCTTCCAAACCCTCTGCGGCGGCGTTCATATCCTCGACTTCTTCACCCGCGACCCGAGCCTCTACCACACCGTCATTCCCCAAGAATGGCGCTCCTGGCTGCTGGCACGTGAGTCAATGGACCTCCTCGATCTTCTCATGCGTGATGATCTCTCTGAACCTCGCACCGATGACCCACCGGAAAGCCTGCTCAAATATATCAGAGAAATCAGGAAACATTCTCTTCGCCGAAATTTACCACCGAGAAATGGAAAAGAGAGGAAGCTGCCGAGACATGTGGCGGTAGGCATGATTCCCAAGAAGATCCACGAGGTAGGGAATTTCGCAGATTATGTGGTTCGCGTTGCGGACGATGTGTCTGCCAGTTCTGGGAAAGAGATCACGCATTTCGTTGATTTTGGGAGTGGGCAGAATTACCTAGGACGGACGTTGGCGAGTCCACCGTATAATAAGCACATTATTGCCGTGGAGAGCAAGGAGCTTAATATTAATGGAGCAAAGAGCATGGATGTTCTTGCTGGTGTTGCGGAAAGAGAGAAGGTGATGAGGAATAAGAAGTTGTTTCGAAAGCAGCAGGACAGTATGACGCCTGTGGAGTTGTTGAAGGATAAAGCTGCAAGGAGAATTGCGAAGCCATTGAAGGCGCCGGAGGAGGGGGCCGCGGATTTGAGACCCAGTAAGGATTTGGCTACTATTTATACGCCGGCTGACGGGAAGGGATATATCCAGTATGTGGAGAATATTGTTCAGGATGGCGATTTGTCGAGTGTGGTGGAGCAGATTGAGAAGATGAAACTTGCTGCGCCCCGGGGGGAGTTACAAATCCTGAATGGCGATGCTGAGAGAGCTCAGCCGAAGGCCGAAGTCATTGATGAGATGTCTAGGGACGAGCAGATTCGTTTGATGGCGATCTCTATTCATTCCTGTGGCAACCTATCTCATCACGGGATTCGCTCTCTCCTTCTCAATCCTTCAGTCCACGCCATTGCGATCGTGGGATGCTGCTATAACCTCATGACCGAGCGACTCGGGCCGCCGACGTACAAGTTACCTCTCCTGCGACAGAATCTGCGAGCAATCAATGCCCCACGCGTCACTCGAGAAGCAGCGGCCTGTGATCCCCACGGCTTCCCAATGAGCGAGCGCATAGGCACGTACAATGGCGACGGTCTGAGGCTGAATATCACAGCACGGATGATGGCTGTTCAGGCTCCACAAAATTGGACAGAAAAAGAAAGCGATGCTTTTTTCACACGGCATTTCTATCGGGCTCTGCTGCAGAAGGTCTTCTTTGATTATGGAGTTGTGACAAAGATGAGGCAAAATGCCGATGGAGAGCAGGAGAACGGGTTCGAAAGCACGGAGCCGGTCATCATTGGGTCCCTGAGGAAGGGGTGTTACAGTTCTTTCAAATCATATGTTCGTGGAGCGTTAGAGAAGTTAAGTACAGACCCGGAACGAGGTACGAGGGTTCATGAGAAGATGGGAGGTATCACGGATGAGGCAATTGAGGAGTATGCGCAGCGATATGAGGGCATGAAAAAGGAGCTCAGCGTCACGTGGTCGTTGATGGCGTTCAGTGCTGCAGTGGTGGAAAGTCTGATTGTGGTTGATCGATGGCTATTTCTGAGGGAGCACCCGGACTTAGTGAAGGAATGCTGGGTCGAAGCTGTGTTTGATTACCAGCAGAGTCCGAGGAACTTGGTTGTGGTTGGGATCAAGCGATGAGGAAGTTAGCTCCTTCCGAGTCGAGAAACCGAAGGCTGCTTCCCGAACAGCGTCGCCAGCCGCAGTGCAGAGTCGATATCGCGAGTGGAGCAATTGAAAGCTACTAGCACCGGCGGGCTGGGGAGTTAAGTATCCCATGGCCGCGTCCGTACAATGAAGGGGGCGGCTGATATCGAAAGATGCAGCCACTTGTCACGACTCCCAGCACGCTGAGGAGCAGGAGCTCTTCCCAACTATACTATCTGCGTCTGTCACATGATCTAGCTCAATTTCAGATCGAAGATAATGGGGTCAAAATCTGCAATCTTCCCGTCCCTTCTTTTTGTTTGAGGGACACTGTCCATTGCAAGGTTTGTTACTGGCCATCCATAATATCAACCAACTCCAGAGTAAACTTATATTACCTTTGCAGTCTTGCAGGAAATAATCATAAAAGGCCCTTGTTCTGCTCAATCTTCCTAAATTTGGTAAAATAATCTTTCTAAATTTGTGAGAGTGAATGAGGGTTCGTGCTTCTCGCTCCAGTCTCTGAATATAAAAAGGTTCTTCTACTTTTCTACATCACGACCCCTTCTTGACACAACAACATCTGCTCAACGTTGACGTAGCAAGACATCACCTTCCTGGAGATTCCTCGTGTCAATACATACTCGCCCATTGGGCACTGGACCACTTCTCGACAGTTTCTCCTCGTCAAACAACTTTCTCGATTCGACATACCACGACGCGTCAAGACAAGAACCATCATCTCCGTTTCTGAAGGAACACCAGCCATGGCTATCATAAAATCAAACGCGACCGTGACAGACGCTATGACATCGGATCTTTCTGCGCTCGCAGAAGCAGGTGATAATCCAGTTGAGGTTCAAGGTACGTTTTAGTAGACGCGCAAAGGAGCACTAACCTAATTAAAACAGAGAGTGATAGAGATAACAAACACGTCAAAGTCATAATAAATACGATTCCTACCGAAGTATAGTTGCGAATATTCGGAATGTTATCAACAGCCTCAACTGCTTGCCTGGGCCTGACATGCCGCCGTCTTTATTCCTGCCTCAAGGACCAATACCCTAATCCAATTCTACCTTGCATGTACCGATTGTTACAACATGAGCTGCGGTGGTTTTACTTTAGCTCTGGCTACTTGTGCGGGTGCCAGGAAGCTACTCACAGGCTCGGGTTGGGGCAACGTATCGAGCATTGTGTGGGTCCAGACTATACGTTGATATATCTTGCCGTGGACAGAGATTGGGGTCCAGGACATCCTCTACTTGTTCCTTCAATTGTGTATAGGTGCCCTAAAATATGATTGCCTGGCAGCGTTCGTAGAATTGGGTAGTGTCTGTGTGGTCGAGACTGTGATTGGGTAAGGGCAACAGTAAACACTCCTTTCGGTTTCCACGAACCTGGTTTTGAATCGCGACTTCCAAAGCCCTATAACACGGGTAATGGTTGGTACCCAGCAGCTATGGCAGCAATCAAGACGGATGTGGCTCGATTTGACATTGTCGACGAGTGGAGGATGTTTTGGTATCGCTTCCCAGTCGCTCAACGCAATCCGAAGGACTTTGAAGCCAGTTACAAGGAGGCTTGTTTGGAAGATATGTTTGATGGATCCAGGCAGTGTGTCAAAAAATAATCAAGGCTAATTAATTAGAATTAGTTAGAATTGATTATAATTAAGTATGATTTGATTAGCTTGATTTTTATTATAATTAATTATAATTAACTATAATCATCACGTGATAATACAAAAGTATACTATCTTAGGCATTTTTAAAGATTATTAAATAACTAGTAGCTATAGTAACAAGATATAAATAAAATCTATAAAGCATATATAAGAGTATAAAATTAGTCTAAATCTAAAATAATAAACTAGTTTTTATTACGTGGTACCAGTCACGTGGTGTTATTACACGTGACTTAGCATGTGGCCAGTGCTTCCTTAGCCTGGCAAATAGCTCAATTCAAGCTCTTTACTACTACTATAACATTAATTTATCTTGATAGTTTTCTTCTTTAGAAATCTCTTTCTCTTTTCCCTTCTTATTTTCTTATTTCTTCTTCTTTAATTACTCTAAGGGTTTATTTATAGCTCTTTTATTAGTGGCAAGGAATCACTGGAAAACAAGGAGGTTCTAGCGCCTTTGGCTTCGCTTACTAATTAGCGCTAGGCCTGGTTTAGTAAAGAGCGCCTTTAGTAATACCGAATATGGCTAGCCCAGACCTTATTTTAGCCTTATCTCGGCTTCCGAAGCTCCAGAGTCATGTGTGTAATCACGTGATAAATCTAATTAATTATCTTTGATTATCTTTGATTATAATTAAGTATGATTTGATTAGCTTGATTTTGACTTGATTTGATTTGAGTAGGGGGGTCTAATCAAATCAAACCTAATCATTTGACACACTGGATCCAGGCTCCTGGGTTGTAGAAAGGCAATAGTGCACCATTCATGGGTGTTCCTCTACCTCCGACTTGGGTGACGAAGCTCTGGAAAAACCCTGGCTTTGGGCAACGGAGCATGTGAATCGCCAACGAGAATTGCAGCGATACTAATATTATCGGTCTCTGGGTCTTTTGGCTTTCTGCAGAGTGCGTTCATATAGACGGGGGCTGTGAGGTACAGTAGGGGTGTGTCTCGAGAGCAGGGAAGTTGCGATAATGGGAGCGGCTCGCCAGCAATACACTTTGGGTCTCCATTTCGTATCATATGACACCGTGGTGATGAGAAATTGAGTGAAACCTTGAATTTGAAAACGAAAAAGGCGTAAGATTGATCTTCCCCAGGCCACCTGTGAGGCCTCTACCATCCTGCCCTTCTCGAAGTTCCTGCCCCCATCGGTAGCCCACTCAAACACTTGGAAGATACTCAATAACATCTTGCTCAATTTCTAGGCATAGCAGATGAATGCTGAACTTATCTAACTTCCATGAATACCAAAGCTACAGGCAGGTAGTGGTGAATCGGCTACAGCTTGGACCCCCCCCTTCAAGTCCGTGTAAATAAGGCTGCTCACCATCTACCCTTTTACGTCACGCCCTCTTCTCGACAGAACCTCTCCTCTCTTCTCTAGCCCTTGGAAACGAGCAATTCTGCACAGTACATCTGCATCCTCTTCGAACGAGGGTCCTCCCCCTGATTACAACCATACCTTCTCGTTCCGAAGCAACTTTGGCACAGAAACCGCCCACCTTCGATCAACAGACCACCAATTCCAACATGGAGTCAAATGGAAAAATTATCTCCGCAGACACATCATCAATCTCCATCGCCTTTGAGCAGACTATCAATGCTTCTCTTCGTCCTGCCTTGCCAATAATCCCAACCCAGGGCTGCAGAAATACTCTTGTTCATAGCGAAGAGATGAGCGAGAAGATGGAGGCACCCGCTTTGAATGGCTTTGAACAAATTGGTGGAGCGGCAACATTGCAGCCAACCGGAGAAGGCGAAGTCAATCCCTTGGAGGTACCGACAGACATAGGACATGACATTGAACACGGTCAGGGGCAAGGTATGTTAGTCTCATCCGGAAGGTGAACATTTATCTAATGCAACCAGAGATTGGAGGAACGAGCGAAGTTATCAGATCCAACCTCGATACGATCCTTGTAGAATTGGCCTTACGTGTCTTCGATATGCTGCCAGAGGCTACAGCAGTTTGCCTTGGTTTGACTTGTCGACGTCTTTACTGCTGCCTCAAAAGTGCATACTCCATCCCCATCCGTCTGGATAACTTCGTTAATTATGACTTGGGTTGTAATGGGATTTACGCTTGTGGTCAGTGGGCATGTCTGGGATCGTGCTGTTGCGTCGGTTGGCGCGGCTGGGACCTTCCACCAAATGGCGTTCCGCGTTACCGCCTTTACCTATGGGAGCTTCTGGACGCCTGGATGGGGTCAAAAATACCTGCTTGGATACCTGGCCCTTGAAACGGACGGGATCTTCAGATTTTTCAACCTCGCTGTTCTGTTTGTTCACGATGAACGCTTTGAATACGGTTCGGGGGACAACCACCCTCCGACAATGGTTGGTCCTGTATACTGGAGATACTGTGATTGGGAAGCAGCAAGCAATGATCTTCCTGTGTATGAGGACGACTTCCGCTCACGTCTTCCGAGCCCTTTTAACAAAGGTCAGGACTGGTATCCAGAGGCCACCTCAGCCATTCGTGCCGACATCGCTCGCTTTGAGGTTGTTCGTGAATGGAGAAAGTTCTGGAGGCATCGATGTCGCTTCTTTCGAAAGCACGAGGATGCTTTTAACCAATTTTTTGAGGAGTACTGTCTGGACCAGGCTCTCGACGTGTTCGAGGATAGTTTCAATCTCCTGGGGTTGTAAGCGGCTGATCTCACTGTAGTTTATATTTAGCCCACGACACGCAAGCCGAAGAACGTAGAAGACGTGGAGAAAGGTTGTAGCAATGATTTCCATTGGCTCTTGCCTTCATCCGTGATAGTTGGTATTGCATTTGTGCTGTACATATTTTGACCGCCGTGTTCAGCGGATGAGGATTGGAATCTCTGTCCAGAAAGCACATCACGTAAACCGCCGAGGCAAGAATTGACTTCGCGACGGCCTAATAACGCATGATCTTGACTTATAACCTTCCATGATCCTTGGCCATTGGCCGCTCCTCGAAGTTACCACTTTTTGCTTACTCCTGAAAATGCATCAAAGATTATCGATATTAAAATAATTAATAGGTAAGAAAGGCCACATAATTTCAGATACACCGGGCGATCCATTTTAGTAGATCCGAGAGAAACGGTTTTAAATTCTCAGGACTACTCTAAGTTCAAATGTTCTCGAGTCGACCTTGATTACTTTTCGTGTGCCCCCACAAGGACCCTCAACGTGAGGATGATATGCTCTACCAAACAGTAAATTGAGCGAAACCATAGTTTTTGGATCTTCCCGGATTTCTTTTGCCTTTTTTTCGTGGCACCTTGCTCGCTTAAAAAACCGCTCCTCCCACTTCGTAACACTAAGCGAGCTTTGCAGATCCATCGAAAAACCAACGCGCCTTGATTAAAGCATAGGTGGAGTAACAAGATTCTTATACTGCTAAATTAGAGCAGCAAAAGGTCATATAAGAGTTAGCTCCAGTTACTCCTTCCAGCCAAGCATGCTTGGCTCCCCACCTCTGCACAAATCACCAGGAACTCATGCTACCCCACCCCCTTTTTAAGCGACGCTGCAATTCCAAGTCCCGACGGACAACCTTCAATGGAGCAAATGATGTAAAATTGCCATTCGGGAACAGTGTATCAAATGAATAGAGTAAAATAGAATAATAGCCGTTATTCTATTTTATTCAAGTATAAACCTCGTTATTTATATTTTATTCATATATTATTCAAGTTATTCATGAATATTCATGAATAACTTGAATAACGCACGTGATCTGTGCACGTGATAAGCTAGCTTAATTAGGTAAGGCCTCGGGTGGTCCCGCACCTGGCGCCACCTCACTAGCCAATCAGGTAGTAGTGGCACTTGGTAAGCGAATCGAACCTCAATAATACTTCCAAAACCTCCGTAAATTATAATTATATTAAATTACTAATATAGGAGCTAAAAATTAGAAATTGAAGAACTAGAATCTCCGGACTAAAGCAAACCTTTATAATCAGAAGAATTATAAAGCAGACTTTAGAATATTAGAACTTTCTATAAGAATATATCGTTTTTCTCGAATTCACTTCTTTCTTATATTTTAATTACTTATAAAAAATTAACCATTACTCTTATTATATTACTTTATACTATATATATCCTTATATATACTTAATATACTCGAAAATGTCTCAAGACTCCTTAATCAAGCTTAATATAAATCAAAATCACCCCGATTTCGAATTAAGACTACTTAATAAGCAAGCTTCTCTTTTTAAGAAAGGCTATTTAAAAAAGACGCTAAATCCTATATAAGAGAATATCAAGGACCTCCGTATATATACTATTAAGTATATAATTAGAGGATATTTGTAAGTTAATATATTAATTTTTAATAAATTTTTTACTAACTAATCTAATAGTAAAATATGGCTTAATTAATAAATATATACTTCTATAAGTAATTATTACTCTCATTTTCGGCATTCCCATAGATTTATAGATCTTAAGAATTTTAAAGATAGTAATAATAATAGTAAATTATTTTATTATTAATTAAAAAGAAATATTTACTAATATATTTAATAGATAAAAGTAAAACTTCTAGTCAAGTCTTACAAATAACTATAACTAGCCTTTTTAATAAGTAATCGGGACAATGAGAAGAAAGCTTTATTATTAATTACTTTAAGAGATTATTATTAAATTTTATTATTAATAATAATATCTCTTTTCGGGCTATTACTACTTCAAGCTTTAAAAAGCTAATATCTTATTTAAATTAGTAAGCTTTTATTACCTTATTCTTTATTTATATATATACTAGTATTTAATAGTCAAGTACCTGCTATATACTCGAAGGCTCTTATAGATAAGCTTAAGTTATACTATATTAAAAAGAATTTAAATATTAAAAAAAAGTTAAAAGAGAATATTAATTCTTAAGAAACCTTCTCTATTATTTTAGATACTTGAATAAGTATAAATTAAAAGGCCTTTCTTGGAATTATTATATAAGTTTATATATTTTAATAATTATTAAGTAAAATATATACTAATATATTATAAATACTTTATAAATAAGGATTTTAAATTAAAATCTTATTTATTAGCTATAAAAGATTTAAATAATATATACTCCGGTATTTATATGCTTTCTATTTTATTAGAAGCTTTAAAACAATATAATATTAAATATAATATTACTAGATAAGTAATTTAAATTTAATTTAATTATATAATTACTAATTTTTTTTTATTAGTATTACTCGAGATAATACTGGCTTAAATAATACCTTATTAAAGGCTTTTATAAAGCATTATAATAAGAAAGGTATTAAATTTCAAGGAGATATTCCTTATATAGTTTATATATTAAATCTAGTAGTTCAAGATATTTTAAAAGCTCTTATTAAGAACGATTATAATACTTCTTATTCTATAGATTTATATAAGTAAGAAATAAAAGAACTTGAAGATAGAGAAGAAGAAGAAGGAAAACAAGTAATAAGTAAGTTTCCTATATAATTTATAAGAATTTTATTAATAAATTCTAGATTTATTAATTTAGAGAAAGGTTAGAAAGACTATTATAGGTCTTAAATATAACCAGGAAAACCAATGACTATTAGAAGCTCAGATTAAAGCTTTTAATATAGAAAATACTCGATTCCCTTAACTTAATAAGTAATTAATTCTTTAATTATTAAATTATTAATTAATACTAATTATTTATAGATTAAAAATATAGTAGTCTTCGACTTATTATATATTAAAGAACTTTTTATATATATATAAAGCTATTAAGGTAGTTATTAATAGCTCTAACTTAAAGACTTTTAAAATAAAAGTCTAGTTTTAACTAATATTAAAATTACTTATTTAAATAATATTTTAAATATAATTTCAATATTTATTAAGGCAATAACTAAGTTATAAGCCAAAAACTATTCTACTATATATTATATTATACCTAAAGTATATAAAATATATAATAAATTAGAAAATTTCAAAAAAGAATTTAAAGTAAGTCTTTTCTTAAATTCTTCTTATATTATTAATATTTTTATACTAATATTTAATAGAACAAAGCATTTATAGATACTATAAATAAGAATATAGCTAAACTTCGAAACTATTATCCTAAAACAGGTATTTTAAATAATAAAAATAAAGTTTTATATTTGGCTCTTATTCTTAATCCTCGAATTAAATAAGAAGAATTAACTAGTATTAGCTTATCTAGCGGTATATCTTCGGATATATATAACAGATTAAAGACTAATTATAACATATAAGTACTTCCTTTTATTAGCTTTTAGTATTTTAATAACTAATTTTTAAATTTAGATATAAATATAATTATAATATATCTCAAGCTAGATCCAATACTTCGGATATTAGTATGGCCAATTCCGATTCCGATTCTAGTAGCTCGGATATATATATTATTAATTTGTCCTCTAAAATAGAGAACGAATTAATAACTTATTTAGAAGAAAAAAGAGAAGATAAAAAAATAAGTAAAACTTTACTTAAATTCTATTAAATATCTATCCGATATTCTCTTAATATTTTTTAATATATTAGTACTAATATATATATAGACTAAGCCCTTAGACTATTAGAAGTCTAATACCGCTAGATTCCCTGTATTAGCTTTAATAGCTAGGAAATATTTAGGAATTCCGGCTTCCTCGATAGCTAGTAAGAGGTTTTTTTCTTACGGTGCTCTTATTATATCTAAACTATATAATAAACTTAATAAGAGTACTTTTAAGATAATATCTTGCTCAAAAAGCTGGGGGTTATTTCAAGATAAATTAGAAGAGGCTAAAAAAGAAGAGAAAAACCAAGATTCTGAGGAGTATAATCAGTTTATTATTATAGAAAATTGATATTTAAGTAGCCTTATATAAGTTCTAGCTTAGCTTATATAAGGCTGCTTAATAAGTACCTTAGTTCTTTTTTTTTAAATTTAAATATATGTCGATTTATAATGATCCCGTGACTTCCACGTGATTATTCATGGTTATTCATGTTATTCATGAATAATTATTCTATTTTACTCAAGTTTTTTAAGCTACTCGTTACTTATATTTTATTCAAGTTATTCATGAATATTCATGAATAACTTGGATAACTTGAATAATCCTTTAATACACTGTTCGGGAAGAGGAAAACAATTTTTGGCTAGGGGAAAACATGTGTCATACTGGGTAAATTGTCTACTCTAAAGCTATAGTGGAAGAAATAATATAGTTCTAAAAGAAGGCTATTATATAATTAAAGGGACGGCTGTTATATCGTGGCCCGACGCATGGGATAGGAGTCTAGGACTTGTGCTCAGAGAGCCAGCGAGTGAGGCTAGTTTGGTTGGTTCTCCACCCTCAATTTCTCCTAAAGACTCTCCGTATTTAGCCCAACATAAGCCACAATCTGGTTCGGTGGAAGTAGTCTCTTCTACTCGGCCTACTCGCCCAAGCTCAGATATGAAGGCGAGTGTTCTTGCATTTTCGGCCTGGTAATATTGCTTATCGCCATCAGTATCCAGGTCTCCCGCAAATGTGTCAAATGTGTATTGTGTAGTGCAGAAATTGAAGCAGACGCTGGTCCATCGCAATTGGAGCTCAGGAGGCGACTTACTAAATCTCTTTAAAATAATTTATTTTACTAATTGTCTCTTACGAAGATTGCGGCATAAAGTGACGGGATTACAGGGCATTTACGCTCGCGTAGTAGTCTTAGCGGACTCCAGGGTGTGGTTTAAGGTAATATGCCTGCTATAAGCCTTGTAACTCTAGGCTTAAAGCCCTAAAATAGGACTGTGAGACATCCACAAGGTTATGGAAGATCTTCAAGGTTATAGTGCTGCTGGCAGAGCAACTATAGGGATCGGACGCTATGAGAGTAGCTATTACAAGGCCCCTTTAGGGACTCTGCCCTTGTAAGTACAGGGGATATGCCTTCTAAAGGTGTGGTACCCCTTGTTTATAGTTTATAGCGTGCTTATAGGGGAGTAGCCTGGAAATATAGGGGCTTTAGTAGGTGAGTGTGGTAGAAAGCGGCCTGAACGTGAACCCGCTGTACAGATGCCCGGTTATCTCGTTATTATACTTTATGCCGCAATCTTCGTATACCTATTTCTGCTAATTTTCCTAAAACAAGTAGTAATTGTGACGGCGGGATCAATGCAATGGTCGAAGGCTCAAAGTTCAAAGAATCTCATGTATTGGAAAATACTAAGCTATGGAACAAAGTAGGGAGGATGCCTCGACCTTTAGTATTATTCCGTCCAAGCAATTCCGGCTTAGCTTCGTTTTGTGCCTGTTTCCGATATCCTGTCCTTGGCAGATCATGCCCTTACGCCAGCCGTCACACTTCTCTTAGTAAACCTCTTATTCTATATAATTTCATTTTTAGTAAACTAATTATTAGTAGGCTTAATAGTAATAGAAAAAGGCAAAAATTAGGTATTTAAAATATATATTCCTGAAATAATAATAATAAAATATTATTCTATATAGCTATAAATATACTAGTATAATATATATAGAAATAGAAAGAAATAAAGAATTAAAAGATATAATAAATAAATTAAAAAGAAATATAATAAATTAATAAAAGAATTAGTAAAATCTATAATATTATAGAATATAATATAAATAAATAAGATATAATAATATAAAGAAATAAGAATTAAGAATATATTTTTAATAAGGCTATATTATAATATATAGAATAATTTCAAAATAAAAGAAAGTATATAAAAATAAAGATATATTTAGAATATATTAGTAAATTTATTAGTTTTAGCCTCTTTTAAGGCCGAGATTCTAATATTATATAATTATTAAATCGGGACCTATTATAAATCCCGAATTATATTTAATCTTTTATTATTAAATAGGCTTATCTAATTAGGTAATTAGAGAGCTAATTAAGCTATTACTTATATTAGGAAATAGGCTTTTATATTACTAATATTAGAAAAAATAGCTATAATTACCGAATTTAATATAAATATTCTTAATAAGCTAAATAATATATATAATAAATTCTTAAAATAAAAAACCTTTATTAGAAATAGAATTAAACTAGAATTAACTAAAGAGAAACTAAAGAACTATTAAGCTAATAATAGAAAATTCGAAAATATTATTAAAGGCATTACTAAAGGCAAATAAAAGAAGCTTAATAAGATTAAGATTATAATAAATAGTTTAGAAACCAAGAATTAGAATAGAATTATATTATATAATAAAGCCTTTAACTAATATATTAATAATATCTATAATAACCTTAATAAAAATATTTATAAAAAGTTATATTTCCTTTTTAAAATAAAAGCTTTAGTATATAAGGCTATTTAATTAATTAATAAAGCTATTTTGAAATATATTAAAAATAAAAAATATTAGAATATTAGTATATATTATAGTATGTATTACGTATACGGCTAGTTACGTAATATATACTATACTCTTATATAGTAGAATAGCTAATAAGGCTTCTAACCTTATTATTATACCTTTTAATCTAATTACCTATATAGTAAAGCTATTTCCCTATATATACGTCTATTAGTCTAAGCGACTCGTAATAGTATATTTACTAAATTAGATATTATTAAGGTATTTAAGTATATTAAAACTATTTTAAAACCTAAAGAATTAGTTTTTAAGCTATTATTAGCTAATAATCTTAAGGCTAGATAATATATTTTTAATATTTCCGGAATCTTTATTAAAGAATATTATAATAATAAATCTTTCTCTAACTTCTATAATAAGCCTAGAAAATAGGCCTTTATTATAATTTTAATAGTAATTTAATTAGATCTAACTAATAAAACTAAAACTAAACTAATAAAACCTATTATTAATATTAATAATAAAACTATTTAAGAATCTAGTAAAAAAAAGAATAAACTAAATCTAAAACTTCTAATAAATAATACAGATTTAAATACTAGTCTAAATATAAGATTAGTAATATAATAAGAAATAAAATAAAGAAAAGTAAAAAAGAGATATTATCTAGAAAGCTAAAAACTAAAAAAAAAAAGAATATTAATAATATTAATAATATATCTAAGTATTATACTTATAAGATATTAGCTAAATAGAAATTAATACTTAATTATTAAAATAACTATATCTTTAAAAAGTTATATAATAGTATTCTGGAACTTATTTGTAAATAAAAATATTATAGAATTATTAATAGATTTTTTAAAACTTTTTATAAAATATATCTTTAGTAATTTACTAATGTTTTTTCTATTTAAATAATTAATATTAAGCTTATAAATATTTTAAAAATAGTTATTAAAATCTATAAAGTTATTAAAAATAAGAAATATATTTCTATTATTTAGATATATAAGAAAATATAGGATTTCTTTTTAGAAAATAAAGAAATTATAAACTATAAATATAAATATCGGATTTTTAATTAATTTTATTCGAATTTATAGTTCTAATTTAATACTATAGCTTCTATTCCTAAATTTAGTACCTTTAATCTAAATATAAATAGCTATATTTATAAAAAGAATTACCTAAAATAAATTAAAATACTTAATATCTAAAAGCTTTTAATAAAGAAAATAGAAATATTATAATTTCATTTCTAAAAAAACAAAATATCGAAATCTAGAAATCTAGATAATAGCTATTTTATTTTAGTTTTTTAATTCTTAATAGCAGATCTTTTAATATAACTTGGATTTTATAAAATATTAGCTAAATATTTTATTTATCTAATTATTTACTCTTAGCTAGCCCGATATTATATTTCTAGAAATATTAATTACTATTAGTATAAAGGAAATACTAAGAATCTGGCTATTATTAAAGCTCTAAATAGTAAGTTTTTTTTAGTAAGGAAAATCGGAATATTAGCTATATTTTCTTTATAAACTATAAGAAGGTAGTTTCTTTTAATAAAAAAGTTCTTAAGAGTATTAATTACTTTTCTATCTATAATAATTTCAATTTAGAAAATATAAAGAAGTTAAATAAATATCTAATAAAGAAAGAAGGAGAAAAGTATTTAAGTATAGTAAACTTAACTAAATAAATAGATATTTTTAGCTAGATAATTTATAAATTTGGAATTATAATTAAAGAATAATTAAAGAATAGCTTAATAATAATCTATTATTTAAAAAGTCTTTTATTATAATTCTAATAAGCCTAATTACTATTTAGAATAGAATATATAAAAATAGAGTTTTCTATAAAGTTATTAAAGCTTTTTATTAAAAGCTTTCTTTTTTTACTAAAGGCTAATTTAAGAATACTAAGAATAATACGAAATTTAAAGAAGCTATTTATTTGGAATATATTAGTATAATATATAATATAATTCGCTATAATAAGCTATTTTAGTATCTAGCTATAAAGGTTAAGACTAACTAATAATTAAAGGCAAATACTAAGTAGTAAAGAGAACTATATTATATTTAGTATAAGAATATAATTAAGCTGGTTTGGATTACTTTTAAGTAAGTTCGAGAGTATGAAATAAGACTATTTAAGGGTAATAGATTATATTTTCGGTATATTAAAAAGAAATTAGAAATGCTAGTAGAGGAGAATCCTAACTATTTTATTATTTTGGATTCTGAATAGGGATTTTCTATTAGTTTTTGGTATTTAGGGGACAAGTATAAATAAATAGGGGATCAGATATAGTACGGCAAGCCATACTCTATTAAAAATCGCTTTATTTTAATAGTTTTAATATTTTGGTTATATAATAAAGGCTAGAGCCTTTTATATATAACTTGCGGAAATCATATAAGAAAGCTGGCTTTTCTATAGTTCTAGATAAGAATCTCTCCTTTATATTCAATTAACTGAGCTTTTGTATACTATATACTATTTATGCTTTACTATTTATGCCTTTGATCTTGTTGTTTTACTATCAAGTCACGTTTTGCGCTCTGGTGTACTTTATGTGGGTTTTTGTCTTGTCGCAGTTTCCCTCCCACAATATCCAGAAAGTAATGCGAATATAGTGGTTGGCTGCGGGCCGACCCCTACCAATATCTAGGTAATCTCATTGCTATAATTTGGCTTCTTTCTCTTTCCTGTACTAATTATTAGTATCTATATAGTTAATATATCCGTATACTCTATTAATCCTGGTCGTCGATTCTATCGCTCGGGGTTACCTTCCAATTAACTAGTATAGCCAGAAGTTAGACCTAAAGGGTCTTCTCACCTCGACCCATTATCCATAGATAACAAAAGAAATGTGGGCCCAACGCCCCGCATAGGCGTTTACCGTATATAGAGACTGAGAATACGGCTTAGTTTGCAAGCAGGCCTTGGTTAAGATACGTTACGATTTCAAAGACGTATTGACCAGGAGCATTTCCCTTTTCCCCTAATAGAGGGCTCCTTTTATTATTGATACATACCGCCTAGAGAGCGCCTGTTATAAGTTGCCGTATTGATTAACCCACAAATGGTGGGCATATCATGCTCCTACAGTTCCGCCTGTCTTTCAGGACTAGCCGTGAAAATTCTTTCCATTTGAAGTACCTAGAAAGGTCTGTGGAGCCTTTTAGGCGTCGACTATAAATGTTGGAGTCCTGGAAAACTGGTTCGATTCCCCCGCACAAGGAGTGCCATAATGCCACCCATCGTGAACATTTAGTGCTGCCATACTGCTCTTCAGACGAGTCCTCTATACGAGCAAGTCGGTGAATATCATTAAAGAACTCGGCATTATAATTCTCCGCACTCCGTAAAGCCCGGAAGCTTGTGGTTATAATGACATCGAATATCGTACCCGATATCTTTGCTTCCCGAGAAGCGATGAGCTTGAAATCAGTTAATATATCCAAGGCCGTATTAAACAGTTTGAGATCGCTCAAACGATTTTCGAGCATAACTCCCCCAAAACCCTTAGCCGTCCAATTTGGGATATATGAGGGGAGTTTGGGATTTCGGGGTTCAAACAAATGGCTAAGAAACTCGAGCGTGCCTGTTCGCTCGGTTGACTTGATCACAACAGCCTGACATACTTCTTCGGGCGAGAGCGTATAATCCGGTTCCACAAGGTCCGTATATACACCAGTTCCTAAGCCCAGTAGGCCATACACTTTGTCCCGTGGATCAGTAACTTCTCGTCCGCAAAAGGTTGCTATTGCAGCGAGTATGCTATATGAGGGTCCTCTGGCCTTGGTGATGAAGTCCAAACGAGCTGGTTGAGTGAAGGCATCGTGCACGGTCAACCCAAGTTCAGTTGAAATTTGCTCCGAGTCCCATATTGTGCAACCTGCGCAGCACCGAGTCCTGTGACTCCAGAAATTTGCTACGGCCATGGACATTGTTTCGCCAGTAATGGAGCTCTTGCTGCATTGGTAGACCAATCTTTGAGAGAGGACGAGTTCCCGAACAGTCCATGTGCGATTCCACCAAGGGAACCCAAATAAACGGACGAGGTGGCCACGAAGCTCGACAGAACTCAAAGAGAGTCCATTCACAGAAATACTTGGCTCCAGCAAGGGATCCAAATGAAGAGTTTCATTGCCAGCCAGGCTGGCCAAAAATTCTAGTGCCATATCACTCCCATCCCACCCTTCACCGAGCCAAACCACAACTTGTGAAGCTTGACCGTAAATGGATCTCATTCGGGAAACCTGATGCTTTCTTTCCGTTATATCGTCCTGATTTATACAGAGTGCATCGACCTCGCCGAGAAACCCCAAAAAGTCACCACCCCCGGCAGATCCTCGGCCCCGCCAAGACCCTTGCCTAAGGTAATTAACGTTTCGACCTCCCCATTCCCCTTACCCCCACCACCCAGGGGGCGATAAATACTTTAAAAAAGTAAATATAAGTTTACCTATTACATAGTTTCGTGCTACGCCCATTAGGCTGCTCCTCACCTGCTCATCCTCAGCAGCCTGCGTAAGGCTGTCGCGCCCGGCGGGCCCGGCTGGTATTTATTGTTTGTGCTCACCGGGTAGAGAAGCGATTGTCGAACGAGTTGTTCAATTTTGTTCAATATTCGACCATTCTTCCCCTTGAATATAACTTCGATACATTTCTGCAAAACCTTGTTCCTCCGGAAACGATGGATGACTATCTATTTCGATTCAACATCGAGAAGTGCAGATATATTAATGAGGAGACTCGATGCTTAGAGATGTTTAATTATTCAGTGAGTCTATTTCAACCCTCAGTACGACGACTGACCGGGGTGTACTAGGACCCTCTTTATGACACTGTGGTTGAGCAATCGCTACCACTCAATCAATTTACTGATTTCCTCTCGCAGAAGGTATGTTGCCTTTGAAATTTCTCAAGCCCCGTTCTAAAGCATAAACAGGGAGCGTTTGAGCAACCGAAAATTCCAGATGGTATGACTCAGCTTGCTGGTTTTAGAATGATGTTTGTCGATAGACCCTGATGACTTTAATGAGAAGGCTGACAACTCAGTCTGCAACAAAATGTACTACACCCCGAAGTTTTCGACCCCTCCGTCATTAGCCTCCCACCTGATATATACTCTAAAATGATGACCGAGTTGCATCTTCCTTACAAAGGTATAGAAGGATCAAGCACTGTGGGCCCATTCTTCTGGTCTGCAATCGATGATGATGACAAGCACATCTTCCGTATGTGAATCTCTACAGGAGAAACACTTCGTTCCAATCCTCTAATTATCTTTTGGTTTGAACAAGCTGACAAGTGCTTCTCAGAAATCATATATCGTAAATCCGATGTTACAAAGAAAGTCCATACCAGGGCCTGGGAGCTCCTGTTATCGTTTAATGTGCTAACAGGCATCACTACGGCATTCTGCAAAGCAAGCCCAAAGTCGCACATTATTGATAGCATTAAACATCTCAAAGCATCGTCCCAGCAAATCGGTCATCCTATACTCTTTCCCATCATCATCTTTAGCCACTATTACTCGGCGAGGTTAGAAGTCCAGCAACGAGATGCAAGACTCGGGTTGCGCAAGATCGAAATGGCTCTTAATTTTATACCGGATAAGTATGAAAGTGAACTTGTCGTGGGCGGCATGGTGGTTGAAAACAGCGACGATTATTTCGACGAGAATAAGATTATTGACTTTGATCGTATTAATAGAGATCTGGTCGAGACACACACCAAAACACTGTCGCACAGTCCAGCTGCTTATCTACGAGTACTAGATGGGTTCAAAGAGGCTATGAATTTATTTGAGATGCAAAGGGTTGCCATTCAGTGCAAGTGGCCAGAGCTTACTCATTCCAAATTCGCATCCCGCATCGGTTTCTACCGAAAGAAGGTACAGGGTCAAGGATATTACCAGTCTAGCACCCTGCAAAGGTTGGAGGCTCAGCGGAATGCCGTAAGTTGTTTTCTTCATAATGATAAACTCGAATTTGGGATGTAGCTGCTAATTGATTTGATGGCAGCTCTCTGTGTCCTGCGGACAAATAGATAATAGAGTGAGCTTTCAAATAGCTGAAGCTCAGACGAAGCTAGCCTATTCAAACAAACGAGAAGCTGTATCGCAAAAAGTGATTGCGATACTGGGAACGGTATTTCTTCCAGGCGCCTATCTGTCCGTATGTTATGTCTCCAAAATGTCCCTCACCCATCCCCAAATCAACAGTAACACTTTCCTAGTCACTGTTCAGCATGACATTCTTCGACTGGCAATCAAGCAAGTCTAACGAACTTTACGTGTCGCCACTCTTCTGGATCTACTGGGCCATATCGATCCCTCTGACAATCGCCGTCGTCGGCACTTACATTCTATGGGACCGGAGACTGTCCATAAAGGCACACAAAGAAGACGAAATGATCGAAATACGGATGCTAGATATGAAGAGAATTTCTCAAAATCAAGCTGTAACGAGCAGGAGTGTTGTAAATGGTTGCATCCAGAGAGCCTAATGAGAGGGTGGCTTATGAACGAGTTTCAATGATTCTATAATTGTTGAATCCCGCTGTATTTTACAACACTCTCCCGAAGCGAGTCGAATATAGTAGTAATTGCGAGACAAGACAATTGGGAGGATTAAGCTTAGGGTTCAGTTGTTTCATATCAATACGCCTCGCGATCCTTTCCGAATTCTAGAGCTCAAGGTGGACGGATGCACAGGGAGTAGGAATTATTCTGTCAATTTAAGTCAGTCCTAGAGCCGCTTTAGCTACCTCTAATTATATTACTGTTCTATATAGTACTACCTGCAAATTGGTAAGGCTAGCGAAGGGAAATTCGCACGCTTTAATAATAAAAATATAACTATACTAGCTTTAATCTTAGCCTTAACTTTAATCTTAACCTCTTTCTAAAAATAACTTTAATTCTAATATATAATATTATTAAAGCTTTTTTTTATTAAAAATATATTAAAGATAGCTTTAAATAATAGTTCTAGTAAAGATAAAAGTAGTAGAAAAAATAATAAAGCTATAAATAAATAAAAAGATAATATTTATAATATATTTTTTAATAATCTAGACTCAGTTTATAATATTCTTTTCTATTAATATATTTAATTAATAAACTTTTTTATTTC
This sequence comes from Hyaloscypha bicolor E, assembly GCF_002865645.1. Lineage (NCBI taxonomy): Eukaryota > Fungi > Ascomycota > Leotiomycetes > Helotiales > Hyaloscyphaceae > Hyaloscypha > Hyaloscypha bicolor. The sequence continues at coordinate 131,325 of NW_020194667.1, forward strand.
TTAATCTCTTTTTTATATATAACTTTCTTTTTTACCTTTTTCTCTTTTATAATAATATTTTAATCTTCTTATATTATCTAATAATACTACTAAAGTTAGAGAAATAGAACTATATTAGGATAGGAAACTAAAGAAATTAGAAAAAGATAAGATAAATCTAAAAGCAAGCTTAGTATATATTTATAAAACCGAATTCTTTTAAGCTTATATTACTTATAATAATAAAAAGAAACCGAGAGGCCCTTTTAAATACTATATAGTTATAGAAAAAAAATTCAATAATATTTATATAAATTATAAATATAATAATAATAGTAAAGTCTATATTTTCTATTAATTTAATACTAATTCTACTAAGTCTAGAAAGCCTTATTTTATATTTATAAAACTTTTTATATTAAAGCCTCGATTACCTATAAAATATAGAAAGCAAATATAAAAATAGATATAAGATTAGAAGATAATAAGGAAGGAGATTATAGTAGAGGAGGATAAGGATACTAGAAGAGAAGGAAATAAAGAAGATATAGATAATTCGAGTAATATAGGTAGTACGGAGGATATAGAGAGTAAGGGAGATAGAGATATGTCTTGTAATCCATAGGATTTGCCTTACGGACCACGTAAGCTAAGGGGGGACTAAGAGTAGTTAAGAATAAGGCGTATATGCTGTACTTTTTTTTTTTTAGTGAGGTATAGGGGGGGGATGCGGGCGCGAAAATCAAAAAATCAGAAAATCACTTTTCGCTTCTCGGTTTTGTCGACTAGCCCGCTAATGGCCTCAGTACACTGACCAGGATATTCCTAAAGGAAGCCATATTCACTTCCACGAAGAACATCTTGCATTTGGACAGAGCTCTGAATAAGATAACTGACCAGTCATTGGATCTGCCGGAAGACGGGTAAATGATGCGTTGTTTGATTTGAGTGTATAGACCTTCGGCAAGGGATTAGTTCTTGGGAGAGATCTTAGGTCCGTTTTCGCCCCACAACTACATGTTTTTGGCAACCAAAAATTGTGTTTGGCATTGGGTAGCCTACCAGTTGATCCCCAGCCTCAAGCAGTCTCGACAAGAGTGACAGATTACTCGCCGTCAAGGGATGAATGCGTAGCTTGCCCGATATCTACCAGAGTGTGATTCCATTCTCCATGTGTAAAGCTTAGAACCCGATGGCAAGGTTGCTCGAATATTCTTACGGATAAATGGAACTGAAAAAGCGAACTAGGAAGCCGTCGGCATTGTGGTACTAATGTTCCTCAACCAACCAAGGGGAGGGGAGATCGCGCCAGCTTCATCTAGTCAAGTAGTCACACAGCTAGGAAGTTGTCAAGTTTTGGTTTGGCCCGGAAAGCTTCAAGGTCTAAAATTTCCACATCAATTGACTCGAGATTGAAACGTCCGCCTCACGTGGATCTCACTACCGCCAAAAAAAACATAATCTGGAGCAAGAAATCGTTCCAACCAATTCCCTAAGGATGTTCTAGATAAACAGCAGAAGCAAAAAAAAGCCAGAAAAGTTGCCAGGGCCACTTTTGCTAATCTCCGAGTCAACGATACCACTGAGATAAAGGAGGGTTCCATTATATAGGCAGCTGATGCAAAGAACCAATCAACTGCTAGCAAAGAATTAGGAGAGATGTAAATACAGTATACTTGCACTCCTCAAGATCCCAGATTCCCGGTATGAACTTGTATGTATCGAAACCGATTGCGATGAAAGCTGAAAAGCAAGGAGAATGTGACACGGAAGTAGACATTGATAGAGACACAAACAAACAAACAATAAACTCGTACATGTTATTATTATTATTACTGAAGTCATGAGGTTATGAACACTTGTGATCACGGTAGAGATAGATGTTTATTGGGTTCAAGCAGCAGAGTAGGGTTGCAGCCACGGTGGTTCGCAAGTATCAACACCAAGCGGTTTAATGGGATGTGATATTCGCGTTCACGGCGAGGGGGAGGTGGTTCGTATACTACAAGAGTTGCGATCACTCAGTTCATCGACTCTCGCTTCCCTCCCTGCCAAAGTAGGATCATATTTAGGATTTTAATATATACACCATATTTGCAGTCAGCGCACTGACCCGACGTCTCTGTCCCTAGCACTATCACTACCACTTGGTCAGCCAGAGTAGGAAGAGAGGCCGCAAGCGCCGAATAGAGGACTCCTCTTTCCAAAGCTCCCTTCTTATTTAACATCTCATGATTCATTGCACAGAGCTTCAACACGCAGTAATACTCAAACTAATCTGCCACAACGTCAGGAAAACTCCATCATATTATAGGACATTGATTTATCAAGGAACCGACATGCCATGCCACTCAGGGTATACTCGACCTCTTGCTTAAAAAAATGATAAAAGCAAAACCCCGAACCGACGTCACATTGAGAAAACGCGCCCAGATAACCCCAATGTACCACAACTTTGGAAACATTTGAGTCGATGTGCGACAGAACGCTGACCTCCAAGACCCTCCTCCCTCCTTAACAAACAATCTTATTCGTACCTGAGCCACCACCTCGAGAACATCGAGTTCGATGGCTCAAGGGACGAGCCGAGGGTCCTGCATTGAAAAGCATAGCTCAAACCCCATCTGAATCCAAGCCTCAGATCGTTCGATTACCCACAGACCTTCCCCCCCAGACTTCCAGGGACACTTGTAGAGGAACGGAGGCTCGCAGACGGCGAGGATCGACGCGGGAAGGATTTAGGTGTTTGCTGCTGCTCGTTTCGAAGACTGATTCGGAGCGGGTACATTTTGTAGACACCTCTTTCTTCTGAACGTAGTCTTTGTTTAGAATTTTTCAGGGGGCTGGGAAGGAGTACTTCGAGGAGGGAAAGACATGTCCACGGGGCTGCCTGGCTCCGCACTGGCACTACGACCTCTGCCTTCCGAACTTTTCGATATGAAGGATCGAGTGCGTTGCTTGACGACCTCTCTTTGATCGTTCTGAGAGATGTCCCCGGGTGTCTCACAGCGCTCGACGTCATGAGTGGGAAAGCCGTTCGGTCCACGAAACGAAAGGAACCGTCGAAAAGGAGAAGCCCTCAAAAGCGTTCTGGTACTGCGCTGCTCGAACTCAGTTGGCCTGCATCGATGTCAACGCCCACCGAGTCATCGCAGCAACGTTCCAATCAGGGGCAACCCCCCAGCGCAGTTCCCAGCCAAATCCTAATCCCAAGCTTCCATGCATAATCAATTACATTACGCTAACATTATAATCCAACAACAATCACTTACTCCTAGACAAAGTAGTTGTCTCTACTATCACGCTCGCATCTTACTTGACAGGAACTCGGCCAGAATTCCCACCCGAAGCACCGAAGGGGGGCACGCGATGAAGGCTGTCAGCCCTCGCTTACGAATAACGAAGGAACAGTTCTGACTAGCGAGTGTACTAAGTTTACTCGCCGCATCCATCATAACTCGATTCCCAATTTGGGATGCAGGAGATATTGATAGAGGGGAGTGCGGCGAAGCTCCCTCGTCTGCAATCTGCTTAGAAGTAGATGAGGGTATGGCACACTTCGTGAGAACCAACTAGAGAGCTCGTGAGAGACAGAGAAATGGGAGAAGCTTTTGATAGGAGGAAAATTACGTTACTTGAAGGCTGTGCCAGTGGCACAGTGCAGCGCAGCCAAGCAGCTACTTACTGGAGAACCTAGCAAGTTGAGTTATGACAGAAAGAAGATGGTTGGAACTGGCGGTTAGCCCCTCGTAAACGCGCGAGTGATGAATCATGGGCGTGTGTGAGAAGGATGTGAGAAACTGCGGCGTAGCAACAACAGGCCTTGGAGCCTGTCTAAGCCGAATACGGCAGTTGGGCTTGGTATTGTCTTGAGAGTGGAGGTGGTGGGGAGCAACTTAGGTAGCAAGTCGATACAGATTCTGTGTAACCTCGCTTGAGGTTGCGAGTGAGTTTGTTGTAAAAAGATTTGTGCAGAATGACTTTCATGTTGGCGAATGCTGGAAACAGAGTTGGGATCGGGTACCGAGAGGATTGTTGGCGAGGGGAAGGGGAATTGTGAGCATTGAGCAATTTTCAAACGACTTGTTTCCAGCACTGAGAAAAGGCTCGGCAGTCAGTTGTTCCTCGGTGATGATGTGAGTCCAAACTGCCAACTTGCCAAGGCAATAGTTCGTGATGGGAGCCGATATTGGAAGGTTGAAGCTGTTTCTGGCGGATGTTAGAGCCCCACAGGAAGGTAAGACAGCGTCTCTAACGCCCATCTCCCAAATCCCCTTCAAGGAGCTTTCTATTTCGATTCTCGTATGGCATGCCGTACTCGTAAAGCAAACCTGCTGGCATCCACCAAACCTCCGAGTCTGTATGAGATCACATACGGAGGCATTTCGGCCCTGACTTCGCAGTTGAAAGGGAGGTGGGTAGCAAAAGGGGAAGGCTTCGCTTCCGCAGCCCTTTGTCAGCGAACCGCATGCGATGCCGATGTGCTTGGAACCCAATTAAAAGTCGCGAAATCCTTTTTCCGCTGACCCATTCAGTTGGTCGTGCATCTGTTCCCGTGCCGTACTGGGAACATGTCGACGCACGTGGGGCGCTGTCCTTACGGAGTATATTGCTCTGGTTTCTAGAACGGATGAAAGGAAAAGTGGGTGTCGTGGAACGCCCAACAGTCGTCATGTGTCGGGGACTCGGGGGGAAAGGCCATGTACCGCTCAGTTCGAGGCCTGAGCCTACAATACAGGCCAAGCTTTCTCCCGTGCTCAACGGCTGTTCTGAAAGGGCTGAGGTCCGGACTGGTCCCACAAAAAACAAACGTTGGAAAATGTGGCATTTAAAATTTATCACTCCGGCTTTCGCGCCAGAATCAATAAAGAGTTACCCTGTGCAGCGGACCTCAATGTCAAATAGACTGCGGCGTCATTCAAGTGCCGCAGTTGAAATTTGGAATATCGTATGGACGGCGCGTACAGGCGAGAAACTGGAAATGGCAGAGCTTGCGAATTTGGCAGCCACAACTAGCTGGCCCGCTGACGAAGAGTAAAGCCACTCAAAAGGAAGGAAAGGGGCCGTTTGGGGGGTGTGTCGGTGTACCGCTCCGTATGATCGGCGCCGTCCGCCCCTGTCCTCCCTACCCGGCCAAACTGTGCCGCCCGCAATTTGGGTTGGAGTCGCGAACCCGGAAAGCATCGCGGTCGGTTGGGGCCCTGGGGGGGATAATGGCGCTACGATCGAGAAAGCCATGTGGTGTTCGTCGTGCGTTCCCACCGTCCCACGACAGCACCAGGGGGGTTGCGGGCCGGGCAGGGGGGCCTGGGGGCCGGGGGGCTGTCAGCTCGGGAGCCAGACTTCCTCTCGGCATGTCTTCCCGCGCTCTCCAGCGGCTCCATTCCCCAGCGGCTCCACCCTGCGGGCTCTACCTGGAATTCCCATGCCCAGCCCGCCCGCAACAGGGCCAGCACGGACGAGGGCTTCGTCTGAAGAGTCAGGACAGAAGAGGTGAAGCGCGGCCGATGGCGACCCCCGGGCCCCGGCACAGGGGAGCTGCTCTCGTCCACTTGCAACGATCAGGCACAAAGCTGGCAAAGCTGGCAAAGCTTGAGGCAAGAGCAGCAATAACACGTCTCGTGTGGACGGATAAATAATAAACCCAAATCCTTGGGACTTCCCAGCCGGAGGCAAGCAGACGCATTTGCTCTTTTGGGCATGAGACAGGAGTGGATTTGCTTTGGTGGTTGCGTGTTCAGGAGACAGCCAGCAGGAGACGGGGTGCTGCTCCGCTATGCATGCACGCAGTCAGTGCATCCAGCCCCTTCGACTTTTTGCATCGCGCCCATCGGCCCTTTGCTTCACCTCGTGCTGCACTCAGCTTGAACTGGAGCTCGTATTTTCAACACCGGCAGCTCAACGGCAAGCAAATCACTTCAGCCTCTTCATGCCCTTCCAGTTGAACTTCAATATCGCTGGCGGATGAGCACGTCGTCTGGATGTGGCACACTGGCAGCCCTGAGGCAGAGCTGGCCCCCCCCCCCCCAATTCGGGGCCAGACCTCCGTTTGAACTGCCGGATCCGGCCTGGCGTGATCGTGTGGCCTCAGCGGGCTGATGACGCTGTTCCCACGAATCACGGCATATCCGCACCCCCTCTCTCGGTAGTGCTCTGCAATCTCTAATCTAGTAAGCCGAAGACTGGGGCTTTGGGCCTGTGGCTCGCGCACCAACACTAGTAACAAGGTTACAAGGAGCAACGCTACAAAGCGTGGATCAACGATTCTCCTTCTTCTTACGGGAATTTTAGGCGAGACATAGCCAATTGGAAGCTTCGACGCTTCTTGTCTGTGCCTCAGACTTTGGAAACTAACTAGTTTCAGGTTGTGGATTGAGGGTGGAGCACTTGGTGCCCCTTTCTTACGGACGTAAGAAAGGTGGACGCTTTGGGGACGATGGGGCCTGACCTCCCTCTCCCTCAAAGACAAATTTGAATTTTTGACAAGCAGCGTGATGCCCCTCGTGCGAAAAGGCTCCCGTGATTGCAGTTTCGGCGTGTGCTCCGGCAAGCAATCTTGCAATACGGAGCTCCTATTATCGGTATTGCTCTTGCTTGACCCCCCTTCGGCACACGGGTGTTGCACTGATCCCCCTCCTCATCTAGTTTACCCAGTTACCGGTATGAAATACGTTGTAATCTGATGTACAACGTGGCCGTCTATTCTTAGCATTTCGTGCAGCTTGTTGGTGATCCCGGCAGAAGTGAGAGATCGTAATCTAACCAATCACGATGGATTCCAGGGGGGGATCTGAGGGCTCCTGTTGCCCGGGTTCTTTAACCTTTGTCCGAACTTTGATCGGTAGCATGAATTCCTGTCTCTGGTCCGGTGGGAGGGGTCCTAATCCCGAGAAATGGCAGCGCCTGGTGACGCTGGTGTGCAGCGCCAGGGATCTGAGGGCGCTCCCCAGGCCCGCAGCAGGATCCAAATGCTGGTCCATGCACCTTTCGGGCGTGTTGCAGCGCTTGCAATTTTCCTGTGGTTTGCGCTAGCATGATTCGCTGTTTTGACTTCTCCGTCCCATGTTGGGCATTTTGAAGGAGGCGCCGGCAGAGACTTTGATCGCCGAAGTCCCAAGAGGGATGAGGGGAAACGGGCCACGAAGCATTTTGAGGAGGAGGGAAGACCCTGGGCTTCAGGGCAGGGGCTCGGGGGGAAATCCGATGACAACCATGGGGTGGGGAAGAGACTTCTGTTGCACGCCCATCAACTGTTGTTGACTCGTAGGTTTGGACTCGAGTAGTCTGGTCGAGTCGACTGCCTAGTACCAGCCATGCACGCCCACGAGTCGTCGTGACTCGTGAGCTACGGTATTACAGTAGTTCGACCTGCGTTTCCTGGCGAGATGGTAATCCAATGTACTGTACAGCACGTCTCGCGGACTCTTCGGCACATTGCTCCGACGGCATCCTGCTGGACTCTGGAGTCACTGTATCGAGTTCGTGGAACGCTTGGCGACATCGCCGAGCTGTCCCGAGCTCCCCCCACCCCATAATTTACCTGAGGAGCCTGTCCATGCGGGCCACGCCTCTGGCGCTTGTTCCTGCAGCGGCGTGGCACAATCGGGGACCCAGAAGAATCGGGACTGAGAAACATCCCTGCTCGGTATTTTCTGATCGTGTGAACGGCACATGGATTATTTGAGAAACTGAGACCTGTCTCTCGATTGCCGCGACGGTTGAACAATTCCGTTGCTCCTCCCCACCATCGAGACTCGATTATTCATTGATTCAGCACCACGGACGGTACATCGTGAGGTCGTCGTGGCCTGGATCCGGAGAGACTTGCGACATGCCCCCGCATGCCACGGCCCGTCCGCGGCATTGTTTGGAGATATGCAAGCCGGTCCGGTTTTGGGCAGTAAGTTGTTGGTTCTGGGGTCGAATTTCTTCATTCTGAGAGCCAGAATGGAGGTTTCCGCAGGCGAGTAGTGCCGAAGTGAGAGCTCATCACGACAAGTGTCTGACCCAGGCGCTGGCAAGAAAGAAAGATACTTTTCTAGCTTCAAGCTTCAAGCTTGTAACTGGAACGTCCTGCAGGCTGCATGCCATCTTCAACGCGCCGCAGCCCATCATCTGATGTTTGTTCGCCAATCTTGGTGGTGAAGACCAGGAGGCCGGGCGAGTGGTGGGACACTGAAACCTGCCTCTCCCTCCAACTTCCAAGCCTTCTTCGCCAGACGCCGTCTCCGCCACATCAATATTCCTACCCCCGTCTTATCAACAGCCCCTCACGCCGTTTGACACATTGATACGCCCTCCGCACCCCGCGGCCGAGATTGGGAAAAGCAGAACGTCTCCCGTGAACGGTGGGGTGTCGCACAGTGCACACGAACCCGCACAATGGGCCCTTCTCTCTCTCTTTCTCTCTCTCTCCCTCTCTCTCTCCCCCTGGGCCGGGTTCGCAGTTCCGTATCCGATGCCGTGGGTTCGTGACAGAAAGCTGGCCGCGAGCTTCCCTCGTTGTGCAATGATCCTCCGGGAGCTACGAGTAAGTTGCAGAAGTCTGGCTGGAAGTTTGGAACGCTCTGTCAAGATCTACATCGCGAAGGAAGCGCCAGAAGCAGTGGGAGCACACCTGCGTTAGGCTTTGCTTGGCTTAGTCGCATCGGGACAAGTGCCGAATCCAGCTTGGTGGGATTCCCATCACTTGCATACACGTCGCTCCACAGGGCGGAACGCACCAGCGAAACGTTACCACGGCATCCATGGCTCGAACGGCAGCTGGCAGCTGGCAGTTGTAGCTCCGGCCGTCAAGAATCGAAGGAGTCCATCCGTATGTCGTAGCTGTGGCCAGTGAAGTGTGTTGTATAGGTAGAGCCTTGTCGAGTGTGGTGGGTGGACGTAGATGTCGGATGTAGGGTTATCCAGGTGAGGGGCCCTTGATGATCACCATGACTTGGGCCCAAAAATACCTCGGAGCCTCGCTACCACGGTTATATTCGTAAGGCAACGCAATGCAATGCGAGCGCGAGCCTGATGCCCGTCACCGACATGTCATATCGGACAGTACCGTACAGGCTGTCAGCCACTGTGACTGTGCAACCTGACGCCGCAGAGATGAGCAAGAAGTGGGCGCTCATCAAGTAAGTGTAAAAACAGGTGGCCGGGTAATAATGATGGCTTCTGCAGACTGCGGTGTCCTGTTTCTCGGCAAGAAGTTCCACCGCAAGGGAGAGTAACCTCTTTCTCGTAATCCACGCGACAAGCGACCCGGAGATGTGGGAACAAACTAATAATCAGTGAGCCCATGCTCCAGCCGGGTTTCCAGGGCCACGAGAGTAGTAGCCAAGAGGAAAGCCTTTTTTTTTTCTCGGGGGGCCTTGGGCGAGGAGGGGAGAGGGAGAGGGAGAGGGGGAGGGGGGAGGGGGGGTGGCAGCAGCCATCCCGAGACGCGAACCCATGATCGCAGCAGGCCGTTTCGGTGTGGGCTGAATGCTGAATCGAGGGCGACGGAGCCTTCTTGGGAGGTTGGGAGGGGCTACGGAGTACAGTACAGTACAGTGCAGTACAGTGCAGTGCAGTAAATTTACGATGCAATTACCTGTCTATAGCGGCCGTCTGCTATGACCGTCGCCCCGGTGGAGTTTCCCGATTCCGGCTACTGGGAAACGGGGACATGTTCGGCTGGGATGTGTGGCATCACGCTTCCTCCCGGGGGGCAGGGGGCACCATGCTCTGCCATGCTCTGCCATGCTATGCCATGCTATCATCCCATGCTGTGCCATGCCAGACCAGCATAATTGCCAACTTATTACGGAGGTACTCCGTACTCCGTACAGCACAGGAAAACTGTGTGCGGCCGCAGCTGCAACACTCCCACCACGCCCATGCCCACCCTCCAGCGCGAAATCACTCCCCGAGGCTCCATCTCCATCTCCATCTTCACTCCTCCTCCATCACACTCCTCCTCCATCTCACTCCTCCTCCACAGGCTGCCCGTGTTGAGACAAGCGTTGCCGAGCAGGCCCAACTAAATTTACGACCATGGCCATATTTGTGATCCTGAGCGATATTGGCGCATTAAAATACGCACCACGTTCTCCGGCTCTTGCCCTGCCAGGCAGGAGTTCGGAGCGCGGTGCGTGATCTTGCACCGATGCATCATGGGTGGTTCATGGATTTGGCCCACTTCCGGCCACTGACGGCGCATGGAGCGCATGGCTTCGATCGCCGTAGGCGCCACCTCCTTTTACCCCACAAGTTCAAGTCCAAGTGGACTGTGGACCGTGGACCGTGGGCCAGGGCAGCAGGATCGCCTGGCCCTCCGCGCCCTCCCTCCCTCCCTCCCCTCCCCCCAAGACTCGCGCTGGGCTCGCGCTGAGCCCCTTCCTCTTGCTGAACCCGCCGTTTACTCCGTAGTCCCGGTGTGTGTGAGACGACTCGTCCACGAGGGCGGCTGGATCGAAGCGCAGCCATGGCCGCCACTCGCCTGAGTCGTGCTCCATGAGCAAATTATCTGCCCCCTTTAGGGATAGACCACCTCTCCGAGGAATATTCAGCGAATATCCAGAAATGCAAATATCCAAATATGCAAATATCCACATATCCACAGATCCAGATAAGGCTTTGTCCCGTCTATCTGGGTTGGGCGCTCGGCTGGCCTGAGTTAGAGCCGGAACTTATCATCTCACTGCTTGCGCCTCACTCACATCAGCCAAAGTAGCTGGCTGTTGGGCCTAGCTAGGTCTGGAGGGGGCTTGAAGACTAAGGTTACCTTTCTCTTTCCTACAAACCAGAGCTACTTCTCCCACAGGCCAATACCTCCCCGTCCCAAACATTCCCCTGCTACATATCCCGCACGTTGCATCGAACTACTTCTGCACGAGCCAGGTTCCTCATCCTTGGATCTATCCGTCAGTGACGCCTGCGCTACTAACTTACCCCCCCAGCCTTTTACAAAATTCGGACTTGCGCGAGCTGCCGTTTCCAGAAGAATGGGTATGGCCAAAGTCTTGGTCACTGCATGAGCCACAGATCCAATTTCTATCAGTACCGACAGGCGTTCTTCCATTGCAGATACATGAGTTGGACACCTCCCGTTGTATCTGTCACCTCTCGACGCGATTCCCGCTTGACCCACCACCACCTTTAAAGGGAGGCGTTCGGGGTGCGACCTCTCAGCAGCCATACCGCCAGCCCCCACCGGCACTACCGCGCGAATCGGGACAGACGGCACTCCGTTACGACTGCCGCTTGAAAACAAAGCTGTCTGCCTTCTTCTGGCTGGAAGTGCGTTGAATTCAACCGGCCCGTAAAAGGATATTCATCCTTCCTGAACGAGTCCGCTGGCAACAAAGACGAGCCGTGCCACAGAGATACCTCTATCCGAAAGAGATTCCAATATTTGATGTAGGAGGACGGCCCAGGCTACCTTGATAGGCCAACCAGCGCAGACTATGACCCAGATCTACTCCGGGACGTTCATTTCTCCGTTGCATGAAAGGCCTTCTTCTTCTCACGACAAAAGTCGAGACCATTATACTCCAAGAGAGCTTCGACGTCCTGAGAAACATTCAGAGAAGCAGTACGAGGGGAATGGTTGGAAATTGACGCAGCCTCGTTCCCCAATGTTGGACACCGCGAAAGGACTCTATGAAGTTCCAGTACCAGAAGTTGGAGATATGTATCAAACACGGCCAGAGCTCAGTTACAAACCACCCCGTGAGCAGCTACCTCCCTTGAGCAGCCTGTTTGGTTCAGCACCACCTCAAAATCGACCGGCTCAATCACCATATTCCGATGGCCATAGCCCCTCTTTCCCAGCGGGGTCTCCTCGAGATAGTCGACACCCAGCAACACCTGTACACCCTGACCGACCCTTTGAAAATTCTTACTTCCAACGACCACCATTATCTCGACATTCGTATGGATCAAGACCTGAACAAGTTGAAAGACTTGGTATTCCACCTCCCCCTCGACCAACACAGACAGGACCTAGACCCGAATCACCTCGATACGACTCGCGGTATGGTGTTGACGGCACGAGGACTCAAGGACCCGGACCCGTGAACGGATGGCCACACCATTCACAATCACAATCAAGGCCCTCATCCGAATTTCTAGCCAGAGACACATCTTCCTCGTTTCGAGCTCACGCTGACCATCACCATCCACCCCCTCCTCCCCATAGACTCGAGTCAGACCCAAGAGCAGCCTACCGCGAAGCACCTCACAGCGCCCCTGTGACCCCAAGTTACCCACCAACACCTGCCAGCACAGTTGCGGGTGATGCGAACTCCACGAAGGATGGACTGGGTCCAAAGATTTGGACTGGAACGCAATTCTTGCCACGATTTGTTCGACAGGCTGAGGTACCAGGAGAAGGATTGTGTTATTTTTATGATGATGGAACCCACTGCAAGACTGTGATCGATGGCGAGATCGTCAATGCCCACTGGGGTGTGACAAAGGCTGGGAAACCAAGAAAGCGACTTGCTATTGCTTGCATCACTTGCCGAGAGAAGAAGATCAAATGCGACCCAGACTATCCACGTTGCGTGCAGTGCGAGAAGTTTGGGAGGATATGCAAATTCAAGAACGCGTACGTGCCTTTCATGAGCCCAAGCACATTCCTGTTGCCAGAGTCGTTGCGACAGAATCTGTGTCTCGAAGATTATCATACTGACTATGTTATACAGTCCTCGAGGTGGCCAAGGATCACCCGATACACCTCCAGCCGATCCAGAAGACAGCGTTTCCCGCCCAGTCTCATCGCGAGCTGATGCTGAATCTTTCAAAGGAGAGAAGCGTGAGAGCAGCCATTCTGTTTCTCCTCGGCAGCCACTCCGACAGGTAACTCCAGAGTCCGATACTCATCATGCAAAACGTCAGCGAAATGGCTACAATGACTTCACACCGGTCGCTTCAGAAGCGTCTCCGCGACCGTCAGTTCACGAAATTCACTCCCCATCGACCCCTTGGATGGAAACTTCAGGCACTGGCCTCATTGATCACAACAGTTTACTGCGGGAATGGCACACGAATCCTTATAGTGCTCACCCTGCTCTCGTCGCCGACCTCATCTCCGTATTCTTCAAACATGTTCCCGAGACAGCTCACTGTATGTTCCCGCCGGAACCTTTCAAGTCGTGGGTATTGTCAGCCAGTGAGAAGTCTGCCAATGACTTGATGTTGATTTACACCATCCTGGCTCTCGGAGCTGTCTTCTCCTTCAATCCAGGGCACCGACCACTTGGTGTCCAGTACGCTGCGATCTCCCGATACGCCTGCGATAACCGCGACTTCAGCATTCAGCTCGTCCAGTCTCGACTCCTTCTGTCTCTCTACTATTTCGCAACCAACAACCCGAACGACGCCTGGGATTTTTGCGGTGGAGCGTTGCGAGCAGCGAACGGCCTGAGGCTTAATTTAGAGATTGAGAAGAGCGATGATCATTTCCTCAAGGCCTATCCATATGGACTGAATCGCACTGGGTATGCTGAGTGCAGAAGGAGGACGTTCTGGAGTTGCTACTTGTTGGATCGATTCAGCAGCTTCTGTTCTAGGCATTTGAGCGTCATTCATCCCGAAGATGTTTTCCTGCGACTCCCTTGCGATACCAAGAGCTTTGAGTCGCAGGCAGACGTCCAGAACCCATATTTCGACATCGCCAACCCCGCTATTCACAGTGCGAACTGGACGATTGGATCCATGGCTTATCTCATTAATGTCTCTTCAATTTGGAGCGATGTTATGACACAGATTTATCGCTCTTCACAACGACTAACGCCGGCGACTTCTAATTCTGCATTCGCCTCTTTCTACGAGAACATCAACCAGCGTTTGCGAGCGTGGAATGACTCCCTACCCAGCTGCTACCTCTTCACAGCAGATAATCTCTTGAGAGCAGCGCGCTCCGGAAATCTTGGGACGTTCATGACCATGCACACAGTGTATCACACAACAGCCATGAAGCTTAACCGCCACATCCAGCATTCTGTTCTCTCTAGACCGCAACTCCAACACCACATCTCCTTGGCACAACACCACGCCGAATCTCTCTTAGTGGTCATTGACACCCTCGCATCTCGTCGCTCTCCAGTTCCCTCGAGTCCAACCAGCCTGACCGACATGCCCCCCAAATTCTCCTATCCCTTCGTCGGCTATTCAATCGTCTCAGCTATCGACATTTTGACCGCCAAAATCCCCATCTCTTCCATCTCCACCCGCCTCGCCTCCTTCAGCGGGGCGCAAACCATCCTCGCCGAACTCGCACCCTTCTGGCAAAGCGCCAAGAAGCAACAATCATTGGTCATCCAACGCATCAGAGACTTGGCCGAGCTGGCCGCTGGACGAGACGATGCCGGCGAAGCAGGGGCTGTCGGGTTCAAGTTTGGGGCTATGGGCGCTGTGATGAGGGAGAGTACCGGGGAAGGGATATTCGAAATGCGGGAGGCGATTGAGAAGACGTTTGCGAAGGATCACGATTGCCTTTACGCTTAAACGCCATTTCCTCATTTACATATGCCTTTCAAGACTTCATTTTTGGCGTAAGAATAGCGTGGAAGGGTTGGATATTACGATTCAATGATGGGATATGGAAATCTGGGACCGATGATACCTCACGGCGTTCAGTGTACATTTGGGAAATAGAGATCTCCACCATTTTGTACCATATCAGGCCTGTGCCAAAAGCTACATAGCGGGCTTCACACTTGCACATAGCACCCAAAATCCCAAAATCATAATGTTTTTACTCCCCATCATTTTCATTATCCTCATCTGACTCGATAGTATCGTCATCACCGTCATCGTCAAGTGATGAACATCAGGAAGAGTTCTTCCGCGTCTATCGATTGCCGGCGCTGTTTCGTAACAGTAGATCAGAGTTCCGAGAACACATCCGATCTTCCACTCTCCGATCAGCAGAGTTTCTCTCCACAAGCGGATACGATACCACCAATCAGAAAATCATGTTCAAAGCCCAATTTTGTACCTCCCCACGTTTTGGCATCTTGAGCAACGAGCAAACAGAAGCAAACGATTCCGAGAATCTGATAACCAAAACCTCACCTCAACAAAACCAAACACGAACACATCCAATGACCCCCTCACAGAACAAACCCCACCCCATCCCACCCAACAAAGACCCCCCTTTACCCCACCCACGTCACGTGCAGCTCCCGCGGCCCTTTCCCCCTTCCATCTCCCCCTCTCATTCGTTACATGAGCGAGGAAGCGCCATTAATTCCACTCCGTATCCCCACCAGCCCATCTCGGCCAAAATCCCGGGCCGAAGGTGAACCCAAAAACCATGTCTCAAACCCAAAAAATCATCTTTGGCTGGGCGGCTTTTGTTTTACACTTTTTTTCAGGCCGCTTCCGTCGGGCACAAACAGGGTTCCCGACCACATCCCGAGTTAGACATTTCAAACTTACTTTACTTTACTTTACTGTAGCGCTGTTAAGGTTAGCTCCGTCCCGACGAGAATCAACTACCGGGATGAAGCTGATCCTGGACCTTTTTGGATATCTGGAGATGAGGGGGAGGGAGTCTAGATGTGTTAGTTAAGGGCTAAGGGGGACTTGTTTAGGGGTGACATCTTGTCGGCAACGTTACTGTTTGTGGTTAGTCATGGGTATTGGGAACCAAGTCACCCCTTGACTTAGCCGAATTATGGGATCTTCGCCAACAAGGGAGCTAGTATGAATTGAGAATTTTCTGCCACCGCCTTTGAACTTCAACCTTGGACTTTTGATGTTGAAGATGAGGTCAAGATTCAGGATCCAAGACCGTGAGTTTACAACACAACGGCAATAATGATAGGAAGATGACCCTTTCGCGACAACAATGGCCTTCCCATCCAAGCCATTGACCCAACTCCTGGGCTCAAACGGTACCTCCCCTCCTCGTCCCTCCTCACCCTCACCCCTCATCCAAAACATCAAACTAACACTCCCCCTCGAAGGCCCAGTCCACGCCCTAACCTACTCCTCCACCCCCTCAACCTACATCCTAACCGGCTCCTCCGACCGTTCCATCCGCCTCTACAACCCATCCCGGCCCGCCGCTGGCCCAACCAACCCCCTCGCGCCCCCCACGCCAACCCAGCTCATCCAGACCTACACCGCGCACGGCTACGAAATCCTCGACCTGTGCGTCTCCAGCGACAACGCGGCGTTCGCCAGCGTCGGCGGCGACCGCGCCGTCTTCCTCTGGGACGTGGCGACGGCGCAGACGACGCGCCGCTTCGGCGGCGCCCAGGGCCACGCGGCCCGCATCAACTGCGTGTGCTACGGCGGCGCGGGAGAGTCCGTGTTGATCAGCGGGAGCTTCGACGCGTCGGTGCGGATGTGGGATGTTAGGAGTCAGTCCGGGAAGCCGATTATGGTGTTGAGCGATGCGAGGGATAGCGTCAGTGCGGTGCTTGTTGGAGAGGGCGGGTATGAGGTTTTCAGTGGGAGTGTGGATGGGAGGGTTAGGTGTTATGATGTTAGGGCGGGTAGGCTGGAGACTGATGTTATTGGGGCGCCGGTTACGAGTTTGAAGCGGACGAGGGATGGGAAGGGGGTCTTGGTGGGGAGTTTGGATAGTTGTGTTAGGTTGATGGATAGGGATGGCGGCGGACTGTTGAGGGCGTATAGGGGGGAGGGGTTCAGGAATGATGAGTTTAGGTGCAGGAGTGCGTTTGGAGGGAATGAGAGATGGGTTGTTTGTGGGAATGAGGAGGTGAAGGGCGCGGATGGCGAGGTGGTGGTTTGGGATACTTTAAGTGGGAAGGTTGTGGAGAGGGTCAGGATCAAGGGGAGGGAAGGGGAGGCGAAGAAGAAGATTGGGCGGGATGGGAAGGAGAAGGAGGGGAGGAATGTGGTTAGTTGTGTCGCGTGGAAGGAGAATGGGAGGGGAGATCAGTGGTGCTGTGCTGGGACGGATGGTATCGTCACTGTTTTCGGCCCTCCTTGATTTTCAACCATCTCAGACTTCAACTACGACATCCTCTTTTGGATGGACCTGGACGGAGAATCCGACAAATTCCCTCCAAACAGTCCGGTCCGAGCAGATGACCCTTCAGGGCCTCTGCACGAGGCTATACAATCGACTTCGCGGCGCTCCTGATTGCACAGGAGTTGCATCACAGAGAGACGCTAGCAATGGAACAGGGTGGCATGGAGAAGAAGTTATAACATACGAGGCTCAATACACAAATCAAACACTCGCAAAAAGCTCATCAAAACCCTCCTCCGCAACCTTCATACAATCATGCCCATAAATCTGCTTCTGAACATCAGCATCCGCCCACTTATCGGGCACCGCGCCTTTCTTCTCCTTAAGCAAGGCGAATTGCTTATCCCTCTCCGCCTTCGCGGCTCCATCTCCAAGATGTAGCGCTCGCCCCGACGCCGCAGCAAGCTCGACCAACATCTCTGCTCTCTCTTTTCTCACTTTCTGATACACCTGGAGTGCCTTGTTGATACTCTCTGGAGATGAATCCGGACAGCGTGAGAGCACAACGCCCAGGACTGCTGCATCTTCGATTGCTTGTGCGGCTCCTTGTGCCAAGTGAGGAAGCGTGGGGTGACAGGAATCGCCAACGAGGGCTACTGAACCGTGTACCCAAGTCGGAAGCGGGGAGTGGACTCTGAGTTTCCACTCGCAAACCTCTCCATCGGGAACCAAGCTCAGCATCCTATGGATCATAGGGCAGAAATCGTCGAAAGTAGCCAGCATGATAGACTTGTCTCCCTTGGTCGTATACGTCGCGGACGGCGCAGAAGCGAAATTCTTATCCACTTGAGTCGTAGAGAGATTATAAATCTGCTTATTAGACACCGGGTACGCGATGATATGTCTCTTCTCGCCAATCCAGCGAATGACTCGATCCGCATCAATCAACTCGAGAAGTTCCGGATCGTGGGCCATCTCTTCCCTCTTAAGCATGATTCGATACGCCGCCTGCTCGGTGTCCATGACTTTGGCATTGATGTTCAGGTCCTTAAGCATCTGGTCTCGAACCACGCTCTTCAGGCCGTCGGCAGCGAGCAGAACGTCCGCTTCCACGGTATACGCTTCGCCATTCCGAGGCTGGACTTTCAAAATTGGCTCTGGACCCCAGGATTCTACGCCCAAGGCGGCGGTGGAGAAGTGCACAGTGATGGCCTTTTCTTTCTTGCAGCCTTCGTAGAGGGAGCCTGCTAGGGAGGAGCGGTGGCCCACCATATGGGGGTAACCGTACGTTTCTCTAATATATCGAAGGTCTACGTTTCCGAGCTCGCCATCCGTGGATCCCTGTCTGATGCTCGTCGTTTTGATATCGACGGCTTCAGCTTCGATGTCTTTCCAGCAGCCGAGCCGGTCTAGGATTCTGGCCATGTTTGGAGCAAGTTGGATCCCTGCACCCACAAACCCGAGATTCGAGGCTGTCTCGAAGACTGAGATGTCCGTGAAGCCTTTCTTTGCTAGTGCGAG
This sequence comes from Hyaloscypha bicolor E, assembly GCF_002865645.1. NCBI lineage: Eukaryota > Fungi > Ascomycota > Leotiomycetes > Helotiales > Hyaloscyphaceae > Hyaloscypha > Hyaloscypha bicolor. The sequence continues at coordinate 149,752 of NW_020194667.1, forward strand.
AGCGGTTGCAAGACCTCCCATCCCTGATCACGTGTCAGCTGGACGGTCTTTCTGTTCGAAAAGGGGCATTACCCGCTCCCACGATCACAATACGTAAATTCTTATCCATCTTGAAATTAGGTGGAGGTACTCAAGTCCAGGTCTCTCGGGGAAACCACAGCTGAATATATATTCGGAAGTAACTTTCAACAACGAGGAAGAATGAGACCTCTTCAAGCGAAATTCTTGAGATCAAGTACAGCTAGCTTCCTTCCCATGACTTATATCCCAACTAACAAATTCTGACAGCTGCTAGTTGATATGCTGCAACTCGCGGCCGTTGGCCACTCGGAAGATCGTCGGTATGTCAAAATGCGGGGCACTCGACAAGTGTGCTGCAAACGCGGGAAACACACTTCGCCATCAGTGGTCGAACTCCGTGATCGCAACGGAATTGATGTTTTTATGTACAACGCTGTCACGTGTACTGATATCGTATGAGAAAGGCGTATGAATATTTATCCACAGGACGCGCAGCGCCCCACGACGGTGGTGGGGATGTGGCGGCTGTGGTGGGGACTCGTGCTCGGTGCTTGGTTGGTCCAGTGTGAGGTAATGTTTAGGTTCGGGTTTAGGTTTAGGTTTCGCGTTGTGCCTGGCAGAATGGAAATAGGAAGTAGGGATCCGCATGCGATGAGCAACGAAAGGTTGGTGAGGTTGAAGGCGGTGGAAGATGAGGCGATGATCGTCCAACCAAGGTGGGACGCTCGGTACCCCTTTTTAGTGGGGTAGAGAGATAGCCGAAGCGGGTTGAAGGACCCCACGTCAATGACTTCCCCCTTTCTTTTGTTTGCCTAGTGGAGGATATCGTACAGCGCGTTGTCATTGGTGCTATAGTATCCTATTAGTTTCTTGAAAGGGGTCTCTCTTCACAATGTTTTTCAAATCTTCATATCCAGATATTTACAGTAAGAAAGCCCCACAACCTCGGCACAATCAATATTGACGCCTTCAGTTACAACACACATTCCCCTCTGAGACTTCCCCTTCACGCCATCCTCCTACTTCAAGCCAATCAACTCACCCTCACCACCAGCACCCTTCACCAATTCTCTCGCAAACACTTCTCTCACCTGCTCTCGAGTCAAGCAATACTCCATTACTTCTGCACGGTCCTTAACCGCAACCTCGGGTTAGCACCAGGAGATGTAATTTCAATATGTACCCCGAACAGCATCTGATATCCCGTTGCGCTTTTCGGGGTCTTGCGAGCTGAATGTCTACCGGCTCTTTCTTCCCCGGCTTTTGGAAAGGAAGAGATGGTGCATGCGTTCAAGACTGTGGGTGCCAAGTATGTTATTTGTTACCAGGAGAACTTGAAGGTTGTGAGAGAAGCCGCTAGAAAATGCGGTATTGAGGAAATGGAAATCCTCGTACTTGAGGGGAGGGCGGATAGGGTGACCAGTGTGGAAGACTTGGTTGAATACTCGGTTGAAGAAGCAACGTGAATAAGGGAGGACAGACGACTTCAACCGTGGAGTTTACCAACTGGGAAGATGAATAGTAAAGTGTGTGCGGTACTATGTTTCAGCAGCGGGACAACCAAAAGCTGTACGCCGTCCTTCGATTCCACAGTCCTGGATCCTCAAATCCATCTGACACAACCGCAGGTCATAATATCCCACCAAAACATCATCGCCCAACTCCTCCAGCTCCTCCCTACAACTTCAAAGGACCACGCCACAATCTTGGTTCACTCCCCTTCTACCATAGTGCGTCCCCTTCCATCCCTCTCCCCACAACGCTCCGCCCATTAACCTAACACCCAGTAACCGGCGTCGTCAAACTCCCTACCCTCCCTCTCATCCTCTCCAGCTCCGTGATCCTCCTGCCACACACACCTCATTCTCTCCCGGTCCTCCTCTCCACAATCTCCCATTACCGAATCGCAGAACCGCAACTCGTGCCTCCCTCATAATCCACCTCGCTCACTCCGCTCTTATCTCAAACTACGGCCTCTCTCGTGCAACAAACGCTTCGCTTCTGGCGCTGTGCAGATCTTCCCATCTGTGCTTGGAAAATTAGAAAGGAGATTTCACGGAGGGGGATTCAAGAAAGGGTATGTGATGACGGAAGGTACCGTGTGCATCACCACGCATCCGCTTTGGGGCCGCGATTTTAAGTAGGCGTGAACGGGAGGGACTTTGGTCGCAAATACGAGCGTGAAGATTGTTGATGAGAAAGGAGAGATGCTTGGGGGTTGGAGAGAAAGGCGAAATTCTTGTCAAGGGGCCGCAGATATTCATGGGATATTGTGGGAATGAGAGGGTGACAGAAGAAGCTTTTGATAAAGAAGGATTCCTACGAACAGGAGACGAGGGTTGAAGGCCAAGGCCGCCAAGTCACTCACGCCAAATCCTACCTCACCTTGCCCCCTCACTACACTACTCAGTGTGCAAAGTATCTGGCCGGCTCTACTCCCTGCCATCACTTGCCTTGAGAGTGCCAGAGAGGACATGGCTAAGCTGCAGCTAACCTTCGAACTGTAATTCTCATTGGGTCCCGGATCTTATTCATGAACTTCGCGTTCAGCAACTGAGGTCGTACCGTACCTGGGTTAGTGAGATCAGCATACGTTACATTCCATTCCCGCATTCGATCATCGATAACTTGTTCCTGTGTGCCGACTCTTGGAATGGAGTATGGATATGCTTTTTTCTATACCGGACTCTCATGCAAGCTTTAAATATGGCCTTATGGATGGCAAGAAAGGACGGCAAGAAAGAAGAAATAATCGTAGAAAAGGAGGAGGCGGAGTACCATCTCCCTCGGGAACCAAGACTGCTCCTAGCTAGCTCTGAGAAAAGAAAGAGAGTCTTCTAGCCGTTGAGTTACTTCAAGCTGCAGTTCAATGTGGAAGATGGAGGCGAGAAGGGAGATGCTAAAACAGTAACTAGACACGTTCAGTTGTTATACAAAAGCAGAACACGAACAGTTTCCTTCTGCAACCAAAATCTTTTTGCTAATAACAGTCTGTACCGCAATGACTATCGTCTTTGGCTTAGGGCTTCTGAGTATTTGCGTCTTCCGCCTTTTGCGATCTTTTCCGTACCTCTGAAATGATCCATAAAGCTTTTCTCGTCAGAGTCTGAACGAAGCAAGGATTAAGAGGTAGTGTTCCTATCTCTTCGCGAATCTCGACACTAGTCCGTATGGCTTTCATAAAGGACCGGGTTTTCAATATCTCCAGAAGGTTGCCCATTGCCGAAGCTAACAGACTTTTTGTGAGTCTTGGCTGGCTCTTGGACTTGCTTTTCCGGGGTGGGAGGACCTGCGCTTGCTATTGGAATGATGGAAGAGGGCTTTCGTCCGTTCCTCACGATTGGCAGAATCAATTCAGGCATCGGATCCTGATCATCCGCGATCTCGTATTCCAAAGCCACGACGAGCTTGTACACCAAGACTGCAAGTACGACACCGGCGATTGGTCCAACGAAGTAGATCCAGAGGTATTCAGGAAACGAGCGGTTGACGATGCAAGGAGCCAGCGAGCGAATTGGATTCATGGAACCACCAGTCCAGAAGGCTCCTGCGAGATAGCATCAACACCAAGAATGTATGAATATTGATTAACCATACCAATGAGTTCTCCAACGAACAGAGACAAGCCAATGCCAATCGGAGCCAAGCATGTTCCAGCATGTTCCTCAGCGGCAAGCACGAAGATTGTGAACGCCAATTGAGCCGTCAAGATCATCTCAATAACGATGCCTTGTGCGATAGTGGTGCCTCCTCCAAGCTCGGTGCCGACGTTGAGACCGCCACTGAATAGAGCGTACACGATGTAGGAAGCCGCGATGGTTGCAGCAGATTGTGCGACGATGAGGAGTACACACCGAACCCAGGTGATTGCACCTATCAATGCCATGCCGAAAGAGATCTGTTGATTAGTAATTGGTCAACACGGGATGTTCGGAGGGGAGACGGAGATTGATGCTGGATCGAGAAGCATTCCACTTACCACAGGGTTGAAGAGACCTCCGCTGATGCGGAAGAATGTCCAGGCAGTGACGGCCAAACTGAAGCCAACCACCAAAGCGGTGTACAGCAGCTGCGCCGAAGTATGTGGCTTTGCCGTAGTCGAGACACCGAGGCCTTGGTTTCCGTTCGAAGACGCGCTGGCTGTTTCGACGCCCGCGAAAGCCAACGTAAGAAAGACGATAGTGCCAAGGAACTCGCCGACCACAGCGACGACGTGACCTCGAGTTGAGGGTGGTAGGGCGTCGAAGATCTTGGTGAAGAGCCTGTTAAACGGGTCCTTTCGAGTCAACACTGTCTCGGTGTGGTTGGTGTTCATTGTGAAGGTGCGAGAGAGGTATGCCATTTTAAATGCAGAAGAGGTTTAAGAGCGGGAGGTAATTGTTCTAGGGTGTGATAACAATGGCGATAAAGAGGTTGTGGTGTTGATGTATGAGGGCATTGAGATGAAAGAGAGAAGAACGCTGTGAGGAGGGTAGGGAGGAAAGATTAGAGGATCGTGGCTTCCTCCAGTGTAGCCAGAACACCCACCCCGCTGACACTCGCTAAGGCTGGAAAAACAGACAGATTGCATTGCTTCAAAGCTCAAATCAAGGCGTAAGCATTTGAAATTATTAAAAGGTATTGGGAGGCATTAACAACAAAAGTGCAGCAGTCAAACATCTTGTCAGGCAAAGTCAATAAGTCACTTCGCTTGGGAAGAAGATGAAGCTATTGGCTTCAAAAAAGTGAACCAGGGAAATCTGTGTAGAACCTAAACTCATAGAGTAAGGGGGAAAGGTGCAAAACGCTAGAAACTTGAGAAACCGGGCGAACTGTTTTCCCCCGTGAAACCTGCAACCTTGTTGACCAACTTCGATAGGTTTAGTTTTCTCTGTTTGCAGAAGTGGTTCGAGTGGTGACACTCCTACTACTAAGGTTCTTTACTTCTAACCTTTGCTGAGTAGGGAAAGCTTGAACGCTTTTTCGTAGTTTAATGTCGATTGCGGATAGCCACCGGTTGTTAGAATGTGTGCTTTTGATCTAGGCAAGGAAACTTACCAAGCCAGGGGCGGGGGTTTGTGTACTCACAAAATACTTAAAACTACATATTAAAATATTAAGCTCCCTCCAGATAATTTGCCGATAACATGACACGCGCTTACCACCCAACCTTCTCATAGCAGCCTTAAATTCAGTGATATTCTTGAAATTGAACGCTGCAACTGTATGTACACCCCGCGGTTGCCATATCCGTGGTGCGTCCTCTACAGCCGCTCCGTCCCAGACTTCTTATACAGTTCCTTCCGCCACTCTCTGTACAGCTCAATTGCTTTCAAATCTCCTGGCATGGATATCTGACATCCAAAGATGCCCAACATGCCAGCACTCCGATCGCAAAACCATTGCAGATTTGGGTATCCTCCCCATGCCATCGTGCCCTTCTTGGTCGCGCCCGGCAAATCCTCCATAATCAGACACCCGCCCAGTCCCCAATCAGTTTGAATCCCTTGCGGCAGTACGCCATATAACTGGTTGATCTCGGGGATAGCAAGCATCGCCATCCATGCCTTGCGCGACGCTTCCGAGAGCTGAGGTTTGAACATCTCGTTCACCATGCGTGGATTCAGCAGTTGCCCATCATTGGCACAGATACTCTGCAAGATCTTCTGGTAATCGATGACAGAGCCGTAACACCCCGCTCCAGCAGAAATCGTACTCGATTCGAGATTCCAGACACGATCATCGGTGTACTCGACTTTCCCCTCCGGGTCTGCTGGAATGCCGAAGATGGGATTCTGGCCTCCCGAACGGACGCTCATGTCGGTCAGCTTCTCCATACAAGCTGACTTGGTCTTGGGATGGAAGGTCATGGACTTGATACCGAGGGGAGCCCAGATAAACTTCTCCATGTACTGTTCGATGGACATATTGGACACACGCTCAACAGCCCAGTTAGCCCAGTCGATACCCACGCTGTATTCCCATCCTTCGCCTGGTGCGAAGAGGAGAGGGTAGGTGAAGGCCTCTTTCACGGGGTTTATTAGTTTCAGACTGGGAGTGATCCCCTGCGTTGCGCGGTAACGCATAAGTACAGGATCTGCCAAGGTCAGCAAATATTTTCCTGGAGACCTTAAAGCACTCACTGAAGAAATCGTAGCCTAGGCCCGAAGAATGAGTCAAAAGATGCCTGTACATCAATCAGCTTTGACAAACTCCACACACCGTCCTCGAAATACACACCTTAGAGTAATCGCCTTCGTATTCTCCACCAAGACCGGCTTGTCTTTCCCATCTGGACCTTGTTCAAATCCTTTCAAGATCTGAAGCTGCCCAAGTTCAGGCAAAATCGCCGAGATATCCTTATCGAGATCTAACAGTCCAACTTCAACACACTGCAGGGCAGTGATTGTACCTATAAGTTTCGTGCATGAGGCCAGCCACATCGTTGCATCCAAGGGCATGGGGTCGGGGTTGGAAAGATCCTTGAGACTTCTGTACCCAAATGCTTTCTCATAGCGGAAGTTTCCTACAAAATTGTCAGAAGTCTTCGAGGAAGTTGGGCAAGCTCTCGTTTACTTCCTCTATCACCACCGACCAACACCGCACCAGGGATGTCTCGATCCTTGCATGCCCTCTCCATCCTCTGTTCAAAAGTCTCGGGTGCCATCTTCTTTGATGTTCCTCGATCTCAATCTGGACCGTTCTTCCAAGAATAACTTTCTGACTCTCAATTTCGATTAATCTCAAGCTTGGCTGCCAGTCCCGTCCAAAGTTTTGGGGAGTACGCGTAACATTGACTTGTGCGGGGGTATTTACCCAGCCGAATTAACCTCGGGCACGAACATTACTCGTAGCTCTCGCATTCGTACCCCCCCACAGCCTAGCGGCTGCGAGATTCGTACGTAAAATTGCCCAAGTACTATGTCTCCTTCATTGGGCCAACGAACTTCAGCCGTAAGTCGTGCATAACGGGACGAGCCGGCCGAAAGGTTTCCTAGAATAGGGGGGCTTTTTGGTTTCATAAGGGAAAGTACGCATATCATGCGGCGAGGGAGTCAGCGAAGGCATATTTTGGTAAGTCTGAGACAGCGGTTTTGTTTCTGGGAGTTCATGGTCATGACTCTTGTGCGAAGTCTTTTGAAGATATCGGAAAGCATGAGGACTGAGGTGCGGGTGGGGTCAAATCACGTGCAAAGGATAGTTTCAGAGTAGACATCCTGATTGGGCCTAGTACAGCCCCTTTTCCAAAGTCTTCCTTCAAAGAACTACTGCTTCACTTTGCAGTCAAATCTATTACCCTTCAATCGCTCTTCTTTCCAGAGCTGACATGTGGTCATTGTCCCAGCCACATGGTATGTTCACAACTGCGCATCTTCCAATTGACTTCAAAACAAAAGAGAGAGCGGCAGGGGGTGAGACAAGTCATGAGTATCTCTCCAACTTCAGCTGTTTAAGTCGGTAGGGGTTGGGTTGAAGATCGTGCTTGCGGATGAACCTGAGGAAACGGGGTATGTTGATGATTCATTCCAATCCCTGAGCTCGAATTCTTTTTTGGTTTCCTCTTTCTTAGCGTGCTTTGTTGATATGTCAGAGAAGTTGCTGGATATCTTGTTTGGTTTCTTGAAATGTGGTGGATACTCTGTCTTGAGCCCTTTTGATATGTCTTTTGATGTGTAAAAGCTGACTCTGGTGTAGTCTCTTGTGGAGTTTTGTCTCTGCTGCTACGACAGGGATGGCTTCTGCTGTTGGAGACTGGCTTCGCAATTTCATGGCTAGACAGGGACAGTGATTTATGGTGGTGTTGTGGTTGTGACTGCGAATCCATGGGCGACATCGAGTACATGTCTTCTTGTGACGCTAAAGTTTCAATATAAACTTTATCATGACTCGCCATGGACAAGAAAAGCGAAGCTGAGGTTTGAACGTCCGAGGTCGAAAGGAACATTTCAAATATCCCCATTTTAAGTGTCCAGACTCAATCGTACATCGAACGTCTACCCCTTTAATCCTCACGGCTTTCCAGTATATTTGGATTCCATCCAAGGTCAGGCAAGGTCGAAGGTCTAACTTGCCTTGGGATATTGAGAGTTCAGTGCCGCTTTCTTTGTCCACTGCAAGCTTGGGCATACTGGTCTAATATACCCTCGTGGTGGACAAACAAGGGGAGTTCGCATTTAGTGCGGCTTTCTTTGTCCGCCTCGAGATAGCTACCTTTATACGGAGGTAGATCATTGCGGGGTGTATATGCTTGGACGTATAGGCTGAATGGTGCTGATCACATCTCGTGTTGAAACCCTTTTCTAGTAGGTCGAACTGGACGATCTCGAGATTGGATGCGAGGCAATTACCAGATAAATTCAACTGCAATTCCTCTTCTCTAAAACTGTTTCATAATTTCTCAATACGTAGAGGTATGGCGAATATGAGATTTCTTACAGTTGCGTGATTCTCGGCTTTGTGCTGTGGGAGATTGGTTGTAGGGGCAGTTGAGCAGACTCCACATACTTGAAAATGCTTCTACGTTAGTGGAGAATATGTTACCTCGACAACTGGGGACTATGTTATGAAAATGAGATGTATGTCGAGGAGTTGACTCCTGTTGATGGAAACACGAAACCCTTTCCCTTCGTCTTCATCCACGGACGAGGCCAGACGAGACAGTAAGTCAATTTTCCCCTACAGGAATTCTTCAGCTTCTAAGTTTATGGGATATATGTTAATCGAAACACAGAATTAGTTCAATGCACCAGACGGACGTTCCGGCTGGGCGTCACATTTTCTCGCCCAGGGATACCTTGTTTATCTTATAGATCAACCACCCCGTGGCCTTTCCTCCTGGATTCCACCACCCAACAACGCCACCGTATTCACAGCCACAACAGCCGAAGCCATCGAGCAGCGATTCACAGCCCTTGAGCTCTCTAAACTCTGACCGCAAACGCATCTCCACACCGCCAGGCCCGCCGGCTACGGCAACGGCACCCGGGGCACGTCTCCTTCGACGCCTACTACTCCCCCCTTCCCCCCTCCATCATCCTTCCAGTAACCACCGAAACCCTCGGCCAGAACGCAGTAATTGTGCTCGTGGACCGCATCAGGCGGAAAGTGATCCTAATCGCCCATTCACAAGGAACGGCCGGTGCGGTCTTGCTCGCGGATAAACAACCCAGCCTCGTGAAAGCGTTGATTTTAGTAGAAGCCGTGGGGCCCCCGTTCGTTGAGCCCTTGCTCAATGGAGGAACACCGACGCGAGCGTGAGGCATGAGCGATATGCCCGTCTCTTGTGGAGAACACGACTCCTGTCTCTGTCTCCTCCTTCGACATCATCAAGGGAGTCACAATATCCAATTCCAATTATTACGTAAGGTGCACGACGGCATTTTTGAAGCAAGCGGGAGTGACGGCTGAGAAAGTGAGGCTTGTGGACAGGGTGGTTTTGGGGAATGGGCATATGATGTTTATGGAGACGAATAGCGAGGAGATTGTAGGTGTGACAGGGGAGTGGTTGGCCAAAGTGGTGTAAAGGAAATGACCACACTTGTGATAAGCCAAACACGCCTAGATTTCACTCGGAAGTGAGGGTTCTATAACAGGAGCTGAAGAGATGAACTGCTGGTTCCATGGGCTCTGATCAGACGCTTCAACTGTCACTTGACTGCTAAATCACTCCAACGCACTCTCAACTTAGCCAAAAGATTGAGGAGTGAAGACAAACCCCAGATCATGAATCTCTTTTCCATTCGTCCGACCTCTAATCCAGATGGTACAGATGATTATTACTCTACAATTGCTTCCAATCCTGACCCCACCAAACGCCTTGCCAAATGCTTCAATATCTGTACTCCACAATGTAATTCATAATACAACGGACCCTTCCGAAACAAACCCGGCCTAGCCCGTTCCGACATATTTAAACCAATTCGGCCTGCAGTCTTCTTTCATTAACCACGACTCTCCGTCTGTGAAACGGCCAGTCATGCAGCCTTTGCATTTGGGAGAGTTGGGACAGTTGAAATACGGGATGTGCTGGTATCCGATATCACGGAACCTATGAATCATCAGCACAGGCTCTGAAGCTTGAAAGAGGGGAAGAAGTACCAATGAATCTTGCTCGAATCCTCAAACAGGCCCAACGCAATACTGTGCACGGGAGCATCACCCCATCTCTCATAGAAAAACCCTCCCGCGCGGTCTAGATGATTGAAATAATCCTCATACGCCTGACTCCGCCAGAAACTCATATCTGCAATCTCGAAATTGGACCAGAAATGACAGGTCGAGTACCCGTTTGCCTTCATGTTGTGATCTGGTCTCCGCTCAGTATCTACCAACCACGGCATCGAGTTTTGGTCATGGAGGTATTCTGGATGTTGGGCCAGAAATTTGACCGTTTCTGGCCATAACGTGGGGATTGATTTCGGCGCGTCGTAGAGGTTAATTGTGAATCCGTATGTCTTGTTGTTGTCCTGCATGTATCGGAAAACATCGTAATCGACATCGCAGAAAAAGTGTACTTTCGGTTCTACTCGCCAGTAGTATTGTGTATTTTCTAGAGCTGGATGCTTATAGAATAGGCCGCTGTTCCATCTGCACATCTGGTGGTAGGACTTCATGGACGCGTACTGGATGTCTTGTTCTTTCAGGATTTTGGCTGATTCCTGGAAAATCTCTTCGTCAATCCAAGAGGGGACTTCCCAGTGTTCTTTTGGGATCAATTCTGTAATGCCCATCAGCTGCCTGTCATCCGGCGGAAAGGACACTACTCACCATATTTGCACTCTGCTTTCGTCTCTGCCTGTGTCCGTGTCTTGAATTCCTCCGTGAATGGCACATCGTTAAAAAAGGTCCACGGATAATTGAATTTTGAGTTCCACGTCCGTTCGAGATCTCTCATTGCTTGTACCATCCCTTCAATCTCCTCGTTTCGAACTAAAGATAGGAGAGTCGCATTGATTCGGTTTGTGCCCTCAGCGCCAAGTCCGTATCCTTTCTCTGCTCGCCATAACGGGGCTCCTTCAGGTTCTCCAGTATCTACAGTGCAAATCAGCAGTCTGCCGGGAAAAGGGGCAGGGCTGGAGGCGTACAATCAAGAAGAGGCTCCTGATCCATAATTTTGGATGGCGATGCAGGCTTCGCAGGTCCAAAGACCTCGTATAAGAAGAACACCCACAGGCATATAGCTGCCAGGCCCAGCATTCGAATTGGTCTCGCTATCGCCATGGTGAGATGTTGTCGTGCTTCTAACAAAAATTATGCAGCTGGAAATAAATTGGAAGTGGCGCCCCCTTTGCCGACCCCTGAACCGGGGCGGCGCCACTCAATCGTAGCACGAACGCTTGCCTGAGATTTCAGGAATGAAACGCGTCTTCCGAGGCAGGCGCGTTTCTGTTGACATCGGATGAACCCAAGATTTCTTCCACAACTAACGCAAACATAATGGCGTACGCTACCAAGTTAGGAGCTCTGACAGAAGAGCTTGTAACCTTGCTCACGTCTACGTCTCTAAAAGTATGTTCGTTCGCTCTGTTTCTTGAATTCTCCAAAGGCGAACAGCATCTCCCCAAACGCTCTTTTAATGCTATAAGAAACCCTGGGCTAATAGAAACATAGTCTGACCCTGCGAGATTCAATCTGCATCGAGAGAGCGCTCTTAGAGCTCTGCGGCATCACAATTTTGCTCGAACAAATCAATTCGATGTCACCAGTCAATTCGATGGCCTGGACGAGAAGTTTCGAGTCCTCCTTGAAGACTCATTGGCAGATGCGCTCAAGGAACGGCTGAACATTCTGGCAAAATTGGAGGTCAAATGGGCCCCCGAGATTCTACATCTGCTCCTCGAGCTTTCGGATCGACCAGTTGAGAAGTCAAAGCTCGAAAATCTCGATTTTCTGAAAGAACCTGAACCGGATCCAGGACGAACCTTGAAATGGGAAGACCTTATTGCGGAAGATCCTCTTCTGCGAGATAAAAGTGTTTGGCAGAATGTTGATTTTGGCGCCGAGAGCTCTGATGGAGAGGATGGATTTGAGGACAGTCGATCAGAACTCTCTGGGTTGACAAACACAACTCTGCAATCGAGCGTAGATGAAGAGTTCAACCAGCGGCCGGAGGACTACGCTATTGATACAATCAACAAGGAGGATTTAGATCAACTGCGAGATGCCCAATTTTGGCAGAAGACTCATACTGTGGATGGAGTCCAGTTGGAAACGGTGAAGACGACAGTTACAGAACTTCAGGCTATTCGTGAAGTCCTCTTCATGCTCTTGGGGTTGCCAACATCGTTATTTGAAATATTACGGGAGAACCTTGTAGTCCCGAAACGGAAGTATGCTCTAAAGCATGCCTCTGCGGACGCGTTCTTTAAAGTTGGGAGATCATTTTCCGAGCAAGGAACTGCAGTAATGCGTTTGCGGTCATGGGCAGGGCGGGATCAATCAATTCCATTGATGCAGGTCTTACAAAGCTCCATTCTATGCCGCACGGTCGAATTCGACGCACGAATATCGGACATACAGCAGCGATTTGTCAACCCGGCAAAGGATATTGTCGTCAGCCTCCTCAGTGTTCAAGCAGAAGTTTCTTCCTATCTGCGGCCTCTGGTTCGACTCTCTGAGATTATCAAGAAACTCGATGACGAGCGATACCCTCATGCATTTCGTTATCTAGAACTACTCTACGATGAAGCTTGCACATCGCAACTGGCTGGAGATGATGTGATCTACTCATTCATAGGACGAATATTCTTCGAATGCTTTAAAATATATCTTCGTCCTATCAGGAAATGGATGGAAGATGGGGAATTGACTAAGGGTGACAAAGTCTTTTTTATCTTGGAAGCTTCTGGAGATATTGAGCCCTCGTTGCTTTGGCAGTCACGATTCAAGATCCGCAGGACTCAAGATGGAGTACTACATGCACCGAGATTTCTTCAAGCAGCAGCTAACAGGATCTTTACGACCGGAAAAAGTGTTGTGGTCCTCAAGCATCTCAACCAGTTTGATTTTCTCCAATCAGCGAGGGGTGACTTTGAGCTCAGTCTGGATTTTGATAGCGTCTGCAACCCTGAAGTTCTCGGATACGCTCCTTTCCCGGAGCTCTTTGACTCTGCATTTCATGCTTGGGTAGAGAGCAAACATCACTCTGCTTCGTCGATGCTTCGCAGAATCTTATTCGACTCCTGTGGCCTCCAAACATCACTTGATGCTCTGTCCCATTTGTACTTCTTCGCCGATGGAACCACTGCCTCAGTGTTCACTAACTCAATTTTCGACAAGCTCGACACCTTGGACTTATCTTGGAATGATCGCTTCACACTCACCGAATTAGCTCAGAGCACCTTCGGGGCAATCCCGTCCCTATCCTCAGATCGTCTACGAACGTCCGTCCTCACCCTTTCCCGAAAGCATCAAGACGTTGCGAAATGTAGGAGAACGGTCAAAGTCCTTTCAATCCTCGAGCTCAAATATCATCTCTCTTGGCCCATCCAGATAATCCTCACCCCAGCGACGATCTCAACCTACAAAAAGATTTTTACCTTCCTCCTACAAATTCGCCGAAGCTCCCACATTCTCTCGCGCCAGCGCCTGATTACCGATGGACTCACAAAGTCCAGCAGCTCCGACGAACGTGCACTCTACTACTCATTACGAACCCGGCTTCTATGGTTTACCCAAATGTTGTATTACTACCTCACCTCCCTCGTTCTAGAACCCTTATCCCAGAAAATGCGAGCAGAGCTCAAAGCCACCGAAGACGTTGATACTATGATCGAAGTCCATGCCTGCTACATCAAAACAACAATTGACCAAGCTCTTCTCGGCAGCAAGCTAGAGCTAATTCATAAAACAATTCTTAAAATCCTGGATCTAGGAATCAAACTTGAAGATGCACAAGCGGCGAATGCAGCTGCAAATAAAGAAGCTTTGGAAAAGCAGCAAGAGATGATGGATCTTTCGATGGCAAGCTTGGGTCTCCATACACCACAAAGGAAAGGTCGTTCTCAGCCCGTGTTAAAAGAGGCCAAGGAAAAAGCTGAATCAAGCTCCGATGATGAGGAACAAAATATCGATGTTGATCTTAGCATCCTTTCATCAACGTTTGACGAAAAGGGGGATCTGTTGTATGTTGAGAAATTGAGAAACATGAAGACGGACTTCGATAGATGGGTACGCTTTGTAGCAAGTGGTTTGAGGGGTGTCGCACGGGCTGGCGGGGGAGGAGAGGCCAGGAGTTGGGACACGCTAGGAGAGATGTTGGAGAATGGGTTAGATGCTGGTGGGATGGGACATCGATGAATGTGTGTAGTTGTGGCATCGTGATCACGAATGCCGAACTGGAAGTGATTGAGGCTCTCATCCTCCCATCATTGCGCGGTCGATGTCGTGCTCATCTGCACCCCGCGTTGGTGGAACGTTTCTCGGCGTCGGCCCCGAAAATTCCCCGCAGATTGACGTGAGCCACTTGTTTTCGGGTCTTCTACCTGTGTATATATCTTCAGATGTATATTCAGGAATAATTCACCTTACGGGTCAGCAATTGCCCCGTTGACCGACGGCCAAGATGAACTCCGGCGACTTCTCTTTGTCAGCTAATCATCATCTTCTCCAGCACGGAGTTCCCGTTTTCGTTCGCCCGTGCTTTGATTTGTAAGAAGGCCAACCCACTCTTTTGCCCTTTGGCTATCTCTTATCGCTCAATGCACGACAAGTGTACTGTGTTGAGCTTCATCTTTCTCTTTTCACGTTCCATATTTCCAATTTCATCATAATAAACGCCTCTGCAAGAGAGGAAAGGTCAAGATGGCAGACTTCGAGTACATTAATCAAGCAGATGCGATGGAATTGAAAGGGCCTAAGCCCCCGAAGGATTTCAGCTACCATTACTCGCGAGTCACTGCTGCGAGGAAGGAAAGCAGTGTCAAGTCATTCTACAAGTACTTTATGATTCCGGGAATTAGAAACCTGGCTGGTGGTATGTATGAAGCTCTTCCATGACATGATGGACTTCTCGAACAGCATCCGCCACACACCGCATGGGGAAGCAGGTAGCTAACAGCACTGCACAGGACTTCCTAATGCCAGTTTATTCCCATTCGATACTCTCGAAGCACAAATCGCACAACCTCAACGATGGAAACCCACTCCCATCGACCCCAATGATCCCAACAAAGATCTCTCGGAGCACCTTGCCGCAACCTCCCTCAAGAAAGACAATAAAGATGTATCTGTCGCAGCACATCTTACCGTCCCACATGCGTCAGCGGTTGCAGACCCCATGCAGAAGATCGACTTGACAACCGCCCTTCAGTACGGTCAAACCCAAGGCTATCCTCCTCTCTACTCCTTTCTCCGACAATTCACACGAGAGAACTTACAACCAAATATACCATATGAGGGTGGACCAGATATAGCCCTCACCTGCGGAAATACTGATGGGCTATCCAAAACACTCGAATGCTTGACCAATGTCTGGAGTGAGGAACGAGATTGGATTCGGGAGAGACCGGCTATCTTGTGCGAGGAGTTCGCATACATGAGTGCCGTACAGTCGTGCAGACCGCGAGGAATTGCAGTCGTGCCGGTTAAGATGGATATGGAGGGTATGCTTCCAACTGGCTCTGGTGGCTTGGAAGACGTTCTGGAGAATTGGGATGACTCCCAGGGGAGGAGACCTCATCTGATGTATACTGTGACGTGAGTGTTACTCTTCGCTCCCAAAATATTCTGCTCACGGATTGAAGGATTGGACAAAACCCCACTGGAGGAACACTCTCCGTCCAACGACGAAAGGACATTTATGCTCTCTGCAGCAAGTACGACGTGATGATTATTGAAGATGACCCTTACTGGTATCTGCAATTCCCTTCTGCTGCATCACTCGAAGCAGAGGCTCGAAATCTCCCTGCTCCGGCTGCCGCACCGGTGCACACTTTTGAAAAGTCATCAGGCTACCCGTTCCTTGATAGTCTTGTTCCATCGTACTTGAATATCGATTATGATGGCCGAGTCATTCGTCTGGACACGTTTTCAAAGACTGTTGCTCCGGGCTGTCGACTGGGATGGATTACGGCCCAACCAGCAATCGTTGAACGCATCGTTCGTATTTCGGAATCATGCACACAGCAACCTTGTGGGTTTGTTCAATCCATGATCTCTGAGCTGGTCATGGGCCCTCAGCCCGTCATGTCCGAATTTGTAAAGAAATCCAAAAAGGAGCAGGTTACATTCACAGGATGGAAGACAGATGGCTGGGTCCGCTGGCTTGCCGGCCTCCGTGGTGTCTACGAGAGACGGATGAACCGGATGTGCTCTGCTCTGGAGGAGGGCCGTTTCCAACTCAAGCAGGGAACCCCAACTAAGACTTCTGAGTCAGATTGGGCGGTGATCTCCAAGACCAAGATGTACTCATTTGATTGGCCACGAGGAGGGATGTTTGTCTGGATACAGATGCATTATGAATCACACCCTCTCTTTGGCCAGATCCCTGGGCCGAAGATGGCACAGCTGTGTTGGATCTTCTTGACTACCACGCCGTATTTGGTGCTGGCTGCTCCGGGTCTGATATTCAGTCCTACACCAGAAATTATGGAGAAGGAGGGTTGGAAATATTATAGACTTTGTTTTGCTGCTGTTACCGAGGAGGAGGTTGGCAAGAGCGCCAAACGATTTGCTGAGGGGATCAAGGCGTTCTGGTTGATCAAGGACAAGAAGGAGATGGAGGATATCGATCCCGAGATCAGTGGAAAACAGATGGACGGCGAATTGACGGATTTAGGAATGGAATTTGCTTGTTAAGATACTTCCTCTTGTTAGATGGGGGTTTGGGATATTCAAGATAGACCGGGAAGAATACTGTTGATGTCATTACGAATGTAGGACAAACATGTCAATGACGAAGCTTATTAGACGCAAATATAGACAATCTGATCCTTACACATCTACATCATCGGTGTCACCTCTCACCTGTAAAGAAAAGGCCTGTCTACCATGTAACCCCAAACATCCGAAGTTCACCCATCGACCCCACATCGCATGCCCCACAAATACAATCAGCCTTGCTTCCTCTTCCTCACCACAACGACTACAACCTCTCCTCTGGAGTCCGCAGAACCCCAATTGAGCCTCAATCTCCTCTCTGCAGCTCCTTTCACTCCCCTGTCTTTCAATTCCCTCAAAGGCACATCGAAAATGGAGAAAATCACTACCAAGATCGCCGCCCTCCCTCCGGGCACGCCCTACTTCTCCCTCGAGTTCTTCCCCCCCAAAACCCCCATGGGCTCCTCAAACCTGCGCGCGCGTCTCGACAGGATGTCGCACTCCCTGCGCCCCCTCTTCGTGACTGTTACCTGGGGCGCCGGCGGCTCAACAGCAGACAGGAGCATGGAGCTCGCGGAGCTGTGTCAGCGGGAGCTGGGCCTCACGACGTGCTTGCACTTGACCTGTACGAATATGAAGCGGGACATGGTTGACAGGGCATTAGAAGATGCGAATGCGTTGGGGGTTAGGAATATATTGGCGCTGAGGGGAGATCCGCCGCGGAGCGATTATAAGGATGGTAATGGTAATGGCGATGGTGGAGCGGAGGGGGAGTTTGAATGGGCGGTTGATTTGGTGAGGTATATCAGGAAGGGGTATGGGGATTACTTCTGCATTGGCGTGGCGGCATACCCGGAGGGACATGCGGATGAGAGTCACCCGGAAGGACAGAGCTTGGAGCACGATCTGCCGTATTTGGTAGAGAAGGTCGGGGCTGGAGCGGACTTCATCATGACGCAGCTTTTCTTTGATATCGACGCATACGATCGGTTTGAGCAGAGATTGAGGGACCATGAGAGTGGTCTTTTCAAAACGTTGCCGATTATCCCGGGCATGATGCCGATTCAGAGTTACCAGATGATTAAGAGGACGACGAAATTGAGCCATGCAAAGATGCCAAGCAAGATTATGGAGAGGCTGGATGTGGTGAAGGGCGATGATGAGATGGTTAAGAAGGTCGGGGTGGACATCGTGAGCGAGATCGTCACGCATATCAAGAACTCACCGTCGCCACAACCAAGGGGTTTCCATTTCTACACTCTCAATCTGGAGAAAGCAGTCTCTTTTATCCTGGAACGAACAAAACTTATCCCCTGCTCACCAACGGATATCGAGTGCGCGATCACAGAGGAACCTTTGCCTCTCCCACTCCCTCTACAAACCGTCAGTATCAACGGCCCGCACACAAACGACTCTCGCCACCGCCGTACCCGCCGCCAAAGCTCAGTGGGCTCAGACCCGCACAACCGAATCATCATTACCGCGCCCCGAACCTCGAACCCCTCCTACGAAGCCACAGGTCTCGAAGCTGGGGTCCCCGCCGAACCCGTCAACACCCGCGCCAACACGCTCGCTATCTCCGAAGGCGAAGGCTCTCTCGGCCGCGAAGCAACATGGGATGATTTCCCCAACGGGCGATGGGGAGACGCCCGAAGTCCCGCTTATGGAGAAATAGATGGTTATGGTGTCAGCCTACACATGTCTATCAACCAAGCGATCAAGCTCTGGGGCTACCCTACCTCTCGAGACGACATCACAGACCTCTTTTTCCGGCACATCGAAGGTTCTCTCTCCGCAATCCCGTGGAACGAAGAGGGTTTGAATGAAGAAACTAACACCATTAAATCCCAACTCTTAAAACTAAACCAGAAAGGATGGTGGACAGTAGCTTCCCAGCCAGCGGTAAACGGCGTGCGGAGTACAGACCAAGTCTTCGGCTGGGGACCAAGAAATGGCTTTGTGTTCCAGAAAGCATTTGTCGAACTCTTCATCCCATCTTCAGACTGGAAAATCCTGAGGCAAAAACTCTCTGAAGAAAATATATCGTCGATGGTATCATGGTATGCATCGAACGCCGCAGGCGACTACCTTTCCTCTGATACCTCGTCCTCTTCCTCGTCTTCCAGCAACTCCGGAAATGGTTCCACGAACGCAGTAACCTGGGGCGCCTTCCCCGGCAAGGAAATCATCACCCCGACGATCATTGAAGAGGTGAGCTTCAGGGCTTGGGCGGAAGAGGCGTTTGGGATTTGGGGGGAGTGGGGACGGGTATATGGACCAGGAGAGAAGGGGCAGGTTAGTAGGGGGTTAATAGAGGGGATTAAGAGTGATGTGTGGTTGGTTAATATTATTCATCACGGGTATGTCGAGAAGGAGGGGTTGTGGAGCATGTTGCTTGATTAAGCTACCTCCCCCCACCCTTCTCCTCTCCCTCCTTGTATCTGTTCTCAAATATTCCGAGAAACGGGGACAATGGAGCATGGGAACGAGGAATGAGGAGTTGGGTTGCAGCATTGCGATGGCTGCGGGCGTATGGTGTTGCAAAAATTGCGGATATGAAAAGGCGTGAATGGATTGCAGAAAAAGATTGTTCTAGTAGACGAGGGATGAATGGAGCAATGGGTGGGAATATCAAGGCGTTTGATTATGCTTCTTCCTTCCTCTTCTGAGACATTCAACTACTTCCTCTTTGGACCTTGACTTCTCAACTTGGTGATGTCCTAGATATCGTTGTTGAGAAGATGTGGTGGTTTATGAATGTCCAGGCTGTGGCAGGAGAATGAGACAAACGTAGGTGCTCGTAAGGACTCGCTGGCTTGAGACACTTCTCTTCGGAGTCGAAATAGCTCTGTAAGATCAACAAATCAAAATGTCTTATATGAAGGGAATTTAAGCCTCCTCCACGGCAGCACTAATCTCACAACACCACCCATCCCCACTCCCCCTCACATCAACGCAATCTTCATAACACAAATCAAAACACAGCACAGTCACAGCCATAGCCACAGTCACAGTCACATTCAAGATCAAAGAAAAGGTATCTCAATTCCTTAACTACGCAGACCGTCCAGTCCACCCAGCCCCGAAAAGAGAACACCCTGTGTATCACACCGCTCCCTCAGGGCAGTGCCATCTATTCATCCCCCATTCATCATCCTCAAATGAGACCCCATTCTTTGAAGTACCACAAACCCAATCATCAATCCCAGACCCCAGGCAACGTAGACGAATTCTCCCTCCCCACCGAGGTGTCCTCCATCCATTGTTCCGAAAGCCGAGAGAGAAGCTGCCAGCAACTGAATGCCACGCGAAGGGTGTACATGTGGTGTGGAAGGGAAAGAGGGGGAAATGTCATGTAATGAACCATCTGTAAAGGCCAACCAGCAAAGTACAACCGGGCAAAGACCCCTGAAATCCAATCCAACTATCCATCATCCAGCAAAGCAAGCCAGCCAGTCGAAAGATCCGTCGTTGTCGAGATTGAAAGGAATCCGCGGTTCAACACAATCTCTATCCAGGAAAGAGAGAAGATGGACTTTCTCACCAAAGTCATATTCCTCATTTTTTCTGGAAAGAAGAAGCCGAGGAAGTGTGGTGGCGATGGCGAATATGTTGTATGTTGTATGATCATCCGGAACACCGCCGGGAAATTTTGTGAAATGGCGAAAGAAACAAGCAAGGAAATTTTGGTGGTATTTTGTCGAAGCCGATTGTTGAAATGCGCCGGGCGCCGAAGATCGACGTGTTGAATCAAGTCGAAAGAAGTTGAAAGGGAATCAAGACCAGACGCTGACACGCCGAAGGAAAACCGCTGAGATGGTACAAATGAGGTTGCAGAGCCGAAGTCGATCTGGGCCAAGATGAATTGTCGATTTACTGCATGTTGCGAGAGAGACTGCAGATTGTTGAGGCAGAGAAAGGCGGGAAGTCTAAGGCAGGAGACTTAAGCTTCCTCTTCGACGTCGTAGTAGAGGCCCTCCTGGTCATCATAGCCATTCATACCGTCATCAGCGTTGCCATTGCCGTTACCATTGTGATAGCCATTGTCGACGAATCCATCAGAGCCGTTCTCCATGGACTCCTCGTTGACCGCTCCATCCTCTTCGTCATTCTCCGAAAGCTCAGCATATGAAGATGGAACAACACGGGAACGGGGGGATGGCTTCTTAACACGGCCGCTCTGGACCTTGTGGAGAGTGGCCTTCTTCTTTGTCGGAGTCTCATCAAAGTTGCTGCCGGTATCCTCCTCATCGTCGTCTCCCTCGTCCTTCATCTTCTTAGCGGGCGCCTTGCGCTTTCTTGGCGTTTGGTTCTTTTTCGCGGAACCATTCTCTTCTGTAGTGTTAGCTCGGTTCCAACTTGGATCCTTACGTGCGCGCTCAAAGTATGTGGAGACAGCTTTACCTGTAACGCCCTCGCCGTATTCACGAGCGATGGCTGTAGAAAAGTTAGCAAAAGTTCAGTCAAAATATGAGTGGTTGATGACAGCTCGGAGGAGAACGAAAGGAAAGACGGAATGAAATGAATCATCGCAGAGAAGTCGGTGTGGAAGGCAATAGCCTAGGGGAGCGCAAACATGTGTCAGCCTTCATAGCCTCAGCATCCTTCTTGATAGGGCGGAACGTGTGCTCAAGTGAGGACGGTGTTCTCCCATCATTGAGAAAGCGGGACATAGCTGCAAACCAGTCAATATGTGTCAATCCATCGATCTTGTGCTGTGCTGGGCTGTGCTGCAAGGAAAAGAAGACAAGAGGTACAGTTCGTTCCACCAGAACCCTTGCCATCCGGCTTGCCCTGAGGATTGACATCAACATTGATATTCTTCGGGTCTTGGCCTGCTGCCACAGCAGCCATCTGCAACTTTGCACCTGCTTTGTAACGGCGGAACTGCCATTCCAAAGCACCCTTAGTGCAGTCACTACCGATGAACTTCGCCATCTCTATAATGCTCGTCAATAAGTGGTTGGTTGAACATGACCAAAGAAAACGTGATGTGCTGTGTAAAGAATGGAATTTTCAATCTCTGACTCTGCTTGCTTCCAATTGTGTTCAATGCAAGGTCCTTTGGATCGCCACCAGAATCAGCGCAAGCACGCTGGCGATCAGCATTAGCCCGAATGGCACGGAGTACAAACTGTGTGCCACCTGCGGTGCTGTCGCTGCCGAAGTACTTGCTGATATCTGTGGATCTCATCAATAAGATGTCCAATTGGTGGATCACTGACAAAAAAATCGTGCTGGCAAGGAAAGCGTGCAATGGAAAGTGTATCAAGAACTCCCTGACCCTGAGCTCCCTTGCCCTTGACACTGTCAAGATTGACGTCCTTTGGATCTAGGCCCGCCGCCTTCATGTCCAACTGGCGCTTGGCAATAGGCCGGAAGCGATCCGTGAACTGGAACTTGATGCCATTGGGTGTGGTATCACTGCCCATGATGCTCGAAATCTCTGTGCACTAATCAATATGTGTTTTGGGGTGCTGAAATTGAAAGAACATTCAAGAAATTTAAAAGCAAAGTCTTCTACCATTGCCACAGTTCGAACCCTCGTTTGCTCCGCTAAGCATGATGCCCTTGCAGTCAATGCCATTTGCTCGAGCATTCTTGATGAGGTTGACATCGGCCTTGATACGAGTCGCAAACTGGAACTTGATGCCACCAGCTGTCGCATCGGATCCGAAACACTGTTGAATCTCTGGAAGTAAAATCAATAAACATGCTTGAACATAAGGAAAACGTGTAAAACAGGATGACTAATGGGGAGCTCTCTAACACTTTCCGCCGCCACCATCCTTGACATTTCCTACCAAAGTGACACCCATTGGGCTTTTGCCTTTGGCGAGAGCGTCTTTGATGAGCTTGACATTGGGGTTGATGTTGCGGTTAAAGTGTTGATTAAGAGTGCCAGGCTTGAGCTCGGGATCAAGGCACCTAGCGATTTCTGCAGCAGTCATCAATATATTGATGCACTGGAGCAATAAGCAGACGTAATGAAAACGTGCAGGGTGAAAAATATTGCGTGAAGACAGATGTCTGACCCTTGGAACCACCGCTGATCTTTGCAATACCAGCCAGGGAGATTTTCTCGGGATCGCCACCGGCCTTCAAGGTCTCCAGAATGAGCTTGACATCAGGTCTGACAGTGCGGTCGAAGATATTCATGATGGATTTGGCTGTTGCCGATTTGCCGAAGCAACGAGCGATCTCTGCAGGAATACCAATAGCGGCTTCAGATACTGCCGACATTGACAAACCACCTAACAGAAGGAAAACTTGCAGTGTGCTGGGGGGATTGAAAGATGCCTAACGCTTTCCCGGCTTGCCATCTCGAACGTTCTCGATCAGGATGACGCCAACTGGATTTTCACCTCGGGCGCGAGCCTCTTGGACGAGCTTGACATTAGGTGTGATATTGCGAACGAAGTGCTTTTGGAGAGCACCAGACTTGAGCTCAAGGTCAAAGCACTTGGCAATTTCTGAAGGCAGCATCAATATGAATTCCCAAGATGACGCAGTGCAAGAGCGAAAGCCAAAAGGAAAACGTGAAGTGTGCAAGATGGATTGTGGTGAATTGTCTGACCCTTTCCAGCTCTATCAGATCTGACACCTTCGATCAAGATCACCGAATCGGGATCTTCACCTCGGCCGACAGCTTCCTTCAAGAGCTTGGTATTAGGACTGATATCACGACCCAAATGGTGCATGAGACTCGGCTTCGTGAGGCGGCTTCCGTAGAATTTGACAATCTCTATGGCGATCATCAACAGCAACCCCAATGAAAGAATCATCAAAAACTTCGACGCAAGGAAAACGTGCAATGTGTATAGGATGTGACATGGTGTGCGCTCTGACCCTTGCCGATTTTGCCGTCCCGAACATTCTCCATCATGGTAAGATCCTTAGGATCATCGCCACGAGCGAGAGCGTCGCGAATAGACTTAACGTTGGGTCGGATGTCTCTCTTGAAATGATTGTCGAGACCAAACTTCGTGCAGTTGGTGCCATAGCACTTGGCGATCTCTGGAGGCCAAATCAATATGAGATCCACCGGCGATGCTCAACTCGTGTAAAGACGAAAGGAAAACGTGTTATGTGCTTATGGGGAGATCGCTGAAGGGTCTACGACAACCGCCAGCCCGCAAGGCGTTGATCTCAATGTCTTTGGTCTCCGCCTTGCGCGAGTGCCTCGTTGATCTGTCGGACACCTTTCTTGACCCGAGCAAACATGACATTTTGGATGGCTTTGTATCAGCATCAGAGGCTGAAACAACAAGCCACACCAGACTCATAAAGACTGCAGCGCAGATGCTTAAACAAAAGGAAATGGGTTGTGTGAAAAAGGCAGAAATTTTAAAAGGTCTACCCGAGGCTCCCTTTCCGCCAGTCCAGAAAGTACCCAAAAGGTTAACATCCTTGGGATCGCCACCTTGATCCAAGGCATCGGTGATGGCCTTGACACCTGGGCGGACTTGTCGCTTCCAGACACTTTCAATGGCGGATTTGGTGGCATCAGACCCAAAATATCTAGCAATCTCTGCACTACATATCAATAAAGACTTCTTCTTTGAGGAGTGCTGTTCAAAATCCCAAAACGTAAGGAAATGTGTAAAGTGCTTTGAAGTATTTGGGGAAACACGCCGGACACCTTTCGGAAAACCAGCCCCTTTTGTTTCAGCGCCAATGGGAAGCGTCTTCGGATCAATGCCCTTGGCAATCGAGTCATTGATCAACTTGGCATCTCTCTTGAGAGGGCGGAATCGATTCTCGAGAGCAGATGCAGTGCAGTCACTACCGAACCTAGCAGCAATGTCTGACAGATATCAACGGAGGCCAACAACATCTCGCAAAACGGAAAGAAACGGTGCTCTGTGCAAATGACAAGAAACAATGAATATTTTGCCCTTGTTACCTTGGACTTTGGAAGGAGCATCGATCAATTCAACTTTGAAGGGATCGAGGCCAGCCTCGACTGCATCTCTCAGGAGCTTGGCGTTCTTGTGCATGAGACTGCATCTGTCCCAACAAGATTTGTATTTAACTCCATCTCCCCAGAAACGGGCGACCTCTAGATTCGCCAGCATTATCAGGAACCGCAATTTTTGAGTTCACAAACTAATGAGATTGACTGAAGGAAACGATGAGATGGGAGGATGGCTGAGCGAAGAGATAAGGAAAGGTGTCACATACCGTTATAGTCTAGCTTCAGACCGGGGTGAGCGGCAAGGATGGCCGAAAGAAGGCGAACAGAGCTCTCGTACGACTTCCAGTTGGGCATTTTGTTGGCGGTGTTGACCAGTTACCGAAAGTGACTGTCAAACGTCGCAGTTAGCGAAACTGAATTTGAAA
The DNA here is from genome assembly GCF_002865645.1 of Hyaloscypha bicolor E. Classification (NCBI taxonomy): domain Eukaryota; kingdom Fungi; phylum Ascomycota; class Leotiomycetes; order Helotiales; family Hyaloscyphaceae; genus Hyaloscypha; species Hyaloscypha bicolor. The sequence continues at coordinate 174,913 of NW_020194667.1, forward strand.
ATGCATCAAAGTCTCCCAAGGTCGAGAGAAGCGGGGTAGGAAAAGTGAAGATGAAGATGACGTGATAGGTGTATGACAAGTACCAAAGTACAGTCGATGCAGTTGCAAAGTTGAAAGCGAGTGAGAATGGCTCAGAGACAGCGATGCAGATAGATCTGTGCGATGACTGCAGGTTGCGATGGTGGATGGATGATGGTTTGAGATGTGGTATTGTGGGAGAAGGAAGATGTTTTAGAGTTGGGGTGGAAGGTTGGAAGTTGAAAGGTGCTTTGGGGAAAGTTGAAGTTTGAGCTGAGAAGGCGGATGTGGGGTGGTTGGGGAGATGGGAATTGTGCTGCGACGGGAATAGATGAATGGAAGGAGGAGAGCGTGATCGAAAATAAGTTGAAGAGTAGATCACTTACATTTGGGAAGTTTGTTTGGATATCGTGAGGTAATATGCGATGGTGGTTCAACTTGAGGTCGAGATCAACGAGCTGGTGGGAAGAAGGTCAGCGAGAGTTGGCGGGAAGAAGATTGTGGTCGAGAGAAGGTTTGAGGATTGGACGAAGAAAACAGGAAAGAGTAATACAGATGTGTGATGCGAAGAGCAAGGCGTTGTTGTTATTGTTATTATTGCGTTGACTTGGGTTGTCTTGCGAAAGAGGTTGTGGTTGAGGTCGTTGATGGGAAGAGGAAGAGGAGGGTTGCGAGACGAGGGGGGGTCTTAAGTACTATTTCGAAAGGACGGGAAGTTGGCCAGGCTAGACACGCAAAATTCGAGAGAAGGCTCGAGATTCACCGTGGGGATGAAAGCGAGAGGCTTCTGGATTACGGAGGCTTGTGAAGTCAACGTGCAAAGGTGTGAAAGGCGGGCGGAGCCTCAAGGGCTTTGGAAGGCACAATTGCTTGGAAAATCATGGAATCTTACTCCTAGAAGCCAGTTGAAGTTTCTATACTTGTATCTCATTATCAGAATATTGTATCCCCACACAACAGGATCAATTGAGGTGGTGGTTGCCATGGTTGGTCTCGAGGCGCAAGCAGGTGTTTCCTTGACGTTCACGCTCCCTCACGATCTTTCACTTTGCCGAAGCGAGATCTGCCCTGCGCCAAAACCTGCCACAATTTGCCCCCTCTCAACCTTGTACCTTTCCTCCCCCGGATCCGCGAGCCTATCATTTCTGTCGATCATAGTTTTTGCAATCTCGGTCTGTACAGGTTTGTCTGGGAATTGTGAGATTTGACAGTTGTGGCTGTCTCGAGAGCCATTGGCCAATCGCGAAGAACGCCTGGCATTGCTTCCACCCTGGCAGCGTGGCAGCAGGGGTATCTTCACCGCCCACCAACTGAGGGAATATTGACAGTCGAAGAATTAAAGCAAACAAAGATCATAATCAACCTCTCATCCTTGGGAGCAACGGGAGCGGGGTTATGGCCGAGGAGAAGAGTTGAGCATGTTCCGGGTATGTGCAGAAAGTTGCTTCTTAGAGGAACTGCTGGGTTGAGTGGAAGCAAACAATGAAGGTTGACGGATTGAGTAGCACAAGAGAAGAAGATGGCCTCGAGGTCATCTGCAAAGCGGCAGACTAGAAGCATTAGCAAGGGAGTCCCAGCAGCGGATTCAAAGGTAAATGCAGCTTGTCGAAAACGTGTAATTCTAATCTAGCTCAATCTCCCAAGTACGCATCCTTTTCTCCAGCCGGTGTCCTCGCCCTCGGCCCATTCGCATGCCCATTCATCCTCATCTCCATCCCTAATCCCTGAGCATGCTCTTTCACCATCTTGCCCGCTTCCCCATCCCCATACACAAAATACTGGCCGCCTAAGAACAAATCACAGCACATCTGGAATATGCCACACAGCTTGAACGTCCAGGGTATCTCACTGGTCGCCGTAAAGAACCAAAACATCTTCATGATATCACCAGCAATCCAGTTTGCGATAACGGAGACACGAAACCCTTTGCAGGAGCGAGACTTGTAGTTGGACAGGATTTGCGGGAGCGGGAGTGTGGCTTCGACGGAGAGGCCGATGGCGCCGAGGCCTGCGGAGTAGAGGGCGTAAAGGGTTGGAATAGGGGAGATCAGGAGTTCGAGCGCGACCAGGGAGATGAAGAGGTAGAGGAGGAACTGCCAGTATCTGCATGAAAATCCGTTAGCATTCGCTCGCAGATTCTGTGCGGGCTTGGAATCAACTCACGGTTTATGGGACCGCCATTGCCAGAAATTATACGGTCTTGGAATGTCGAATTCTCTGTCTCTTGCCCCGGCGAACGGGATTGCTGCTTCTCCTCCCTTCGACGAAGGGGACGGTCGGTGGTCGAGGGCTATTTTCAATAGCACCAATTGAATCACAATCATAATGAACGCTTGTATGAGCAAAGCTGTATCGAATCTCGCGCCTGGATAGTAGAACACTCTATAATGTTCCCATCAGCAAAGGTTGGTTCGGGAAGCCGGAAGTGCAGCATACTTCAGCATCGATGCAACCAGCATAATCAACGGGATATCTAACGAAAATCCAGCGCTAGATTTCGCCCGGTGCATCGAATACGTCTGGTCGGCGTAGGAAGTGATGGGCGAAATGATGATGAAGATAGGGGCGACGAAGCCCGTTATGAAGGACACGAGGCCCATCTTGAAGGAGTGTCGGGGGCGGGGGCGCGACGAAAATGCGAAAAGGGAAAATCTCGACTACAATGAGTCCATCTATTATGATATGTACAGAGGGGAGAACAGGCGGTGCAATTGAACGCGTCGGGAGGTTTGCTGTCAAGATGTGGACTTTGGCCAACTTTCCTCGAGATCAGCGTCGGCGATCCACCACCCATGCTCCCACGTGATTGAAAAGAGAAACTCAGGGCAGTTGGCGCAGCAATCACGAAGTGTGAGATCTTCGCAGTCGACCCTTCAATACAGTACAATATTTTTTCGCATTAAGTTTTGGAACATTCTTTTTCATAATCATTTCAATTGTTCCGTTTCTTCTCTGGACATTGAAGGCCAGCTCGTCGGCTCTACTGAGGCCATTAACCTTAGCGGGCTAGCGGACAAATCCGAGAAGCGAAAAGTGATTTTCTGATTTTCTGATTTTCGCACCCACACCTCACCAAAAAAAAAAAGTATAGCATATACGCCTTATTCTCGACTACTCCTAACCCCCCCTTAGCTTGCGTGGTCCGTAAGGCAAATCCCATGGATTACGAGGCACATCTCTATCTCCCTTACTTTCTGTATCCTCCATACTGCCTATATTACTCGAATTATCTATATTTCCTTCGTTCCCTTCTCCTCTAGTATCCTCACTCTCCTCTACTATAACCTTCTTCCCCATTACCTTCTGACCTTGTATCTATCTTTGTACTTGCTTTCTATATCTTATAGGCGGTCAAGGCTTTGGTATAAAGGGTTTTGCAGATACGGAGCGAGGCTTTCTAGACTTAGTAGGATTAGTATTGAGTTAATAGAAAGTATAGACTTTACCGTTATTATTATATCTATAATTTGTATAAGTACTATCGAATTCGCCTTTTATAACTATATAGTATTTAAAAGGGCCCCTCGGTCTCTTCTTATTACTATAAGTAGTATAAGCTTGAGAGGATTCGGTTCCGCAAGTATATACCAAGCTTGCCTCCAGATTTGCCTTGCCTTTCTCTAATCCCTTTAGCTCCCTGCCCTAGTATAGCTCTATCTCTCTAACTTTAGTCTTATTATTAATTTGCTTTATTACTTTAGTAGTATTATTAGATAGTATAAGGAGATTAAAGTATTATTATAGAGAAGAAAGAGGAGATTATATATAAGGAGAAGGTTAAGAAGCAGAGGGGTTTATTAGTTAAATATATTAATGAGAGAGAATATTATAGACTGAGTCTAGATTATTAGAGGATATATTATAAATATTATTTTTTCGCTTATTTATAGCTTTATTGCCTTTTCTATTACTTTTGCCTTTACTAGAGTCGCTACCTGAAGCCATATTTGATATATCTTTAATAAAGAAAAGCTTTAATAATAGTATTATATATCGGAATCGAAGTTATTTTCGGAAGAAGGTTAAGGTTAAGGTTAAGGCTAAGATTAAAGTTAGTATAGCTATATCTTTATTATTTATCTTTGGGATATAAAGATATATATTTAATATAATTATTTAAATCCGAATAAATTTATAATAAATAATACCTGAAAATAGAAATATTAGTACTTAATAGCCCTAGGTTAAGTATATTTAAATATTAAAAAAATTATAATTTTAGGTATTATAGTTATAAAAATAAAAATAAAAATATTCTTTCTCTTACTAATTCGTAAAAGCTAAAATATACTAATAATAATTAAACTATACTTAATCTATATAGTTAACTAATTTACTTTACTAATTATAAATAATTCGAGGTAATTTAAATCTTCTCAAATCTTTATATATAGCTTATTATATAAATTTCTATATTTTTATATTTAATAATACTATAATTATAATTTTTGGATAAGAAGAATTTCCTTATTCTAATATATATAATTATATTTATTTCTTATTTTTCAAATATATAGTTATTAAATTAGAGAGGCTCAAGAATTCTAAGTAATACTTTCTCCTGAGAGATATATATCTTTAATAAATAGCAAAAGTAAATATGGAATTATATAATAATATAACTATCCTATACTAGTAACTTTATTTTCTATAAAACTATAACTCTATTCTATTTTTACTCTAAAACCTCTATTCTTCTTCTATATTTTTTCGACTTCGCTATTAATACCAAGAGCTTCTATTCTCTACTAATACCTTCTCTATTAATACCTTTATTAATACCTTTATTAATACCTTTATTAATACTAAAAGCTAGTATCTGACTGCCTTATAACCTTCCTTTCCTCCTCTGAACTCCTCCTTACCCCTTTTCCAAACTCCTCTTTCTTATCCCTCTTTCTTTAATACTTCTTCCATTAATACCAAGAGCTAGTATCTAACTATCTTATAACCTTCCTCTCCTCCTCCGAACCCCTTCTTACCCCTCCTCCGAACCCCTTTTCCTTACCCCTCCTCTTTTAATACTTCTTCTATTAATACCAAGAGCTGGTATCTGACTGCCTTATAACCTTCCTCTCCTCCTCCGAACCCCTCTAAACCCCTCCTCCGAACCCCTCCTCCTTTAATACTTCTACTAATAATACTAAAAGCTGGTACCTGACTACTACTTCCGGGTTACTTTTATCCAGAACTCCTATACTATAAGTCTTTAATCCACTTGCTTCTTAGAAAGCTAAATTTTAGATCCCTTTTTCCTTTCTCTAATATCTCCTTCTTTCCTTTTCCGATATCTCTTATATCTTTAGGCCCTTTAGGAATACCCTCTTTCGAACTTCCAAAAAAGAGGCTAACTCCTATTTAGATTCCTCCGAACTTTAATACCTCCTCTCCTTCTTTAATACTTATAAAAGCCTTCGGGCCATTACTAAGTACCCCTATTCTTTATCTTGGAATATATACTAACTTATTCTTATAGGAAATAGCCCTTCTCTTTCCGATCTCGACTTCTTTAATATATACTTCTTACTTTCGGGCTATTTAGACATCTCTCTATTCGCTTTTATAAAATATATACTAATTTACTTTTTAGTTCCCCTTGCCTTACCTCTCCTTTAATATTACTATATATATACCTAGTTAGTACTAGTTCTTATAACTCATAGTTAGGCTTTCTATTTATTAAATATCCGGATATTTTATTTTACTTTTACTTTATATATTTTGTTTTATATACTTTACTTTTCTTTTATTATAGGTTAGGACTCAAATAGTATTTACCTTAAGTACTTATACTCTCGGGTATATAAGATTTCTATAGATCTTTCGGGATTATAAACTAGTTTACTTTAGTTCGGGAGAGCTTCCTCGAGAGTATTTCAGGAATTATAATATTTACTATAATCTTTCTTAAAAATTAATATAGTATGGGTATTTCTGGTCTATTTTCTCTCTATAGAGCAAACCACTACCCTAAGTCTATATAAAAGTCCTAATTATCCCTCGAGTTAAAGTATAGGTATTTCTTATTTCTATTAAATTAGATATAAAGGATAGTAGGTGCCTTTAGACTAGACTATAGTACTAGTTAAGTACTAAGACTCCCTATACTTATCTCGCAAACTTATAGTTCGAGATATATTATATTTAATAGGGCTTTCATATCTAATTACTTTATACTATAGTAAAACGTCTTGGTATTATAATTAGGGGAGTTCTATTTTATAATCTTATCTATTACTTATAGATTTTCTAGCTAATAAGTCTTGGCTAATAGCTAAGAAACTTATTAGCTATTTTATCTAAAGCCTCTAAGAGCGGGAAGTTGCCTTAATAAAGACTTAGTATTAAAAATAGGTTTAACTAATTAATCTAAATAAGGAGTTTATAGCAGGAGTCTCTATATATAAGTAATTCCATATAATAAACTCAAATCCTTATTCCTAGTTATATAAGTAAGCCATATAAGAAACTCTTTCTGGCCTATTAGAATAGTCCCTGTCCCTGGTTATATAAGTTATAATATATAATAAACTCAAACTTTTCTTGGGTTATCTTTAGAAGAATTAGTAAGCTTTTCTAGATAGATTTATTAAGGCCTTGGTTTTCAAAAGTATTAGTCTAGCCTTTTTACTTCCTTTTTAGGTAATAGTTCGGCTCTCAGGAATTATATATAAATATCGGAATAAATAAGGAGATATACTATATATATTTTCTGGATAGATTAGGATAGAACCTATAAGATTCCCGTAATATTTTTATTAAATCTATAATACTAGCTAGCAAAGACTTTAATAACTTTAATAAGACTTGAATTATAAGCCCGACCCTCAGATTTCCCGCTTAACTTAAAGATTAAGTAGTCTATAATAGGTTGCCTATTATAGAATATATTATACTTTTTTCCCAAAAAGTACCGGGTACTAGTAATAGTCCGGAAGCCCTAAAGCCCTTGAGACTCTTTATAAGTTTCGGGCTTTAGGGCTTTTCTATAGCTAGCCAATTATATAAAGTCACGTGACTATACGGGTCCGGTATTAATATAAAGCAATTAGTAACTTTATATATAGATATAGTATGGTTTTTAGTATAGCTAGTCTAATATATTATATATCTATATATAAATACCTATAATTTCATTATTATAATATAATATATCCTTAATATAAAAATCCCTTTATAATCCTAGACTTTTAGGAGTCTCCTCTATACTAAAGGCAAAGTATATAATACTATTTAGGTATTAAACTCAAAAGGCAAAGAATTATAAAGGCCCTAATAATCATAAGACTTTATAAACTTGAATGGATTTAAGTATTATAAAAGTATTAAATTTAGTAGCCTAACTTTTAAATTATATAAGAACTAATTAAAGAATATTACTTTAAAGTATTAATTATAAATTTCAAGTATATATATATATTCATAAGGAAATAAGACCTAAAATAGTACTAAGCTAATTATAAGATATAGGAAAAAGTATATTAGATATTAGGCCTATTTTTTCTTAACTACCTTAACCTTGGCAAATATTTATATATAATTTATTAGACCTTATATAATAGATTTATTTAGGAGAAGTAAGATTAATTAGCCTAGAAAGTTTAATAATAATAATTAGATTTCTATCCGGGGTAATAAACAGAATACTAGTAGTAGCCCGGGTACCTTGGGTTTTACTTATAAAGCTAAAGATATTATATCCGTTAATTCTCTATATCTAATAAGGAAGAGAAGTAGTATATTTATATCTCTAATATACCCGTTACTATAAAGTAATACTTATACGGTTTATAAAATTAACTATAGTTCCTTCTACTAGAGGAAAGGATAGTAAAATTAAAGGAGGATCTAATAGCCTATTACTATTATTATTATTATTACTATTAGGATTAGCTTTAGTAGTACTTTTAGTAGTACTTTCTATATTATCTTATAGCTCTTAGAAGTCGGTAAGTAAAGAAGAATCCTGATATATATAAGTTAATTAAACCTAAAAACAAAAAAGGATCTATAGAAAAAATAAAGAATAGAAGCCAGAATTAAAGAAGAGAATTATATATATACCTTTATTTACCTACCGGTTTATTAGATTCTTTCTTGCTCTTAAAGTCTTATACCTATACTAGTAGGTAATACTTTTCTGGGCTTTCTGGGCCTCCTTAGTCTATTATTTAATCTCCTCAAATTACTATATCTTCTAAGCATTTTTTAGCTCTTTACAAGTAATTTTAAAACAGAGATCTTTATATAGAGTTTTTTTCTAAGCATTTTCTAGCTCTTTATAAGTAATTTCAAGACAAATATCTTTATATAGAGTCTTATTCTAGTATAAAATAAGGAAAATTATTTAGATACCCTTAGGGCCCAGATATATACTATAGTAGGAAAGGTTAAAGATAGTTTAGATAAAACCTGGTAAGACCATAAGTTCCTGGACTCTTTTATTATTAGGACTAGTATAGAATACTAGTTTATTTATATTATTAATAAATTAATAATAGCAGATAGATTTGCTAATACGGAGAAAGAAGTAAGGGAATAGCTACTAAGAAACTATATTAGAAAAAGTAAAAAAGACTCGATTATTTATTTTAAATCAAAAGCCACCTATTAAAAAATATCTATTAGAATTCATATAGAGAATCTAGTAAAAGAAATAGGAGAAAACTTACTACTGATTTCTTTAGAAAGTTAGATAGTTCTTTGCTTAGTTCTCTAATTCTTTATATTATTAAATACCCACTTATAGAGAACTAGCTATAAAACTATAGTCTGTAATTCTATAAGACTAGATCCGGCCATATTTTGATTTATAAGACCTTAAAGGGCTCCAGGTAGCCTATTACTAGTATAAGGAGCTATAGCCTAAATAGTGGCCTGAGTAACTCTTGCATTTATAGTTTATTAAGCTTATATAGTAGTATAAGTACTACTAGAAAAGTAATTAGGTCAAGTAATATGGCTTGTAGTAAAAGGAAATATAGAAGGAAGTAGTTATAGGGCTATTAGAGCAGGAGGAGCCTGGAGTAAAATAGAACTAGTACCTAATAGCTATATAGTAATAGTAACTAGAGAAATAGATATAGTAGATATTTCTAGAAGAAAAGATACGGGATAAGGATACTAAGAAGAGCTAGGGATCTAAAGTATCCCAGATATAAAGAGGGGGGCAGATACGGACGGAATTCCAGAGCTATAAGGTTTAAGTCTATTAGTATTACTATTCTAGGCAAGTAAAGTAATAGTCTTTATATTATATTTATTATTAGTAGATTAATAGAACTTATAATATTAGATATTACTATACTAGTATTTGGCTATAGGATATATAATATTAGGGCAGGTTCTAAGAAACGGTAGTACTATTTTAAGAGATAAGAATTTAAGGATATAGAATATTTATATAGTAAATAAACTTAATAATTCTATTAGTATTATTCTTAAAAGTAAGAAGAGGGTTTCGAAAATAATATATTTAATAATAAATAATACCTATCTTAATATATCTAGTTATTTTATAACTAGCTTATTTAATTACCCTATATTATTAGGAATATTACTAATAAAAGGCCATTCCTGGGTAAAGTCCTAGACTATTAGGAACTATATAGGTATTCTTCTGGCCTATATATTATTTATATATTCTATATTTATTAGGATAACTTATTTAAGGATCCTATTCCGTATAATAATAGTATTATATCTACTAGTTAGCTTCTCGGACTCTCCTAATATCGGTAGCTACCCTAAGGCTATATATATCCGGACTATATATTAGAGCTAGTAGTAAGCTTAAATATATAGTCAATTACCGTTTCTATTAGTATTTCCTATACGAATATCGGCTATATTTATACCATAAGATATAAGCTTCTAATAGTACTATTCTAGTATTTCTCTCGGTAGAAACTTATTAATATCTATATTAGTATATAAGTAAACTATTTATATAGAGCTATATAAGGTTATATTACTTACCCTAAACTAAATAATTATTAAGAATTATATTATAAAGCTTTATATCTATAGGGCGACCCTAGTATTATGCCTTACCTAAGGGCCTTATATATAGTCTAAATAGCTTACTAGCTACTATATTAGGCCTAGATCTGTCTTTTCTAATCCTATAGATATTTCACAAGTCCGCAAACCTATATATCTCGTTTTGGATCTACTATATATAAAGTACTAGTAAAATAATCCGGTTCTATAGGTATTAGTAATTATAATTCCCGGTATAAGCTAGTTCCTAAAAGTAGTTCTATATATACTAATCGGAATTAGTTATATAATCCGGTACTATAATATAAGATCTAATAGCCTTAATAAAAAGCGGTATAATTATTAGTATCTAATATTTCCTTCTAATAATAGAAAGAATAAGAGGCAGATATAGGGAAACGGAATTACTTATATACTACCGGTATAGCTAGCTTTTCTAAAGCTCTTACTACTAGAATTTAACTTACTAATTCTCGGTACTTTTCCCAGAAATAAAGTAGTCCTCTATATATATAACTAACGGATCGGCTATCTGTAAGAATATAAAGTATACTTTAGTAATAAGGGGAAGTTTAGAACCTCGATTAGCCCTAAAGAAATAAGGATAGTAGCCTATTTAAGTATAAATCTAAAGATACTACTATATAACTAAATAGGTAATCTAATTAGAGATTCTAATATATACCCAGATAATATTATATAAATAAGTATTAATACAAGTATATATCTCGATCCCAAATAGTAATAGCTTATTATATCTATTAATTAACTAAATCTAGTCCGGCCCAGGTATAATATATTCTCTCTTCTTGAACTATATCTATTATATTTGTAGTATAATTACCTCGGGATCCAAGAGTCATAATATTATATATAAGCTCTCCCTATAGATAATAAAATATATTAGTAAATAAGGCCCTAACTTTCCAAGCTAGGGCAAAATAGTAAAGTATAGAAAGACTAACCGGGTTACTAGTAAACCTTATTAACGGAAGTATATATATAAATACCACTGTCTATAACCTGTAATCCGCCTATTATTTAGCTTACTCTATAGTATTATAAATAATTACTTGTTTACTACTTGCCTGTCTATTATAGTTATATGGCAAATGAGACCAAGCTTCTTATATATACGGATAACTCTAGTAATTAAAGCTATATAACCATAATCCTTAAGATCCTTAAGTATTTCCTTATCTATATTTCCCAGATAATACAGGATTATAATCTATATATAAAGGAAAGGTATATCTACTATTTGAGTATATATTTGGATATTCCATTCTTATAGTCGCTATTGGACCGTATATAGATTAACTGAGATTCTATATAAATCTTTTAATTTATTTATAATTTCTTCTTAATTAATATTTATACGAGTCTATTTAGTAATAGCTTTATAATATAGTAATAGATTTATTAAAAGTCATAGTATTATTTTAATGAAATCTACTAAGTTATTTTAATAGGGGTTAAGTTCAGGGCATGCTTTACTATCGTAATATACTTTTTAGTAATATAAGCACTAAAAAACTCAAGTAATATTACCCCTATATGATTTTATTAATTAATTACTAAAAAAAAGTAATTAGCCGGCTTCTCAGTTATTTTAACAGTTTAATTTTCTTATTTCTAATCTCGGGAATATTAAGGAAGTCATTAGACCCTGTTAATAGCATTATTCTAGAAGGGCTTATAGCCTATAGTCACCTGACTACAGTAATTTGCAATAAATACTTAATTTTATATTATACTACCCGGCCCAATTTTGGTACGATTTCATACGGTAGTATGGGCTCTCACTTCGTTAATTAGACAAGCAAGCAGCCTTACTATTGTTGCATTATCCAAGCCGAAAGTCACGTATGGGTACTATACCCCTAATTAGGAATTCTGCCTTGGGGAGGAGGGGGGGGGGGGCGCCAGTGCGAAAATCAGAAAATCAGAAAATCACTTTTCGCTTCTCGGATTTGTCCGCTAGCTAGCTGTGGGCCTCAGTAGGCTCGGTCATACTCTTATCCGGTCCCTCATTTTATCCCGCCAAAATTTTGCGAGGCGACCCCGCCATACATTCCAGTTCAGAGGAAAATGCACCACATCTAAAGGTACAACAACGCGCCCGGCGTTGCTTTTGCAATTTCAACCTTGCCCTTATGTTTGCAGTGCCATATTAATTCACTCGCTCACCAGTCTACTCGCATTGTTCCAACATAACCCGGAACAATGGAGTACCTTACCCTACCAGGAGAATCCTGCTACACGCAAGCAGAAACAGAAAAGCTTAAGAAGGCGATTCTGGCACGAGGTGGTCCGAAAGTACTGAATTTACAGGGCTGCTGGGTACATTATGTCCATTTAGGACAGCGCGATTCGGTAGGGTTCCTTTCAGAACATGAAATAGCGCCGTGCTGATGGCATATACCATAAACAGGCTGTCCAAGAGAAAATCAAGCAGCTCCTTCCAGATACGACCTCTAGCCCAGACATACTCGGAACTGCGAACACCGCACGAAGCCAAATTTACTATGTCACACCACGAAATATCTCTCCTTGGAGTTCCAAAGCTACCAGCATTGCCCACGTCTGTGGAATTAAGAACCAAGTCCGACGCATCGAGCGAGGCCGTGCGATATCGATTGAATTTGAAGAACCTTTCCAAGGCGGAAACGAGATATTGTTCAGAGACGCGTTATACGACAGGATGACCGAGAACTTCGGCACAGACGAGCCGAGTCCAGGAAGGATGTTCATTGAGGGACAGCCATATCCCTTGGAACTCATAGACTTGTTCGCGGAAGGGTCTACACCCCTGGAAATATTGAAGGCATACAACACAAAACGAGGTCTGGCACTCGACGAGAACGAGATGGAATACCTCGTCCAGGCTTACAAGAATCTCGGCAGACAGCCACATGATATTGAGCTTTTTATGTTTGCACAAGTCAATTCCGAGCATTGCAGACACAAGCAGTTCAACGCCGATTGGAATATCGACGGCATTGATATGGGCAAGGGCAAGAGTCTTTTCGACATGATCCGGAATACGCATAGAGAAAATCCCCAGTTTACGGTTTCTGCATATTCTGACAATGCCGCCGTATTAGAAGGAGAAATGGCTAGCTTCTGGGCCCCAGACTACTCAACGGGCAGCTGGAGACAGACGAAGGAAAAGGTTCATTTCCTGGCCAAGGTCGAGACGCACAACCACCCAACTGCAATCTCTCCATTCCCCGGAGCAGCTACCGGATCCGGTGGTGAAATCAGAGATGAGGGTGCGGTGGGGAGAGGGTCAACTCCGAAGGCCGGGCTCTGTGGATTCTGGGTTTCGGATCTTTTATTACCAGACCACTCTGAGTCTCACCCGTGGGAGATAGATATTGGAAAGCCAGCACACTACGCAAGCAGTCTAGATATTATGCTTGAAGCGCCCATCGGAAGTGCTAGGTTTAACAACGAGTTTGGTCGTCCTTGTTTGACTGGATGTTTCCGAACTCTGTTGGCTGATGTCGACGCGGGAAGTGGTGGCCACGAGTTCCGGGGTTATCACAAACCTGTCATGATTGCCGGAGGTGTGGGCACGGTTCGACCCGAGCATGCGCTCAAGAGCGGAAGAGATGTCAAAGAAGGAGCCCATGTTATTGTTCTAGGAGGTCCTGCAATGCTGATTGGACTTGGTGGCGGAGCTGCGTCAAGTAATGCATCAGGCGAGGGCTCTGTTGAGCTTGACTTTGACAGTGTGCAGAGAGGCAACCCTGAAATGCAACGACGAGCACAGATGGTCATCAACGCCTGTGTGGCTCTTGGCGAGAACAACCCAATCGCTTTCATTCATGATGTAGGTGCAGGAGGGCTGTCAAATGCCTTGCCCGAGCTCGTCAAGGACGCCGGGTTTGGTGGGAAGTTCGAGCTCAGACAAGTCGAGAACGCGGACCCGAGCATGAGTCCTTTGCAAATTTGGTGTTGTGAAGCGCAGGAAAGATACGTGATGCTCGTCAACAAGGAGGGTCTCAGTAGGTTTGTCAGCATCGCAAGTAAGTTCTTTCTCTGCATTCGAAGGAGGTACCAATTTTGCTAAATGTTACTAGACCGAGAGCGGTGCGGTTTCTCAGATGTCGGAACTGCCGTTCCCAAAGACGAGAGCGGAGTTGCTAGACTTGTCTTAACGGACAGAGAGTCGGTCGAATATCCTCGGCCCATCGATTTGCCGATGTCCGTATTGTTTCCGGAGGGCAAAAAGCTGAGAAACAGTGTGAAGTCGAGGAAATTAAAACTTAAACCGTTTGATCCGGAAAAGGCTCTCGTCGAAAGCTATCCCAAGAAAACAGAAGACGAATCACTGAAGCAGGCTGTTAAACGGGTCTTCGCGTTGCCCGCAGTGGGTTCAAAATCCTTCCTCATCACCATTGGAGACCGCACTGTTGGAGGTATGACAGTTAGGGATCAGATGGTTGGCCCATGGCAGACTCCAGTTGCAGATGGTAAGGATATTTCTATGCCAAAACTCTGTTTTCTTGTTTGAGAGCTCAGAGCCAGTCAGTAATCATATACTAATTTGGTGATAAGCCGCTGTCACAATAACGGCGCTAAACATAGGAGATAAAATCAAGACTGGAGAGGCTATGAGCATGGGTGAAAAGCCTACACTAGCTCTTATTTCACCTGCGGCGTCAGCTAGAATGGCAGTAGCTGAGAGTTTGATGAACTTGGCCGCCGCACACGTCCTTGGGGACCTCCCCCGTGTTCGATTATCAGCCAACTGGATGGCGTCGATCAAAAGCGAAGGGGAGGGTGCCGCTTTGTATGAAGCAGTCCACGCTATAGGCATGGAGTTGTGTCCCCAACTTGGTATCAGTATACCTGTTGGAAAAGATTCAACCTCAATGAAGGCTTCGTGGAAGGACCAGCAAAGTGGAGAGGCTCAGAGTGTTACAGCTCCTATGACAGTTGTAATTTCAGCATTTGCTCCGGTTGCCAATGTTCGGAACACTTGGACACCTGCTCTTCGAAGACTTGAAGATGTTGGGGAAACTATATTGATGTATGTGGATCTTGCTGAAGGCAAGCAAGCATTAGGAGGCTCTGCACTTGCACAAGCATTCGGACAGCTTGGAAACGAAGCACCAGATGTTCGAGATTCGGACCGCATCATTGACTACTATGACGCCATTGTCCAACTCCACGAGTCTAGAATTGTTCTGGCTTATCACGATATTTCAGATGGTGGAATGCTTACAACAATCGCTGAAATGATGTTCGCCGGTCGTTGCGGTGCAGAGATCATGATTGATTCTGTTGCGAAGAGCTCCTCACTACCCCATATTCTCGCGGCCCTGTTCAACGAAGAACTGGGCGGAATCTTCCAAGTTCGGAAGTCGGATGAAATCAACTTCAACCGGTGTTTTGCGACCTGCGGTCCACCCAAAGGGTTGATCAAGAAGATTGGTCGAATACCCGCAGTATCGAAGCAAGAGCTCGCCATTCGCTATGGACAGAAGGAAATTTTGCGTATGGGGCGCTCTGAGATGCAACAGCACTGGTCACGGACGTCCTACCAAATGCAGAGTATTCGAGACAATATCGAGTGCGCCGAAGAGGAATACGAAAGCATCAAAGATGACCGTAATCCCGGACTGCACTATAAGCTAACGTTTAACCCGAAGGATACAATTCTCCCATTTGCATCATCCATCACATCTGTCTTCGCCAAGGCACCTCGTGTGGCGATCCTCAGGGAACAGGGTGTCAACGGTTACGCCGAAATGGCATTTGCCTTCAAGGCAGCAGGCTTCGATGCCATTGATGTCCACATGACTGACATTATTGGAGGCCGCACTCTCGAAGACTTCGTCGGCATTGCCGCTTGCGGCGGTTTCTCATACGGTGACGTCCTCGGCGCCGGCCAAGGCTGGGCCAAATCTATCCTCATGCACGAAGAGAATGCCCGTCCTACGTTCCAGAACTTCTTCGCTCGCAAAGACACCTTCGCCCTAGGCGTCTGCAATGGCTGCCAGATGCTCACTCGAATTGCGGAACTCATCCCTGGCACAAACTACTGGCCTCTCTTCCTCGAGAATAAGAGCGAGCAATTTGAAGCAAGAGTCTCGATGGTCAAGATCGAGGATAACAATAAGCATCCTTCCGTTTTCTTGCACGGAATGCATGGCTCCTCGCTCCCTATCGCTGTCTCGCACGGCGAAGGTCGAGCAAGCTTCAAACATACTCAGGACCTCGAGGCTATGAATGAGCATAACTTGATTCCCATCCGATACACTGATAATCACGACAAGGTGACGGAAAAGTATCCGTTCAACCCGAACGGTAGTCCAGAGGGGATTGCGGCCGTCAGGAGTCTCGATGGGAGGGTGCTCGCTATGATGCCGCATCCCGAGCGAACCATCATGGCGGATGTTGGGAGCTATGTTCCAAAGGAGAAGGCAGATCAGTGGGGTGAGTTTGGGCCGTGGGTCAGGATGTTTAGAAGTGCAAGACGGTGGGTTGGATGAGAGATTCTTCGGATTAGGGATGGATTTTCGGGTGGGCTTTTTGCTAAATGATGGTGTTTAGAGTCTACTTGCATTTAAAGAAGGAATGAAATATTAGATTAACAGGTTGAGGCCTTTTACTACTGGTTGTGACGGTGCCTGGATCTTTCTGCTTGGCTAGTATTCAAGCTAGTTCCAATATCAATTATCTGGATGCCCTGAATGTCAGAAATCGGACTTGGGATCAATCTTGTTTAGAAGATGGGGAGGGTGTCAAGAGCAAGTAGCGACCATGAGATGAAATCGGGTTTTGAGTTCAAAAATTTACGGGCAAAACGTTCATTTATGATAATATAACTACTTTGAGTGCACAGACCTGGAATACATGTTGTAAGTTGTTTCATTCTTCTATAAGTTCTGGGTCAATGAGAGTTTTCTGAAGTTGAGAGTGAATCTCGAGACTAGGATTGTTGCGTATCCCTTTGATGTAAGTCTTACCAGATGTGATGGTACACTGAGATCCTCTTCAATCTGGAACTGGCTCTTCTCCATATTGAAGCAAAAAGCTTGGCTGATACCTCACTCTAGGATGCGCGCTACTATTCATGTCTGAGGATTGAACTGTCAACTCCCTCAGCCTCGCCAAGTGCCACTTGCAGGTATCTTCCAATAGCTCATATCGCGATTTCGCGGTGCTATTTGAACTTTCTCACATGGCAGTTCAACGCTCCGGAAGAAGTGCTTTGCTCTTTGGTTTGGCTTTTGAATTCCCAGACGTTTGTCGGGATTTTAGGACTACAATAGACTCTCCAAATGAAAGAGCTGGAATACCGTAGTGGACGAGGAATCGGCGGAAAAGATTAAAAAGATGCTTCTTGCAAAATAGGTGTGGGGTACCTGGGCTCGATCCTTCTCTAAGGCACTAAAATTGCAGTGCTTTCGTTTATCGGCCTTACTTTGTTCCCCATCGAGTACACCCCTTTTCTTAAGCGAGGTTTGGTTTTGCCAAGACCAGACAGCTACGGCCAGGGCCAATAGGTTCAGTGTCTTTAGATGTACCCCCAATAGACTCCCAAGCTCCGAGTTTCAGCCAGAGCCCCTTTTATCGCATAGTATAAGGCAACAACAAGCTGCGGCCAGCATGACGGTTCGTGGTCACGTGGACAACCCATTCTGCAGCAGAGCCTTAAGTATTCCGTAGCACGGCAGCCGGTTTCGGAGGCACTTGGAAAGCTGGACCCCAATGCCCGAACTCAGACCTTCATTGAAGTGCTCCATCGCGCTCTTAAACAAAGGGCTCACCTGCATGGAACCCTGAAAATGGCCTCCTCCATATCCCTCAAACATCACCACCAAACATGGTCACGAGACAGCTACCTCATTTCCACCGACCCATCCCTAATTCCAATCGCCAAACTCAACACATTTTTCGCATCCAAGGATGTCTATTGGGCAACCCCTTTACCGGAAGAGGTCATGCAACGGATGCTGCAAAGTTCGCTCTGCTTCGGCTTATTCTCCACCGAACCAGGAACACCCACTCATTCCCACTCTCATGAGGCAGAATCGACAGATAATTTCCTAGGCCTCGCACGCTGCGTTACCGATTTCACGACCTTCGTCTACTTGACTGATGTCTACATCGATCCTGCATATCAAGGAAAGGGATTAGGGACTTGGTTGATGGAGTGCGTCCAAGAGGTTATTGAGTCAATGCCGAACTTGAGACGGAGTATGCTGTTGGCAGGTGATTGGAAAAGAGCGGTCCCTTTCTACGAAAGGATTCTAGGGATGGAACTTCTTGAAAGCAAGAAGGGAGAGGATGGGAGTGGGCAAGGATTGGCGGTGTTGATGAGGAAGGGGAAAGGAAATCGTGATCCTTAGGAGGGATTCCCTCTTTGTTATCTATTCACACCAGAAAGTAGCTATCAGAACTCAAACAGCTCGACAAATGAGCCCTCGAAATTCACGTTTCCGTTCGCCTTTCGTATCGTCATTCATACGGCGCGACGCCAATAACCAACTTCTTTACAAATTCAACATACTTCGCATCCGCTCCATCTACCAATGTGACCTTCTTCATCTCTCCCTGAAAATTATCTCCACCAATAACCGCCACAGGCGCTTCAATAGCCATCGGATTATTCCAAATAAAGCTATTCGAGTAATCTCCAATCGTAGCCGTGAACTCAAGTACTCTTTCCTCACTCGTGGTAGAAGGCGTGACGGAGAGATATGTTGCGTTGTCAATGCGATTAGACTAACGTGCGTCCAGACGTGGAGAGGGAGAGTGTAGTTGAGAACATATGCATTCCCGCCTGTAATGAGCATCACATTACTGATGCTCCCGTTTCCTGTAAGGAGGGAGGATGCGGAGCCTGAGAAGAGAGTGCCGGGTACTGAAGAAGTTGGTCTGACGGAGAATGCGAGTGTGTAATTCCTCCCTTTCGACGTCAAAGGAGTAGTGACCGAGCATCCCATTCTCAACGTGAGAACCGAGTCTGCCACACTGCAATCTCGCTTGATTGTGCCATCGCACCCATTTCCAGACTTATCGTAAACTGTCCCTGTGCTCGAGAAATCGTAAGACAAGATTGTGTTGGTTCTCGAATCAATTCTCCGGTCGAGATGCTGTCCTGGAATCGCGGCATGTAGAGTCTCAAAGATGGAGAAATATTCGTGCATGAGAAGGTCACCTCCCCATTGTTTGTCACCGAGTGCTGGAAGACCTTCACGTAGAGCATAATAAGCCTCAATAACTGAGGTACTATTTGGACCAAAATCGTTCCACAGTGCTGGCATCTGGCCGAGAACATATGGGCTATCATGTGGTGGATTGTTGCTTGCGTTGGATTTGTCGAAGATATACGGTGCTGTGGGACCGCCATCTGGTGCGCCATGGAAGATAAGGCTTATGTTGAGTTTTTGAGGATAGCTGCCTGACCATTTGGCGACAATGTAGAATTGGTCGTCGGTATTGAGAACGTGGTAGCCGTTTTTCATGAAGTCGAAGTAGGGGTTTGCCTCGAAGTATTCCCAGTGCTGGATTGAGACATTGTGATTGATATTCATCTCATTGACGATTTTTGAGGGTGGAAAGGTTCCCCAAATGCGAACTTTTTTGTCAAAGTTTTGGCCAATATAGGTATGCATGGTATTGACGTAGAGATTGTAGTCGGCTATTTCTGAGCTTGAGTATTCGTCTGCACCAAGATGAACGGTCTTCGAATGGAACCAAGGCAGAAGAGTACCCCAAATAGTTTCCATAGTTGGGATGGTCCCTGGATGGGATATGTTCAGCAGCGTGAAGTCCGTATCAAGAGCCAGTTCGGGTTTCCACTGGTTGATGACAAGAGCATGCCCAGGTGCTTCGATCTCAGGTATGATAGTGACACCTCTACTTGCACATGATTGCTGGATATCCTCAAAATCGGATTGAGAGTATGATTCATTTGCGCGCTTGTTGAGATCTTCAACGGCAGGGTCTGGCGAGTTGAGTCGAAACGCAGAATAGAAGTCCAACTTTTCTTCATATGTGAGGGCTGGGTTCAGACCAGGGCTATCGCTGAGGTGAAGGTGGAAGGTGTTCTGCTTGAAAAATGACAAATATGAACACATTTCAATCAAGAACTCTGGTGGGTAATAATGTCGCCCCACATCGAGCTGTAGGAAGGGTCAGCATTTAGATCCGCCAAACGGGGAAACACTTACAAAAGTTCCCCGAACCCCCCATCCAGATGCATCAATCGCACTTCCCGAGCTCAATTGCATGCCATTACTCAATACACCTTGCTGTAAAATCGAGCGCGTTCCCCAGAATGCACCCAGCGGGCTTGCCCCCGTGATCACAATTCCATCCTCCGTAATATTGATAGAATACCCTTCCGAAGTTGGTCTTCCGGCAGCATCCAAGTAATGACTTGAATTCCCAATCGTCATGAAAATTGAATTCGGCAAAGCAGCTTCGCCGGCCCTCGCCGGGACTTTCAGATCGAGGGAGGAGAAGAGGTCATCGCTGAAGGTAGAGGCAAAGCTCCTCAACGAGGGAGGAATGAGCGTTTCTCCTTCAGTATCAACGGTGTTCTGGTACTTTGTATCCACTATGATGTATTTCAATTGCCTGAGGGAGAAAGTTTCTTTCGGGTCTGATTCAACGAAGGGTACTGTGGGAATTCCAAGCCATCTCGCAGCTGTATTCCGTCAGACAAGGATTTTGTTCTGGCGAAGGTAGACTCACATGTTCCCAGAGGGAAGAAGAGACTCACCGCTGTGATAGCGAATGCGATTCTCATGATTGAATGTCCCCCGGCTAAATCATACAACGCGAGGATCTCGGCTTGACAGTCTCAAGTTATATCATGAAAACTTATAGCCCTACGAACAGCCGTCATCTCGTCCAAGACTCGGATCAAAGTCCGAAAGTTAATTTAATTATTCTGAAGATACCAGTACCCAGCAAAGTAACGTTGCTGTTATCGCTGATCCGCACTGGGCGATGATCAATAAAAGTGGGGAAGTAGGGGAGAAACTAAAACGACCCCTCCCCCCCGGGTATCGATTAGGGGTGTCGATTATGGCAGGGGTATTAACGACTTGTAATTAGCTACCTAAGCTCTTTAAAAATCTTAAGTTAGATTTTAGACTATAAAATGTGAAATTATTAACTTCTTTAATTTAAAGAGCTATTACTAATCCAAATTTTATAAAAGGTTTATATTTAAATAGTCCTTAATTAGTACTATGGAGAAAGAAAAACAAGTATTAAATTATATACAAGGATTTTCCACCATTGTAAAAGCAGTGCCAGACTCCCCAGCAACTTGTCCAATAGCAATACCAGCAATACCAGTAGCAGATGCAAGCGAAAAAAGGTAGTAAAGGAGGTTAACAGGGAAGCGGCGAATTGCGGTATTTCTGAGGCAAATTATCGGAGTTAGCTATTTCTTTGTATGATTATAATATGGATTAGGACAATTATGTACTTATCCTGCATATTTAGTATGGGTTGAGGCATCAATTATATATTAATATTGCATGTATAGAGTTGGAGGAAACGCTTTTACTAATACCTAACATTGCTCACTGGGAGAGTGGCATTTACAGTGTCCGGATATGTGAGAATTATGAGAACTCGCAGTCGAAATTGAATAATTAAAATCAAAGCAATACTATTAAGAATGAAGGCAGGTGTACGAATACTGTGGTAGTTGAACACAACTTTTTTTTCTTTGGTCCCACGGTCGGTTAGTAAGCTCGCCGCTTCTACTCAGGCGCTAATCACCCTCGGCTCACCCCCTCCTTACCCGAACTCGCCTGAGAAATTTGAGCAGTATAAAGGGGATAAAGAGGCATATCGTAGCTTTAAGGACGGAGGTAAATAAGTTGTATTGGCCTAATGAGCTACAGTAGTGCCAGCGTAGCAGACATCCAAGTGCCAAGACCACGTGACACACGTGACCCCGCCACAGTAGCCCTTGAACAGTATCTATTACTCACTCACGCATTTGATCTCTAATCAGGCTGGATATAGACTAGGGCCCTATCATATCATTTTTGTTAAGTTTTGGCGATAATCTCCGGGAGATCCAAACAGGCTCTTACGGAAAACGAGTCGATGAGATTGCACAGAAGAAATTCCTGTTCAAGACAGAAGAAGGATTGGACTTTGGCACACTAAATACTCTTGACGACAAAGTAAGTAAGGAAAATGATACGTTCGAAGACTATATCTAGCTAATGTGTTCTAGCATCTTCGAAATGTTGTGGGTTGTCGCATTAATCCAGAGAGCATCGTCAGTTGGAACGTAGCCCAAAGATTTTGAGATTCGCTTTCCCCTAAGTTTAAGAGATGGAATTACTGACGAGCGCCTCCCGCTGACCCTGGTCTAGAATTTAGTCTCTTTTGAGATTCCCATACTGTATTAAAGCCTGGCAGGCAATGTATATATTTCTTAGAGCATGAGGCTGAGGAATTTTGAGCGGGATTTCACAGGGTTGTTACTATTATATAGTAAGTACTCTACGACTTGTCTATTCTCTCTCTTACTTTAAACAAACTTGATATAATCATAGTTGTATCTATTAAAGTTTGTTTAGGACTTCGAAAGGATTCGGAATAGTCAAGAATATACAGATCAGCACAGAGACCGTCCTTCTTTTAAAAGAACTTAGAAAGGATATTTATGACACTAGATAATTGTATTCTAGCTAGAGAAAGAATGAATTACTCTTTGATCTGGACAGGGTCCTTTCAGTAATGCCTTCCAGGTTCTTTCACTTCTTTATATACATCACTTGATTCCTTGAGTTCCTTCAATATAATGCCATTGTCTACCGTTGACTAAGACACCAGATTTCGTTGCTTCAAGGGGGTAGTTGCGCTGCCAATTCCTTGACTCCTTTTTCGAATGGTCAAGCCTAGGATTTTACAAAGCGTTCGGCCGTGATCCAAGTCGTGAATTTTTCTTCCTGATTAGAACAAAAGCGGAGGGAAAGGCACAGGCCCTTGTGGTTCAGCTATTGAGCAGTGGGTCGCGGATATTTACAGTGGCTCACACCTCCAATCGTTACATGTAAAGCCTGCAGCAAACGGCTTACTGGAAATCCTTCTTGATCGTGTGGAACAAGTAGGCATCGAACCAATCGAGGTTGATATGAAGGATGGTGGACTGTAAGCTTGGGTCGTATCGTTCTTATTACAAGCGCCAATGATAGCTACAGGGCTACGCTAGTAGGCCGACTCTGCTTCACAGCCGTGCAAGGCAAAGCAATCACGTTTGGATTTGCGGCACGGGAATAACTTACACAATGAGTCGTTAAGTAGTAGATCAGCAATACATTCATTTAATTCAAGTTAAGTTAAGAATTTTGATTTTGTGCATTGAGGTCTGAATTAGGCGCAGGACAATACCAAGATGCAGCGCTCCGTTCGCTGTGGTTCCGAGGTCAAGAATGGGTTACTCAATGATCCGTAAATGGGCGCGGCGCGATCGTCGTACTTCAGTCTACCATTCGACCACCGAATTTATAATAGACTTCCTCCATAGTATGTCACACGTTACTTTAAGCTCACTGCTAACTTTACTAAAGCATTATATCTTTACGAGATAATGCAGTCCAGTAATGAAGATTGAATTCCAGAATATCTCTCTTAGCGCAGCTTTATGTATCTCTTAGTAGGACCAGCTCTCTGCCATGCCTTGGCACCGATCAACCCAATGGCAAGGCGTTCTGCAACCGGACCTTTCCATTCAACTAACAACACATTCGCAATTTGGTTCTTTGCTCTGTCGTTTTCCCCTCCTAATGCAGATTTGGGCAAGTCCTTTAGTAGTTCCTTGCTATAAGAAGAGCTGCTAGTGCTAGAGAGCAAGACCCAAAACCTTTTCATAGTAGAAGTGTCTTTCTCTGACGTGGCTGCGTTGAAAAGGATGCCAGCCACATCTCCACGGGATTCTTTGTGTCCGCCAGTATCACAATCAGTACCTTGAATATTCTCAACGTGACTCGGAATCTCATAAATAAAATCCTCCAGGATAGAAAATTTTGTAGCTTCGACTGTGAAGGCGATAAAATGGAGCGTATCAGGCAACATTGTCGGCGTGAAGAGAAGACGTTCTATTGTTACCGCAGACATAGCTCCCTCAAAACTAATCTCCATATCGTTCGTGGCAGTGACAAATCGTGTATCTCGTTCAATTGCTCTCAAAGCACCGCCGGAAATTTCTATAGAAATTATGTATATTCTCACTTCGAATGATTGAAACCACCGTATTGTCTGCAAATCGTTGAGCCACTTCATGTGATACGTCACCGGCCCAATCCAACCAGCCCAAGACCAACTGGGGAAAAATTCTTCAGACTCAGATGAGCCAGATCGACGATGCAAGATCCTTTCAGGAGCCCATAAAAGGGAGAAATCGAAAGGATTTTCAGGCAGTCCGTTCGTGAATCGGGTTCGAAAGTTTTCCATAGGGATCTGATCCATGAGTTCAGGTGGGTCCTTTGGTTTGAATTTGAAGAAGCTACAGGACTCTTCCAATCGAACGCCGAGACCATGAAACGCATTAAGTATGTCACTTTGATATGACAAGTCCCTCCTAGTATAAGTATTAACTATTCTGACATAGGCTGCGAGCCCCTCAATCGCCTCGGATTTATTCAACGGCTCCCAGGAGTCCCGAAATCTCACAACTCGTCCAGCATCGTTCTCAGCGGACACTCCCCTACTACAGGATAGAAAGATGTTCTGTTCCGTGAAATAGATCCTACGTTTTGAAAAGATTCTCTCTTGAAGGGTCCAGGCACGTCTCTCATAAGGCAGTGGATCTATGGCATCCAAATTCAGTGGTTGGGGAATGAGCAACATATTTTCGGTACCTCCTAGACATCTCTCCGGCCCAGTAAACTCGCGACTGATTCCGGGAAGGCCAGAATTCGCATTGATACTAGAAAGTGCTGCTATTGTAAGGCTTGCATGTCTATAAATGACATCCATATGTGCTATCTGGTCGTATTTCTGCTCCGCGTCATCTTGGATTATGTATAGAACATTACACCACAGGTATCGTTCTTTCAAAGCCTTTGTCATTTCCATGGCGTCCCGAATTGTTTTGGGGATTTTTTCTTGAAGTCCCAGAAGGGATGATTGCCGCTCCAAAGTTGCAATGTTTTCGATCATAGCCTGCAGTATAGCGACACCGCCCCAGACATAACTCAAGGCCAAGTATTTCCAATCTGAACGAGCTCGAACTAACCTTAGTTCGAGGACATCGATCAAGATTATGTCAACGTAAGATTTATATCTTTGGTCAGTATTCGGGTTACAGGTACTTGTATGTCCGACTTCGCAGTCACGAAGCCAGGAAAGAATAAGTGGATAATTGATCAGCCGCGGATTTCCATCCTCCCAGGCCTTGGAACTCATATCATCTAGATTGATAAGGCGTTTGTAGCGAGTCCAGAGGAATTGTTCATTCGTGGCAATTCTGATGCTACCATGATTGTGCTGAGTGCACAAGATCTCAAGGTGCCATCCTTTCCGTAGTGACGCTCTTTCATCGTTCTCGTCAGAGAGGTCCAAGCTGGGTCTAAGTGTCACAATGCTTTCCGAGCCGCAAATCTTGCTGTGCACAATCTTACAGAGCGCACAATATGGTGTTGAGATTCGGAGTTTGATGTCCTTTGATGATCCAAGGCTGTAACCGGTTTGGCTAAGAGAATATTCAGGGTAGCGCTTTACAGTAGCCTCAGTGCAGATCTGGCACAGGAGTTGTCGCGCCATTGTGTCTTCCTACCGACTCTGGTATACTTTGTCGATGAAATTTTCTATTCGAGGGTGGAATGCTTTAGAGGCAACTTGGAGATGGAAGGAATCACCATACTGTGAGTTGCGATCTGCGTTCAGCACCCCATATTTTAGCCGCCGCACCATTTTCTGGCGCGCACACTAACTTTATACAGACTCCATGATACTGGATAAATCCACAATAACTCCACAACCATGCATCCATTTCGTACAGTAAGTGGGCTAGATAAGAGCTATTAGCACGTCTATTAATAATAAGCTATGTTAACTTAGTACTGTTCTCAGCTACCCTAACTAAACGGGCTGTCGATAATTAGGTCACGTGGAAGGCTCGGTATGACTTGGAAAGGTGATTCTCAATTTATCTTAACCACACTACTACTAATTGGAGCCTATAGACTTTATATATATATATATATAGACTGCTAAGTTCCTATACGGCCGTACCTTACGGTCGTAACTGTCTATTAAGGACGAGACTGTTTCCTACGGCTGAGAAGGTCTTACAGCCGTTGCCACTAAGTAGATACCTTAGGCAGCAATATACCAGATCAGGCAATGTCTCAGCGGACGAAGGGATAGTTCAGGTAAGGTCACATGCACTGGGCGGATTGGAAATAGTAGCCTAAGGTTAGAAACCCAGGCTGCTACTCGACTAAAGTAACCCGCAATCCTCGTAACGTCCATCCCTGCGTGGCGGAAAACCCTACGTGCCGGAAAAAATGATAGGTACTTTGACTTTAAACATGTCAAACTCTCTACACATATCGATGTGTCCCAAATTTTTATATAAGTCGTGTTCCATAGCTGCCCCTGAATATTCTAACCCCTCCCACCAGAAAATTACCCTTGCATTATCGCCCTCGCGCCTGGTTTGTGGAATGTCTCTGTTTATCGCAAAATAGAGTTCCTTCACCACAGCTCCACCATTGAGCTCTTATCACTCCTAATACTTATATAAAGGTCATACCCGAGCTTTAGGACCTCGCTACTATGGCTACCAATTGTCATGAGCCTTGTGGCTGCTGTGGCGTCCAGATTCATGCAAGATCGCCACGCGGGTCAGTACCTCGGATCAAAGCGAGTGACTATTTTGGTTAGTGCGAAATAACCCCGCACGTCCGACAATATTTACGCTGTAATTTCAATTATGTAATCATTTGCAAAGCGTGTGGCTGACGTGAGGCTAAGGGCCTGTTTCGCACCCTTCGAGTATTCGGATATCGCCGATATCGTAATACTAGTATCCTAATATTATGAATATTCGCGTTTCGCATTTTTTTGGAAACTGGAGTTAAATACTAGTATTTAAATACCAGTATCTGCCCCTATACTAATCTCAGTATTTTCAGAATGACCTCTAGTAGGTTATTCTGAAAATACTGAGAGTTAAATGCTCGGCCTTAGGCTATTATATATACCTTAAACCCTACTTTTTAGGGGGTTTTCTATCCTATATCCGTATTTAATATTTAATTATATCTTCCTATACTATAACTATATTATTCTGGGACGAGTTTAATTATAAATTTAACTTAATTATTATATAAATTATACTTAATAATATTAAATACTAGAAAATAACCTACTATAATAAGATTCTAATATAAACCTTTCCCTGGAAAGATTACTATAAGACCCTAAACCTCCTTAATTATAACTATTTATACCGGTATTAAGAGTAATTATATATACTAATTATAATTTTTAGGGAATTAATTATATTCTGCCAAGAGAATACCGAATTATACTTATCTAAATATATCTTTATTAAAGAGAAGATATATATTTTTATATATATTATTAGATAGCCTATATTAAATTATAATATATAAGAGAAGTTCTTAAAATTAAGAGTAATAGTATTAAGGTATTTATTATAGGAATAATTTTATTATTATATTTCTAATAATATAATAAATAGGATCTTCTATAAAGTACTTATAGCTCTAAATCTACTATTCGAGTATATAGTAAAATAACCTAATTTAGCTATAGAGATATATCCTCGAATTATATAAGACCCTTAATTCTTGCCTTATTTTAATAATTATATTAGTGCCCTTAATAGAACTTATATTAATATATATCTAGGTATTAAAGTATAAGCTTTTTTAAGGAATTACTATAATTATCTTTCTTATAATATACTTATTACTTATTTATTTAATTTATAGTTTACTTTTATATATCCTGGATAGGAGGGCTCTATAAATAATTAGAGAGTACTATAAGATACTATTATAAGAGATAGCTTCCGTATTTCTAATAGTAGATTTTATCTTAGTAATATAGGATATATTAATACTAGAACTATTCTTACCCTATTTAGAAGAATAAGGTACTATTTACGAGAAGTTATTATTATTAGAGAAGTTCCTAAGATATATTAAGAGCTCTTTAATTTATAGTACTTAATATTAAGAAATGAGATTAAGTATATCTTTAGTATTCTAAAGTAATACTTTCCTTTCCTAAAAATAAATATAGAGTATAATTTATTAATATAAACATATATTATCTTTACTATTTATGCCTTATATAATTATATTTATTAGTATAGTATTATAGTAGATAATATATTCGAGAATAGAAATAGCGAGATTAATAAGCCAGAAATAGCTAATAAGAAAGAAGCTTTACTAATTATAAGTTAAGGAATAAATGCTTTTCGTAACTAGATTACTTAAAACATATTTAAGTAATAGCAAGTATATTCTAGGGAATAAACTAGTTAAAATCGCTATTAGCCGCAGGGTAATATAGGATTATTTTATTAGAAAGAATACTTTATAACTTTACTACTATTTCTATATAGGTTTGAAATATATTATAGCTATTTATTATTTTTATATAGGGCTTTTATTTAAACTATTTTATAAGTATTTTGGACTTTATTCTGATTTTTAATTTAGTATTATATAAGAGCCCCTAATATTTATTTTTGGCCCAAAATTTACTAGTAGCCTTAAAAAAAATTAAACTAGTTTTTTTAATAGTATTATAGCCTGGCTTCGGGGCTATCTTTTAGTATAATTTAGGCTATAGTTATAGTAATAGTTATTGAGAAAACTTAGTTTTAAAAAAAGGTCTTGAAATTAAGCTATTATATAAGGTAATTTAATATGGTATTATTAATTTATAAAAGTAGTATAGTACTTATAGGAGCTTTTGTACTAATTAGAGAGTATTATTTAAACCTTAATTAACTTTGCTTTAGGCTTCTATATACTAGAGCCCCTAATTTTCAGGGTATTATAAATAGCCTATATTAAGTTGAGATTTTTAATTTAATTACTAATAATTAGTTTTATTAATAATTTTAGTATTAGAAAGAATAAGTAAAGCGTATTTAAATATACTAAAATTTATATTATTTTAATTAGTAATTATAAAAAAATTCTTATCTAAGTAAATTTATATTTTATATAGCTAATATTAGGCTTAAAATAGAGAATATATTATTAATCTCTTAAATTACTATATAATTATATATTCCCAAAAGTATCTAATTAAGGGAAAATATTCTTATTACTATTTATAAAAACTAGAAAAAAGAATATAACTAAAAGAAAAGATATAGCCAAAGCCTCTAATTCTTCCCGTTATCCGATTTTTTAGGGATATTACTAGTACCTGAACTTCTATTATATTTGCTATTACTATCTCTAGCTATAAAAGCTTCTATAAGACTAGTAAGTAGAATATATTTTTTACTCTAATTACCTTATTTTTATATTTTCTTATTCTTTTTTTTCTTCTAAATAATATAAATAACTTATCTCTAATATTCTTTTAATATATTCTTAATTAAATTATATCCTATAGGGCTAACCTAAGTATTAAGAATATACCTAGTATAAGTAGATATAAAGCTTTTATATAACTAAGGAATACCTTTCTTAATAAAGCTCGGAAAACTTATTTATAACCTGAAATTAAGTTTATTAACTAAGTCTTAATATATCTTATAGATAATATCTATTATATATTAATATTTAGGGCATCTCAAGTTAAATTCCTCTTTTCTCTAGGCTAGTATTTCTCCTATTATATTCGTAATTTGTATAGTTATTCTAGAAAGACTAGTATTTATAGAAACCTTTACTCTCTTGCCAGAAGCTCTCTTTTCTAGTCCCTGAGGGCGGGAATACTTGAATATACTAGCTTGCATGAGTTAACTTAGTATAGGTATTAATAATAAAGATAATAATAGTTTCGGTATATTATAAGTATTACTAAATAGATTATTTGCTTTATTATAATCTTCGTTACCTGGAAGAAGTATATCTTCTGGATAGTAGTTCCTTTAGAGAATACTGTCTTTATTAAGGAAGTCTTCTATAGTCGGTTCGTTCTCAGGTAGAACAGGTAATCTTTGGTTTGATTTTGCGGTAAGGGAAGCCGTAGTTCTCGCAAATTAAATAGTATAAGTATATTTACTAGTAGCTAATCGGGGTCCTAAAAGCTCTTTAATATCGGGTACCCAGTGATATATATAATTCCGAAACCAGGTATAATCTGTTTTATTTTTTAGATCTAATAGAAAATTATCCCAGTATTTCTTTTTAGCCTATATTAATTATAGCTTTTCTTTCTATCCAAAACTAGTCAAAGCCTTGAGTGCGAACCATAGCTTGTATTTCTTCTTGAACTAGATATATGATTTATTAGTAAAATATTATAGAACCAGGAAAGTACGTACCTATTCGATCTTTCCTTTAATCTGCGAACCGGTAATAATATTAGTAGCAGGACTAATATTAAGGGAGATATAAACGGGCTATAATTCCATTACCATAGATATAAAATCGATCTTTTTGAAGATGTTATCTGCTAGCTTCCCTCCCTCGATATAACGTCGCATAATATTAATTAGTATAGTCTCTAGTTCATCTGGCCAGATTATGGAGAAGCTAGTTAGTTCGACGGTATTTGTGACGGCAGGAACAGAGCAATGGAACGAGGCTCAAAGATCAATGATTTCCAATGTCTTAAGAATTTAAAGCTAAGGAGGACAGGAGTGAGGTGTGGCAGTGGATAAGTAGGAATGACCAAGACTACTGAAACGCCGAGCTTTGGAAGCGAGCTTGGTTTGAACCATAGCTTGGAACCTTAGCTGAAACCAACCCCTTTGGCTGAAACCAACCATGTGACACCAGCCGTCACAGTATTTGGGGCTTTCGTATTCGTAGTTTTCCGTATATATACCATGGTTAAATTAAGTTTAATAATTATAAAAGAAGGAAGCGATTAATAAATCAAGAGGTTTTAATTAGAAGGGGGAGATTAGGGGGCTGAAGAAGAGGCTTAATAGGCTAGCGGAGATTAGTTTATATACCCCGTAATTACAAGTGGATACTAAGTATCTACGACTTGAGAAACGGGTCTAAATTATACCGATACCAGCGTTCAATATCGAGCATTAAACGCTAGAGTTCGATATTACTAATATCCGGTATCTAACTTGCGTGAGCCCGTGCGAAACAGGCCCTAAACTGCACGCGTGACCCGTCAGAGCGAACACCAGATCAGCGCCAGCGTCTAATTCTAATAGCAAATCGATAGAATTATTTACCCAATCGGCCGAGATAAACTGGCAGCACTGTATGTCATTCACAAATCGCTCCGAACTTTCACAACTTGTCAACTTTAAAAGTGGACACTTGCTTGATTGCATAACTGTGGTATCAACGGAGTATTTAGGTGGAAAATACTAGGCAGTAATTAGAGAACTAAATACTGAACATGACACGAATAGAACAAATGCCCAAAGGAATTCCATAATAAAGTTCTAACGGTTTCCATCAAGGAGAAGCATTTCATATTCTTGAAGTTGACAACTTCAAAGCCAGACTAGCACATGTTAACCTCAACTAAAGTCACACCCCTCATGATGTTCACGTTAGAGCGGGAATATTCCCGATGATCTGCCGCCCGTCGATTTCGGGAGGGTGTGATCTCTGTGTCAATGAAGATTGTCATGCTTTACCAGGGACAGAGTCCATCTCTGCGGGGCCTAAGGCTCCTTGTGGTGCGACACTAATGGGGAATTGTGCTTGTAACTGGTGCCTACGTTGGCGCCATAATATGAACCAAATAGCTAGAAGGGATGCCACAAATGCGCTGCCTAAAGTGGCGCCGACAGAAGCACCCACGATGGTGCTTTTATCCTGAGGGCACTGTGAAGGTAGTGGCGAGCTTGAACATGTGCTGATGATTTGTGTGGAGGTGGTTATTTGCGTGGGAGATTGTCCACCTGATGTAGCTGCAGAAGGAAACATAATTGTCCCAGGTAGCAGCGTGAATGATCCTTGCCCGTTCTTGCAGCAGCTTGACAAAGCGCCATCCGTTTGGCAGCACCACCGACCATCTTCGCATGGATCGAGGATATAGAATTCAGTCGAGCGATCTGTTCCATTTGGACTCAGCCTATCATGTAAAGCTGGTAGAACCTAGCTCCAACTCACTTGTACAGTATTGCTGGCAACTAGGGTCCTTGCCAGTGGGATCCGTACATCCATTCGCGAAAATCAAGCCGTTAGAGGTGTAAGAATTACCCGTTAAGCAGAGTCCGCTGCTGAAGCAGACGTCTGGAGGAGTACGTCCGAGTGAGCAACAGGCGCTATAGGAACCCTCGGGGAGATTGGAGTTGCATGGTTGGATGGTTGATGGCGCAAGGGTCCCATCCGACCAATAGCAAGGCGGAGATGCATCCGCTGCTAAGAGATGACATAAAAACGCAATAAGGATAGGAGTAATTTGAAATGGCATGGTTTTCTAGGGAGGCTAAAATCGAGTCAGGGTTTTTTGATGCCTTAGAAGAAGGAAGAATTGAACATGCATTCGAGAATCTTCAGCTACTTTCGCTAATCTCGCCAATGATTCGAAAGCATTAGTAAGCAATTTGAATATAAGTTACGGCTAACTTAGCGGGACCTCTTAATACGACATTATGTAATCGTAATAAATTCGCTTAGTGTTTTGTGTACCTCCCCTTTGGTCTGGATAAACTCTGCATATAGGTTTCCTTGTGCTTTGTGTCTTCAATGATAGAGCAGAGGGAAATAGCTAAATGTGAGGCACGTAATAGCAGGGTGATGCACAAGTAGTCAAGGTAAGTAAGCTGCGGAGTGACGCTTGCAAGTGTAACTAATTCCAAGAGTTGATTCTAACAAAAGACTAATTAATACCCCTTTCCAAAGCTAGAAGCGTCTCCCTATATATTCCCTAGTACTTAGCCAAGCCTGTAAAGCACTTTACTTAACTAGGAAACACAATCCTATATGATCCGTATAATTCCGATCGCCCGTATAATTCTAATTATAAGCTTTACCTAAAATAGGAAACTAGATCCACGATATCTAATACCTGTCTATATGCTATTACGTATACCTATTACATTAACCCTCCCTCTAGGCCCTTGTCCCTAAGAGGCCTGAGAGAACTATAAATAGCTTTATAAATAATTCCCTAAAACCTTTCTAGCTATTAGTTCTTCCCAAAGACTCCCTATAATTACCCTATTATTACGCCAGGTAATAGACTTAAGGATATAGTTTACTAACCCTGTCTAGCTAACCCGCAAATTACCTCTAGTAATTCCTTCTTATAAAAATAGTACGGATATAGTATATACTATTAGACAGGAAGCTCTTCCGGTCTTCTAATTAGTTTATAAATCCTAACTTAGCCTCTATTTAGAATAAATTATTATTCTATAGGCCTAAGAACTTGGAAAAGTTAATCCGATCTTCTAGTTCGTTTATAAATTCCTTTTTTGGAATTTTCTAGATATTCCTAATATAAAGCCAGTTCCGAATTTATAATTACTATTTGAGGAAAGGATATTATAAAAAGGCCTCTCTTTTTCTACTAACTAACCTTTCCTTTTCTCAACTATAATACTATACCTAGCTCTTTCTTATTCCTTATCTTTCTTCTTTAAGCTTTCTTTAAGCTTCTTTAAGCTCCTTTAAGCTTTATTTAAGCTTTATTTAAGCTTTATTTAAGCTTTATTTAAGCTCTCTTCTAATTTCCTCTTCTACTTCTTTATCTATTAAAATAAATACTTCTTTTAGTACTTATTAGCCTATTACTACCCGTTTAGCTAATACTCTTATATCCTTAATTTACTTTTATTATCTTTAATATTCTAAGAATATTACTAAGTTTCCTGATCTTACTTATATTAAAAGTAATAATTACTTGATATATAATTACTATTACTCTAAGAATAAGAAATATAATCTTATAAGTTATAATTTCTTTTATTTATTTCTTATTCTAATATTATTTAAGATTCCTCAAATATATATAATATAGTTAAACTGCCTTTTTTAAGCTATTAATATATATAAGTATTTTTCCTATTCTTTACCTAAAAGAAAAAAGACTATTACTATTCTTTTTCTATATTAAATAATATATACTTCTTATATTAAAGTTATTATTTGGGACTAATAAATTCCTTTAATAATCTAAGAAATAAATTAAGTAATTCTTACTAGCTTAGTATAAGTATAAAGTACTCTTAATAATATAATTAATATTTTTCGATATTAAGTAAGTTTATTTCTTTCTTATTTCTTATTAATAATTAATAGCTTTATAGGCTAATTTATTACCTATTTCTTAAGAGAATTCTAATAAGAATAATAATAAGAATAATAAAGAATAGTTATAAAAATAAAGTATTTATAGGATATAGAAATTAAAGTTTTTAGAGTTCTTAATAATTTTTATATAGTTTTTCTAAGAATAAATATATAGTTTTTAATAGTTTTCTAATAAAAGTATTTATCTTTTATATTTCCGTTTAGCTAATAGTATTATAATATTACTCTTTTCTAAGTATTCTTATAATTCTTAAGCTATATTCTTTAGATTATTTAGTAATTCCTATATATTATTTACTAGTAAATAATTCTTCTAATAAATAAAATACTTTTTTTCTTTTCTATTTTCTCTATAAACTATAATAGATTCTATTTCGAATTCTTTTTTATTCTCGATTTTAACTAGTTCTGGTTCTACTATAGTACTAGCTTATAAGTACTATAGTTCTAAGAAAGAAATATAAAAAATATTATAAATCTAATATAATAATAATAATTTCAAGTAATATATTTATTTATATATTTCTATAATTTCTGGAACTTTAAAAAAGCCAAGATATTTATTTACTAGCTTTATACTAGATTATAGCTATTAAATATTCTTTATATAAAATATAACTTTATTATATATATTAAATTTCTTATTAATATATTTCTTATTATAGTACTTTTTCTATATATTTATTATTTCTTACTATTACTTCTTTAGTATCTTCCGTTTTACTTAAATTCTTTAAATTCTTTTCTATATTACTAGTACTTCTTTTTCTGAAATATTATTCTTAATATATAGTTTAATACTAGAATAGAATTCATATAATATATAAAATAAAGGAATTTCTATTATTAAATATATAAAGTTATTATATATGAATTCTATAAAAATAAGCTTTATTACCTAGTTATTTTACTAGTAACTAGTATAATACCTCAAGTATTATTCTAGAGTTTAATTTAGATTCTTTATTTATTTATTAGTTTATAAATAAAATACTATACTTAGTTATTATTAAATCTTTAAGTAAAAATATAAACTTAACTAGAACTTATTTATAAAAATAGATTCTTTATTAGAGGTTATACCTATAGATATACTAAAGTCTTTAATAATATAATATATAAATAGCTCTACTAACTTAAGAATTAAGATCTTTTTAGTAATTAGAATATATTATACTATTTTTATATATTTATTAATAATAATAAATATAGAATTATATATCTTATTATAAAACCTAGAAAAAAATAGTCCTATAATAAAGTCTATAATAATTTCTTATTATAGCTTAAAGGAAAAAAAAAACGAACTAAATATATTATATAATAGATATCTTTTTATCTTAGTTTATTAATATATAGGGCAAGTTCTAATATAGTTTTTTATATTCTTTTTTATACTTTACTAGAAATACTTTCTCTAAAAAATCTCTAGTATCTTACTAGTACTAAAATACCTATTTATAGAATTATTATAATTAGCTTATAATAATTCTTTTTTAAGAGCCGGCTTATTTAATATATAAATAATACTCTAATATCTTAATAATTCAGATATATTAAGTTTCTAAGTCTTAATAGCTTTAGTAAAGATTTCTTTTAAGAACTATTTATATTACTAGTATTATATTAATAAATCGAGCCTTTAATACTATAATAGTAATTCAAGTAATATTTCTTTATCTTTCTCATATACTATTTCGGACCCAGCTACCTATATAGCTAGAATCCGTAGTATATACTATTTATAACTAGCTATACTAGTAATAGACTCAGGTAATAATATCTCTGGTATTACTTTATTACTAAAATAAACTTTTCTTTCGGAATTCCTTAATATCTTACTAATTAAGAAATACCTATTTCTTCTTTTCTAGGTCTTAAATTATAATATTACAGGAATAATATAATATTCTATTACTACTATTTATAAGGCTCTCTATTCTATATTCTATAGCTTATTATAAAGTATAAATAATAAAGTATCTTTATTTATATCTATTATAAAATCTAGTCTTCTTAATAGCCTATTAGTAAAATTACTATATTCTGGCTAGTATTCTAAAATAAAGTCAAAAATAGCTAGCTTCTTTATTTATCTTATCTATTAACTATTTAGTTTTCTTTTAGTTATAAAGTATTTTAAATTATTATAATCTGTTTTAATAATAATAATAATATACCGGATATATATTAAATAATATTACTAAATATAAAATACTAGAATAATAGCTAAAAGCTTAGAATTATATATCTTATATTTACTTTTAATTATAATTATCTTTTTTAAATAAAAGGCAATAGAATACTATCTGGCTTCTGCCTTTTTATTAAAAAGCTAGGAAATTATACTTATAATTATAAATCCTAAAATATTTATTTCTATATAAATTTTTAAGGCTAGATTAAAATAATAAAGAATTAGTACTATTATAAATATAATTTATAGTTTCTTAAAAGCCTTATCTATCTTATTTATTTAGCTAAAATAATATTATAGGTTTTTACTAGTTTTTAATAAATTAGTTAATTCTTTTATTATTCTAAAATATTTATAAATAAATCTCTAATAAAAGTTAATAAAATTCAGAAATATTTAGATTTCTCGAATATTATTCTTTAGAGCCGGCTATTTCCTAATAACTATAATTATACTAGCTTTTATTTTTATATTATCTGGGCTAATTATAAACCCTAAAAACTCTATTTTTTTTATATTAAACTCGTATTTTACTAAGTTTATAAAAAGCTAGTATTATTATAATTACTCGAGTATATATTAGACTATTATTATATATTATTCTAAGTTCTTTAAATAAATCAGAATATTATTTAGATAGACTATATAAATAATATTTATAAGGCCTATTAGTATATAATTAATATATATCTAGAATATTACCGGAATATTAGATAATCTAAAGAATATAATATAATACTTAAAATATTTATAATAAATTCGAAATACTATTTTTTATTTATTATTCTCTCGTATTTATAATTAATAATAAGTATTTTTTAAGTCTAGCTTTATATATATCTTTATTCTATAAAGTCCATTTATAGTCTTACTAATAAATAATAATAGTATTCGGTTCTTAATAATAATTTTATTTAGATTCTAGTAATTAATATATAAATATAGACTATCTCTTTTCTTTAAAATAAATATAATTAGAATACTAGCTAGACTAGTAAAATAATAGATCTATTTTTTCTTTAAGCTAATATTAAGATATTTCTAAAAAATTTCAAGCTTTCTTTCTAATAAAATATATATAGAACTATATAGTAATTAGAATTCTAGTTTCAGATCTATATAATACTTTATTATATTATAATTAGATAATATATCTATAGCCTCTATAGAAAATATTTAGAAAAGATCCTAATATTTTTTAAGAAATATAATTATCCTATTAATAATAATAGTAGTAATTTTTTAGCTATTTATTATAGGATAAGTAATTAATAGAAAAACATATATCTTATACTTTATTATTTTAGTAAACTTTCTAGTATTTAGAACTTTAATTTTTTATAATTAAATCTAGTATTTCTATATTACTTCTTTAAAGGAAATTAGAGAATTAATCTAATAAAGCTATAGGAATTCAAGTATTATATTAATATAATTCAGATTAAAATTATATAATATAAAGTATATATTAGCCTTTCTTTAGTTCCCTAATATATTCTTAATAATAATCCTAAAAATATAATCTTTATATAAATAGATCTTCTTTTTCTCTAGTATAAATAAAGAAATTGCCCTTAATATTAATAAAATACTTATATTTAAAGCTAATTTTCTCTTTATATAATTAGTTTCTATATTCGAGTTTACTAATACTTTAATTCTTTATTTACTTTTCCTTATTTTAATAATAATCTTAATTACTATTCTTATTTTAAGAGCCTTATTTTCTATAATATAAATAAATATAATTATTATAAAATATATTTATTTCTCGGCTTTTTTAGTTCTAGGTACTTATATAATTTATAACTAGACTTATTATAATTATAATAAATTAGTTTCCTTTAATTAAGGCAAGTAATAATATAGTAATTCTTTTTCTAGTAAATAAAGCAAATTATACCTGGTCTTATAAATCCTAATATAAATATTATATTAGATTCTATTACTATATTTTTATTATTTCAGTTTTATAAATCTTATAATAGAAATATACTTCTTTTCTATTTCTTTTTATTATTTCTTTTTTCTTTTTTCTTTTTTCTTTTCTTTTACTATCCTATTAACTTATTATTATATTTCTATTAAATAAATAAGTTTAAATTATTCTTAATTCTTATAATAGTAAAAATAAGCTTCTTTTTCTTTTATAAAGTATTTCCTTAATAATTAATCTTATTTCAGATCTCTTATTTTAAACTACTAAATAAGTTATTCTATTCTTATAACAAATTTATATATCCTAAGTTATCTAATAAACTATCTAAATAAGATATAAAGCTTTAGATATTCTAGCCTAGCTATTATTTAATATCTTTAAACTTAATAAGAATATTATTATTATAATTTTCCGGATCTAAGATAAAATTCTTTATAAATTTAATAAAGATCTCCTAATCTATAGTATTAATACCTATTAATTACTCTCTATATTTCTAGATATCCCTAGCTATATTCTTAAAATAGGAAATATAATATATAATCTTTATTATATTAGTAGCCTAGATAATCCTATTATCTTTATACTATTTTAACTTTGCCTAATAAAAGAAGTCCTGGGCTTCTTTAATACTCTTTCCCCGGTAAATAGGTAGTTCTCGGGTTTTTAGAGCCCTCTAAACCAAGAGTACTACCGGGGGTATAATAGATTCTATACCGGATATCTAAATATCTTTAAGATAACGGATCTAAGCTTCTAGCTTCTCTAGATCTTCTCTCTATTATATTTCTATTTCTAATTCAGTAATATAACGGTAAGCCGCCGCTAATTTCTCCGTTATTATTATCCTATCCGCTAGTTCTAGGAGTATCTAAGTTCTACTTTCTTCTCCTAATTAGGTAATATAAAGAGTACTTGACTGGGCGCTTCCCTGGGTACCCGGTTAGGTTACCCTAGTAGTAATAGAGGCGCTTCTTCTAATTAATACTCTAGCTATTAATATTTTGTCTATTAATAGCTTGACTACCTTGTAATGAACTGCTCTCCAAAGATTAGATTAATTAGAATATAAGGTATATAATAGCAGGGTAATATATAAGTAGTTAAGGTAAGTAAGCTACGGAGTGACGCTTGCAAGTATAACTGATTCCAAGAGTTAATTCTAATAAAAGACTAATTAATACCCCTTTCTAAAGCTAGGAGCGTCTCTCTATATATTCCCTAGTACTTAGCCAAGCCTGTAAAGCACTTTACTTAACTAGGAAACACGATCCCATGCAATCCGTATGATTCCGATTGCCCGTACGATTCTAATTGCAAGCTTTACCTAAAATAGGAAACTAGATCCACGATATCTGACACCTGTCCATACGCTATTATGTGTGCCCATTATAAAGTCGTTCCGGTACGGAGGGTTTTCCGGCACGTAGGGATAGACGTTACTTATCCATAGTTTTAATTAAGACGATAGACAACTCTCTATACCTGCTCACGCTGCGTTAATCAGAGTCTAATAAGATTCATAATCTAACAAGCTAGTAAAAGGTCTGAAAGACTATTGGTGATACCATTGATCAAATCCTCACTAATGTCAGGAATCGTATGTCGTACAAACACGTGACAGAGTGAATTCCCTTATTCCTTTATTCCTGATATTTAAGGTATCCATACAGCTGGGGTTCTCCAGCTCACGTGATATGCACTCTCAGTTACTATAGAGTCGTGGAGCTCCCTCTCTCTCTTTTCTCTTTAATCCTATAAGGATTAATAAGATTGTTTGACTTCAAACCTTTATGTTCTCACATTTACCTTATTATTTATATTTCCGACTTTTTGCTGTTCTCCGGAATAACTAGTTAATCCGCGCCGAGAATTGCAACCCTGGCCCTGGTGGCAGCGGAAAGGATACGTCACGCTAGGGATGGCATAAGTATGGTTTTAGGAAGACCAATATTATATATGTATAAAATATGGGTTCTAGACCAATATTATTTATTATATTGGGTATTTTTAGATATTTTTACTAATTAGGCTAGAACCTGCTCCCAACCAATAAAATTAGCTGAAACGTGTCACGTGCAGACAGAATTTCGCACGATGGTTCAAACTTCTCTTTCTTAATATTATTAATTAATCAGGAAGCCATCCACAACAATGCAACCATGCCACCTTCAACTAATCGGAATGCCTCGCACGCTGATCGCTATACGTCTAAGCAATTCACGATAATTTATCCTACAGCTGGTTGCGGGTTTCGAACGCCTAAGGGCCAGTGCAAGCACTGCACCAGTAAACCCAAGTCCTGGAATCCAATACTCCATCAAGCACCTCATTTACTCGATTGCAAGGGATATAAACAATGGCTAAAGGATAATGGTACAGATTCGGTATCTGTGACCAAGAAACAGCCTACTTTGAACGATTGGTTTGCCACGACAGACTCCACTGCAGAGAAGCTTTTTGCACTCGCAATCTACACTTCAACTTGTAGCTTCTCCACCTTCGAAACTCCTGAATGGAAAGCCTTCTTTACAAAGCTTAATTTCAAAGCTCCTGGACGTAAAGCTTTTGCTGGGAACCTCCTTACTCGTTGCTACGAAAAACTCAAAGCAGTCGTTTACGGTGTGGCCGATGCGGCATCCCACATTCAAATTATCACCGATAGCTCGTCGAATATTGGAAAATAACGCGTCGAAAATACATCCTTCTTGGTTGGTGGCATATCATATTATTGGAGTTCAGTAGCTATTGGAGCAGTCAAAGCAGGAGCGGACTGGACAGTGGATAATGTGATCAAGGGTACCAATGAGATTACTAGAAACTCGCTCTATCGATGGACGTCTTTCTCATCTGATACTTGTAATATACAGCGGAAAGTATGGAAGGTCTTGAGCGTACGCCCTGTTTGTAAATACGTTCTCTCTATACCATGCGATTCCCATGGTATTCAACTTATCTTTAAAGATCTTCTCTTCCCCGGTAAAGCCGACGATGGTTCGCAAATTATTACTGCAATTGGTAAGTTCTTTAAAGACTTCTCTAATAAGATCGTCTCCTTCTTCTCCTCCTCCGATAAACAACTAGCCTATTTACGAGAAGCTATGGTTGCACATGGTGGAATCGTTGCTTTGATTACTACGGTACCAACTCGCTGGGGCACTCAAGTACGTCAAATCGCATCTATTAACAAGTCCTCCGAAGCCCTCAAATCGTACGCCGAACGCCCTGATGACGATAAATCAAAGCCTATTTCGATTAAGCCTCTGCTCCATAAGACAAACGAAGCATGGCAGCAGAGTCGAGCTTTGGAGGTTCTCCTTGAGCCTATTCACACATGGCAAAAGATGTCCGAATCGAATAACTCCACGCTTGGGAAGGTCTATACACGGTGGCTACAATTGAATGAGCATCTCCAGAGGTTCAGAAGACAGGGTACTGGCATATGGGCGGAGGAAATCAATAATTACTGCTCTCGCAAAGGCAGAGGTGGATGGAACGATCGAATCAATCAATAAGTTCTTCCCATCCATCTAGCGGCCTATATACTCCTTCCGGCGAACCACAATGCCTTCCTGACGCCCGAAATTCAGAAGCAAGCGGACGATTGGATAATGGAGAAGACAGGTCCAAAAGGGTTCCATTAATGGTATCAATATCGCAAGAAGCAAGGGAGCTTTGGGCCATTGAATAATTATTGGGTACACTTTGCAGAAAATCCGATCGCTTTTTGGGAAATCTCAGTAAGATATTTTAAATATATCTATATCTTTTACTAATTTTTTACAGGTTACCCTTTCTCCAGAGCTTTCCAAGCTAGCCCTCGATTTATGCCATACCACTGCGAATTCAGTAGCCTCTGAACGAGCCTTTTCCACTATGAACTTCCTATAATCGAAGATGCGAAATTGACTATTAATCGAGATAATGAATATGCTCTGCTTTATTTATATTAATACACGATCAATTCGTTCAGTAATAAAGCATAAGAATATGGACAAGGAAGCGGCATTACTTACGGAGTTAATGGCGGAGATACTATTGAATCAGGAGGACGATATAGTAGTAATAGATGATATTAATGGAGAGGAGGATGAGACTGATATATGGGTTGATATTAATATAATAGATACTTAAATATCTGGAGTTTTATTCCTCTCTTCAAGCTTTTTTCCCTTAATTTCTTGCACTAATATTACATAAACACCATAATATTAGTATAAAAATTATGCATATAATATTGGCTAGACCAATATTATATACGTATATTGGGTATTTTTTTCCAACCCTACGTCACGCTGACCGACAGATCAATCAAAAAAATGATGGAAATTGTGAGAATATTTGAGAATATAAAGCTTAAGAAGCAGATAAATAATAAAAAGGAAAATGAAGACAGTTTAAGAGATAGAAGATTGCAATAGCTGAATAAAGCATATATTAAAAGACCGAATGCCAGGCTCAATTATATACAGAAAAAGTGGGTTTCGGGCTATTCTAGTAATAAGGAGCCTATTTTGATCACCGGGGGACCTGTTCTGGCTCTCTGTGATCCTGCTCGCTAGGAATTGATATTCTCAACAGTGTACTACCAGGATGGGACCTATCTCAAAGGCACACAGAGAGCACTAACCTTTTCGAGCTGCTGAGGTAGTGAGTAGAGGCGAGGTTGTGGGGGGTGAGCGAAGCGGCGAAGAGTCACGTGTACTATCGCTTGTCGAGCATGCTGAAGTAAGTTAGGATTCAGGTTATATAATATAGAGAGCCCAGTTCAGGAGATCTCTAGAGCCAAAATTGGTGCTTTCCTAGTCGCACAAACTTAAATGATTTGTTGTACAACAACTTGTTGCACAACGACCTGTTATACAACGACTTATTGCACAACTATTTGTCGCATAATAACTTGTTGTACAACCATTTGTTATAGAGTAACTTGTTGCACAGCTACTTGTCGTTAAATAAATTGTTGCACAACGAACTGTTGTATAAGAACTCGTTCCGGATGAAAATTTAAGCTAGGATTTTCAGACCTGGGGCGAGTTACTCAAGAAGGTTGGTAAATTTGCAAGCATAAGTTTAAAAGATAGATAGATGGACAGTTATCAAAATTAATTTCGCGACAATATGCTTTGCAACTACTAATAAAGAAATCCTATTCTCTCAATGATGCTTTCGACAACTTAGGCTTTGGAGCTACACTGGACACGTTTGAATCACTCGAGGACCCCTCTTTAGGTTAAGAATCTACCGCATGAACAAGCTAACATCAATGTACAAGGTAAACGACAGTGAATCAGTGTTTGATCAACCTGATGCTACCTATTACTTAGCATCTAGGCATTTCAAGCAATATCGATCTATGGCAGCTGGCGTTTATATTCCGCCTAGATAGTTCTACAGTATATGAGTATAACCGGCCATCAGGGGAGCCAGAACGAGCCCCGCTGGGTGCTAAAATGGCCTCTCAATTCATGCTGAGGCTGACTCTACCGTGTACTCAGGCTTCTCAGGCGGTGCTCAGGAATGCTTACCCTCAGCTCAGGTTAAAGCGGCCACTGCTCGTGTTCGGACA
Organism: Hyaloscypha bicolor E; assembly: GCF_002865645.1. Classification (NCBI taxonomy): domain Eukaryota; kingdom Fungi; phylum Ascomycota; class Leotiomycetes; order Helotiales; family Hyaloscyphaceae; genus Hyaloscypha; species Hyaloscypha bicolor. Next base: position 219,048 of record NW_020194667.1, read on the forward strand.
CTAAAACGGAACCAGCGGGGAAAACGGTTGAGTCTGACTTATGTGGTAGCCAGTTAAAGTAAGACAATTTTATGAATCTTTATTTTCATTAATTGCTGCTATAATCTCAGTCGAATCTCCAAAGTCCACTTCTGTCTCCAAACCTGAGCAATCGCTGCTCTAACCTGAGCTAAGCCCTGAGCCCCTGAGCATACTCGTGAGTTAGCTGGATTATGCTCAGGGGGATCCTTTCTAGCTCCCTCGAGAGTCGGTTATAGTTTCTATATTATCTATATATAAAATTTTATAAATCTTGCTACTTGCAGCATAGCCAACTCGCTGAGTCTATAACATATCGTAATGGTTGCCGTTCTCGGTCCCTTGTTACATATATCAAGGGTCCTTGTCGGAGCCGATTTGGGTCCCCTCTTAACAGAAGGGCCCTTGCTTAATACCCCTCGAAACCTCTCCTCAACTCTTCTCAAACAACCTAGCTCGTATACAAGTGTACGACTTCAATTTTCTAAGAGCCTATTTAACCTGGATAATACAAGAATTCGCGCGCGAGAAAATGATTTTACATAGTTATTTAAAAAGGTCTTCTCAGGAGCGAAGCTGTAGTAAGCAAGGGGAATACAATGCCCTGGCGCCTTGATTAGGCCATATCGGCACACATCCGCAGCTTAAGAAGAGCAGGCGTGCTTCGTAGACGAATTCAGGCAGACTTATCTTGGCGATTGTTGATCGAAGAGAAGCTAGTTGGCTACCCTGCTTGCTGACCGCCATGAGATCCATATAGCGGCGATGTTGCATCAAGCAGGATTTATCAAAAGGTTTGGGAAACTAATACGGATCCTAGCAAGGCAGGATTGCACTAACGTTGGCACCCTAGCCTTACTGACAAAGGATTAACTGAGTGAAGGGAGAGACATGGAACGGCGATGCCGCGTCAAGTGGCTTTAGGAGATTTATGCGGATCCTAGCAGGCAGAATTGCACCAACCGCCTGAGAGCTATACAGATATGAAATTATATTAGGAGAGAATTATACTCGCGCTCTTTTAAGACTAATAATACATAAGTATATTTTACAGGTATTTTGAGGCTTCTTTTATATAGTAAGGCATCTTATAGGTCTGTAATTTTAATTAGAGTCTCTTTTATAAGTAATAAGTAAGACTTTAATTATAAAGGGTAGTTTTTATAAACAATTTTTGGCTATACTTATTCAGAACAGCCTTTTACAGCTCCGAAATGAAATCAATGCTTTGGAATCAGATCTAAAGCAGGCTTTTACTCTTTGCATTTGCTTCTGCTAATGCGGCCCCTGGTATTAAAATATTAACCTCTAATGTTTACATGACTAATTCTCTTTCTCTAACAACTAGTCAGCTAGAGTGGTTAGGATCCTCTGAGTCCGCATCTATCAGAGCCCTGCTCTCTACATCTACGGCCGCTGGGGCTTCAACCGTCTCGAAGAGCTTATCGTCGTTAAGTACCATCTCGTCCCGATTCCAAACCAAGGACACCAACGCCGCTCCAGGCCCGGCAACAAACGCGATGCCGAATATCTCGCCCGCAAGCCACAGCCAACTTTCCAACGACATAGCTTGCTTACGTGCCTTGATGCGCAGTGCGACGGCCCACACAATCGCAGCGGTGGAGCCAACATATTGGTCATACTGGAAGAAGTTGAGGATACCGACCGCCATGTTGGGCATTGGGGCTCGGGACCAGAATGGCGGCGGGATAAACACACTTTTGAGCGTCAAGGCCGTGAGGATGTGGGAGGGGAATAAAGAGGGGAACAGCTTGCAGCTCGCGAGGATGGAGAAGGTGGTGATGTTCGTGGATGCCGAGACGGCGAAGGCGAAGAGGTAGGCTCGGTGCAGGGTCATCTCTTCGTCGATGCGAGCGGCATAGGAGCGCGTTCCGGTGCCGTTTGCCGTTGTTGTATCCGGCGGCTTGGGTTCATTGGATTTATTTGCTCTTCGGGAACGGACGACTTTGATTCCGTAGTGAATCAGAGAAACCCAGACTGGGTATCCTTGCCACAATCCGCCTAGCCACTGGTGCAGAACGTGGGAGCGGAATGGGATGGCCATCAGAACGGTTGGTATGATATAGCCAAGAATCATTGAAGGGACAAGACCTTCCAACAAATCCGTGGACTGTAGGCGGATCTTCTGCGCCACGGCGGGTGCCATACTGGCGGCGGTGGGGGAGCAGAGAAGATGCACGATAGCATAAATAGGCATCGTGAAGCCATATCCTAAACCTTGTGTTGCACAGCCCCAAAGCACGGCCCTGCGAAAAGTTAGTAACTCGGTCCGCTAATTTGACCGTGTCTATAAAACTGCCCGACTTACAGCGACATGATGTTCCCCTTGTTTCCACGCCGCGCAGCCTCGATCATCAGAACCGTGTATAATGGCACAAGCTGCCCCGCAAACTGGAAGCCGTACAATGACAACTGAGGCGCCGAGCCGTCTGTGATGTTGGCGAACATCACGCCGGCCAGCACCAGTGCTTTGTCCAGCAAGCCGATGCCCGTAAAGCGCGTCAGGATCGGGATATTGGAGCCCGGAAGGACGTGTGGGCCGTATTCGCGCAGGCGCAGGAGCGCGTCGATGTAGCCATTGCGATACACCAGGCCATACATGCTGTTCACTCCAAAACTACCGATCAGTGACAATGCCAAGATGGAGCGCCGAGTAGTGGGGTCTGGTATCGACATAGCGGCAGCGAGCGGCCTGGTAGGGCTACGATACGCTGTAACTAGCTTCGGTCCTCGTGTCGTGGGGCAGGACAATCACAAAGTGGTGGGATGTGAAAAGGCAGGTTGGAGAGACGAGAAGGCAAGGGAGGCGAAGAGGAGAGGACGAGGAGGAGGAGGGATGTGGGATGTCGTCTTCGATAGCTGTGATGTTGTTTGCTTGGGGAATTCACTGCGTAGGTCTGAGGCTCCAAAGGCGAGCCGCAGCTGATCGCCGGGGTTTCGCTGTGTAACAACCACGACCTTACCCACGAAAAGCGAGAAGCTCCAGGTGGTCTTCGGCATTGGGTGCTGATCCCTGCTACGAAAGAGGCTGGAACAGATTGGCTCACCGAGCAAGCGCTGCCTGCCCGCCTCTTGTTGCGAAAGCACTGTAGCCGGGCGTCTGGGTCGTACAAGCAAGATCGATGGCTGGAGCAGAAGACGCGGCCTCCCGCCAGTGCAGGCGTTTCACTGCCTGATACTGGTAGCTCCAGTTAGAAACCTGCACGCAATCACGGCCCGTGATTCACAGGCCGTTGCAGGACTCCACCCAGAGCTGCCTGACTGTACCTTACGCTGCATGTGAGCCAAACTAGCAGTACATTCCTCAACAGTCCACGACCTGGCCGCATCTATGCCACACAACACTCAAGATGCCGCTATTCGCACGCCCTGTTTATGTGCGTGGGCGTGGGTGTGGCAATAAGCGATCAGCGCTCAATGTCTGGATGGATTCAGTGATGGCTGCAGCAGTGTAGCCTCCTCCAGAGTTGGAGGTATATTTGTCGACATCTGATCTTCAGAACGATGACCACGCTTACACATTCCTCACTGCTCACGAACCACGATGCTGATTCTGCAAGCCATTTGCGTTGGTGCTGTCATCCTTGGCTGCTGCTGGATCAAAGTGACAAAGGCGGTCCCCGGCGCTCCATTTAGTCTGCCTAAAGGACCACAGCCTTTTCCATTCTTCGGAAATCTCTGGACCATCTACACTCTCAATTCAAGTCCCCGGGAGCTATGCCGCCGCTTCAAAGCTCAGTACGGAGACATGACCACAGTATGGATGGGGTCATGGCCGACCGTCTTCCTCAACAGTCCTCAGGTTGCGCATGAACTTTTGCACAAGGTTTTGTTGTACACCAAGGTCGAGTCTTCCAATCTCATGCTGACCATTCAGGCTGGAGCCCCATACACAGCGTCGAGGCCCATGCACAATCGTGTCCGTCATGAGAAGTTGCCTGACAGGATTGTTGTTAGTCCGGCAAATCTTGACTTTCGAGAGCAGCGTAAGATGTATAATACCATATTGTCCAAACCAGCTTCGGCTGCTTTTCACAAAAGTTCCGACCTCGAATCGTTGCTTATGCTCGAGTATCTCATTAATGAATCATCCAGCTTCTTATTTCATTGCGAGCGATTTGCAGTCAACGTTGTTTTTCAGGTTATGTATGGTCGTCGACTGGGCCGTGAGGAGGACCACGAGATTGCCGCTTTATACGAGATTTGGAAGAAAATGTATTTATGTATGCACGCCCTGATCATTAATGTTCCTTTCATTAATAGTGATTTGTACTAGACTTTCTCCCAGGCGCCTGCATATTTGACGTTTTCCCGGTTCTTCTGAGATTACCACAGTGGTTACAGCCTTGGAATTGGATTTTCTCAATTCTCAAGCGGAGAGAAGCCTCAATTGAGAGGAAGTACTTTGAGGAAGTGAAGCGGGAGGCTGCAGCCTTCCAAAACCTTGACTGTTTTGCAAACAAGCTTCGAGAGGTATGGGAAGAGCATTACCATTACATCTTTGGATGTCAGCTGATTACCTGCTCCAGAAGAAAGGATCTGATAGCGCTGACGATGAGGTGAGTATGAATATGCTTGCAATGCTTCTAGGTGCTGGATCAGATACCACCAGTGCAATGATGCAGCTTTTCTTTAAGTCGATGGCTTTGCATCCTGAGAAAGTGGCTATGGCCCATGCAGGTATTTCGCCTTGCCTTCGCCCACAATTTTTGAGTCTGACATGACTCTAGAGCTTGACAACGTCGTCGGCTCCAAGCGTCTGCCTGTCTACGAGGATGCCCAGAATCTGCCTTATATTTGCGCTTTAATCAAAGAGGTCCATCGATGGGCACCAATTGCAGTTGTAGGTATGTATAGATAGGTTTTTCTGAAGGTATTTAGATTGATACAGTTATAGGCATTCCACACGCAACCACGAAAGTCTTGAGTTATCGAGGCTACACATTTCCTACCGGTACTATCTTGTTCCCCAACATTCCGGCCCTGAATATGGACGATAGACAATATGCAGATCCATGCACCTTTGAACCGCTTCGCTTCATAGAAGACGGTCAAGATTCTGTATCTTCGGCTCGGTCTAATAGTTACGAAGACCGTGATCACTTCAACTATGGGTTTGGACGCCGCTTCTGCCCTGGGGTTCATGTTGCCGAACATGCTATCTTCATAGCTGTATCGCGCATTCTCTGGGCTTTCAACCTTGAGCAGATTCCAGGCTGCCAGATTCACATGCATGAAGAAAGACGTATGCTACCTCTTGAAGCTCAAAATTGGTGAAAAGGCTGACCACAATTCAGGCGGGCTCTTGAAAAAACCTAAACCATTCAAGATGTCCATTGCTCCAAGAAATCAGCAAAAGTCAGCTCTCATTCTTAGACAAATCAGAAGAGAGAAAGGTCACATGGGGTTAGATGGTAGCAGGGAGATGGCTTATGCGGACCTTAATTGGGTGTAAGGTGAAGAAGTGACACCGTTTTCAATTCACACACCGGTTTCAACGTAGCAAAAGCAAAAGCCTTATGGCCCCCATAATAATTTTTTTCCGGCCAAGGTTTGCCGCTTGCATGAGCGCCAAGAATTAATTACCAGACTTTCAGCCTCAGCTGCTACCACCCGCCGGGTGGCTGAGAGGTGTTTCATCCCACGATGTCAAGACGGCTCGTCAGCCTTACATTCTTGCTTTTACCACGCGGCCACCAGGTAGAGGCCCCGGATCATTACCTTTTGGGGTCACATCAGACTTCAAGGCTCTCAGAATAGCTGTCAGTGCGGCGCTTTAGCCTGTCACTCGTAGGGGCTAACCCTCGCCACGAAAAGCAGCCCAATGACAACTTCAGAATCATGCAAGCCACCATCCATCACGATCTGCTCTTCTTCAATCGATTCCGTCGGGACCGATACCTAGCGGTGGCAAACGCTGGGTGAGACCGGCCATTAGGCAAGTATGATATAAATGTAGAGAAAGAGTTCGCTGCAGACATGAATTTTTTTTTCAAACTCTTTCACAAACTAAACCGCTTGTTTTCAAGGTTTTCAAGCACCGAATGTCACTTCTTCAAAATGCAACGATTGCAGATACTAGCAAGCTTGGATGGGTTAGGCAACCAAATCACCGTGGAACCATCGACATCATCTGGGCCTGCCTTCTCCTCATATTCATCAGCACCTGGACGGTCCTCCACATCAATTTGCCAGCGCCAGGAGAAAGTTACTGGAGCATACAGCTCCGGAAAGCACGCTGGTCAGCGTTTCTGCTATACGCTCCGGAAGTGATGACCATGATAGCAGCTTGCCAGCGAGCATCTGCGCGAACGTCCGTAGAGAACATGCATGCTCTAGGTGCCAAACACTGGACAGTCGTCCATGGGCTCTTCGCAGAGAGTGGCGGTTTCGTCCTGCATTCTCCTGACATGCCTCCTTTCCCCATCAACAATCGTGCCATATACTATCTGGCTGGTAAAAGTTATATTGAGGTACCGTCGGTGACGAAGGATGAGATTCAAGACCACAGCAAGAAGGATCGAGTTGCGAAGGTGGTAGCAATCGTTCAAGGCACATACATGATCGCTCAGTGCATCGCAAGAGCCATCCAGCACATGCAGATCAGCAATCTCGAGCTGGTGACAGTGGCCTTTGTTGGCTGCACATGCGTTACCTTTTTCCTCTGGATCGACAAGCCTTGCGGTGTCGAGAAAGCCATCGATATCTTCACTACCGTTCATATCAGGACAATAATCGTTGCAGCTGGAGATGTTGCCGCCGCACCGTATGGCGATACGCCCCTGGATTTTGTCGAGCAGCCTGGGTGGCAGCAATGGAGACGAAGAGAAAGGTTCCGGAAGGTCGGGATTCCAGTTAGACCTCTCGAGCGGATTCCCAACGACTACGTCGTGCCACCGCTGACTCTCCGGCTTGCCGTGCCTCTCTGGGGCTTGACCGTACTGCACGCCGCGACCCACATTCTTGCTTGGGACTTCCCATTCCCAACAACCTTCGAGCTGTGGCTTTGGCGTGCCGCCAGCCTGGCTATGACGGCAGTCATGATCGTCTGGGGGTTTGCGGAAGTCTTGTCTGTCAAGCCGGGATTCGACTACACGATGACGTTGTTGGGGATTTGGGAGAAGAGAGCTAGCAAGGACACCTTTTTTCGCAACTGGGCTGTTGATGGGCCGGGAACGTGCAGTGCGATACTTTACGGCATCGCTAGAACAATAATCATTATTGAAACATTTGCAAGTTTGCGGCTAATGGATGCTTCGGCATATGATACTGTAAATTGGACGCAATTTCTACCACATGTGTAGGTAAAGTTGGTTAATAAAAAATATATAATTTTTTTTTTCTGAAATGGGGATTTTGAAATCTTTTATCTCGCATCGTTGGTAGGTTATGTGTTCGACCTTGCTATTCTGCTATGCGTTGTATGTTGTCAATGTCTCCAGCGGGCTAACAGCCTAATAGCATTGGAGGACCACATCGCGGGTTCAAATATGTCAGAACAAGGATGGCTGGCCAAGAGATTGAGATTCTCATGGATAAGAGTCCCCAGCTCACGGAGTGCTACGAAGGACGCAGAATGTCTGCGATCTCTGGCATTCTATTCTCGTAGTCTCGTGCTGCCACCCCTTATTAATCCCACTATGGCCCCCACCCCCACCATAGACAAAGGGCATTTAGCCTCTGGGTGCCTCGAATTGGGTAAGATCCGCGGACCGCGCGACAAGGGAGTCGCTCCCCCGAGCCAAATGAGGCTGCATGCATATATGCACATGGCCGATTGTGGGCTTCCTCATGAGACATTGGCTGCTTGATATAACCGAAGTCCCTATCAAAAGCACGACCCCACCAAAAGCACGTTTTACATAAAAATAGTTTAATTAATTAAAGAATAACCACTTTATAAAATGATCTAATTTTTTAAATATAGGATCTTTCAAATAGTTAGAATATACTTTGTATATTATATAATCAAAATACTTAATACTTCTTAATATAATAAGCTTTTTCTTATTTTAGTTATATATAATAAATACTAATATAATTTTTATATTATATAATATTATAAAGTAAAAAAATTCTAGATTTACTATTTTATAATATTATAATTAAGATATATATTAAAATTATATATATTATAAGTATAAAAGGCTTAATTATAAAACTAATAATTTAAAATTTTAAAATTTTAATTTTTTTAATTTTTAATTTTAAATAAAAAAGTATTTATAAGATATAAAAATAAGATATAAAGTTATATATAATATCTTATATAAGAACTGATATTTTAAATATAAAAATCATAATTATTAAAGCTTTATATAAATAAATATAATAAATATATATATTATTAATTACTTAATATCGAATTTATAAATATTATATTAATATATATAAGAATCTCTTTATTATTTTTATTTAATTATGTCTTAAAGTTATATTTATAATAAAAAGTTTATACTATTTTTATTAATATCTTATAAATTAATAATAATTAAGAGATTTATATATTAAATAATTAAAAAAAGCTTATATAAAATTATAATAAAGATATTACTTAAAGAATATTTAAATAAAATCTATTAAAATAAATATTAGCTTAAAGAAATCATAATTATTATATAAGATTATTAATAAAGTTAATATTATTAGTTTTTTATAATATCTTAAAATACGATATTTTCAAAATTATAAAATTAAATATATAAAGAGCTTTTAATAAAGATTAACTAATAAATAGATATCTTATATATAATATTAGAAATAAAATTAATAATTTTTATTATATATACTTTATTAGCTTTTATTTTATAAAAAGTTTTTTAAAAAAAATATTTTTGTAAAAAAATTAACTTAAACTTGGATTTTATTTAGAAATAATAGGTTTTAATAAATTATTTCTATATATTTTAAGTTACTATAACAAATAAAATATAACTTATATAATTTTATATTATTTTTTATATTTATTATTAAAATATATTAAAAGTTAATAAATTAAATAAAATATATATCTTTTGAAATATTTTCTTTAATTATACAAAATACTTTATTATTATTTTATTTTATTATTTTATTATATATATAGAGCTCATATATGAAATATTATATAAAACGGATTTATAGTTATCTAATTATTAAGAAATAAAAAATTCGCTAAATCGTGCTTTTGGTGGGGTCGTGCTTTTGGTAGGGAGTTCGGTTACGCCTTCCAAGCGGGTTAGGTCCTTCCACCTCCCGAGCGGTTAAGGCTCAAACACGATAAGGCGACCACACAAACCTTGCCTGCGCGGAAGGATCCTACCTGTGCAGCTCCTTTACAGCTATCCCATCACTTCATCCAAACAAGCCAACAAAGGAAGCTCGCGAGACAAAACTGCTATGCGTTATATTATCTAATACACGGCCTAAGAAACTCCTACCACGAGGCTGTTATCTTACCAGACTTGTGCTTCGATTCTACTGGTTTCCTATCCGAGACTTCGGACTACCGCAGCTTCTGCTGTGTCGACACCATGTCTCATCATTCGCACTTTCGAGACTTCATCACTGTAAATTATATTCTTGAATGCCTGTTCAAGTAGAGCCTACAAGTTTGATTCTCGTATACTAACCCTGCTCCAACTGTAGTTCCTAAGTACGATCAGTGGTGATATTGCCAATGTGACCGCACCGCCATTCTTTCTCGCCCCGGTTTCTGTCGTTGAAGTAGGCTCTTGTTGGACCGAACGACCTTTAGTATTTATATCCGCCACACGCGAGACTGATCCGGAAACTCGGGCTCTGCGGGTGCTTCAATGGATCCTGTGCTCCCTGAGATCTCAATTCTACATAGGCCAAGGGGATAAGGCTGGCTTGAAAAAGCCTCTCAATGCTTTTCTGGGTGAGATATTTCAAGGTCAATGGACCGACGGCACTTCCACGGCTAGGATGATCTGTGAGCAAGTCAGGTAAGCCTGATCCTCCTGCTAGCTGCTTTTCACAGTGAAAAAATACACCTTGCAATTTAAAAGGACTAATCGATAAGTAGTCACCACCCCCCTATCACAGCATGTTATATGTGGGATGATGAGCACCAGATTCGAGTAAGAGTGTTTGAGATTCCATAGCAATGTGCTTGAAGCTGACAATTCAATAGGGAGAAGGCTACACTAGAGTTGAAATGAACTTCTCAGGCAATCTGAACATCAAGCAAACAGGCCACGCAATAGTCCACTTGGACAAGTACAATGAGCATTATTTGGTCCCCATGCCGAACTGCAAGGTCCGAGGTTTTCTCTCCGCCAGCCTATATCCGGAAATCTACGGAACGTACTACCTCACCTCATCCACAGGCTTCACCTCGCAAATCACGTTCTCCGGCAAAGGGTTCTTCTCAGGGGCCCGGAACAGCTTCGAAGCTAAACTATACCGAACGGATGACGAGAAGAAGGAGCCGCTATACACGGCACGCGGGCAATGGAGCGACCGCTTCGTCATCATGGACACCAGAGGCATCAAAGAACCTATTATCTGCGAACCTGGCGCGGTTCCAGCCTCCAAGCTTGAAGTCGCACCTCTGGAGGCCCAGGATGCGTGGGAGACGCGCAAGGCATGGCAACACGTCCTTGCCGCATTGAGAGGAAACGACATGCAAGGCATCGTGAAGGAGAAAACAAAAGTGGAAGAGGCACAACGAGCGATGCGCAGGGAAGAGGCTGCTGCAGGAAAGGTGTGGGAGCCGAAGTTCTTCTCTTCGTCGGAGGACAGTCCGCTTTTCCATGAGCTTGCTGCAGGCACACCTTGGGCGCTGGAGGCGGAGCGCACGAAAGGCGTGTGGACCTTTGACCAAGAGAAATCGAAGACCGCTGTGAAGCCATATCATGGTGAATTGACTCCGTTGGGAGTACTGAAGGGAGCGGATGAAAGCTCGTAAGGTGTAGGTTCTATGGTTGTGCCCCTTTTTCTAAGCGAGACCGCAGCAAAGTCTCGATAAAGCCAGTTTTCTTTCACCGGTAGGTACATAAAGCATCTTGTTCGGAATATAAAGGCCACGACTGGATATTAGCGTGCTCGTCCCAGCTATCCAATCAAACAAAAATGGCATCAAATACTCGTCATCGTGCTCGGATATTAGCATCCGCGCACCCCCCTCCCCCAATTCCAGTCCCCTTAGTAGAGCATACGCCATTGCTCGTCGTACACTTAGGGCCTGGGTCTGCGACGACTCAACACCTCCTCGTGTACTTTCCTACAGTACCAAGTATCTATTCTTGGTGACCAAACAGTATATCTCTACGAACTCAATATCCACGAGCCCGTGATCCTCAACTCCACGGTTTTCACAGCGCTCAAAACCTCATCGCATCGCCACTTCTTCGTCGAGGATATGAACCATGCCCACTAAGTCTCTCTATTCTCTGGGGATTGTCCTCTGCAAACACAGAACATTCCCATGCGGGGAGACGGTCGTCCCCATTGCTGGCCGGTGGCGTCTGGAGGCATTCCAGTTGAAGGTTGGCTGATGAGTCGATGATCCGTGAGTGTGCAAAAGCGCTTCGAACATTCAAGTTTTCGAAGGACCTTCCCTCTTTGCAAGCAACTCCGCCTTCTTCGCTTGCAACGCAGCCTTCTCTTCCTTGAGCGCTCGAATCCGCTCCGACTCTGCAATTTGAGCATCGATTCTGCTCTCTTCGGCTTCAATTCTCCTCAACTCATCCTCTACCTCGTTCTTGGAGAGAACAGGGACTTCCTGTGCTTTTGCATGTGCCCCATTTTCGGCGTCTATGGGTGACCCTTCAGAGTGCCACGGTGCATTGGCCCAGCTGGGGGATGTTGTACTGGCAGGTGCGGCATGTCTCGGGATTGCAGATGCAAAGGCCTTGGGTTGTGAAGCTGAGCTGACATTTGGTGTTGCTGGGCTTGTTGATAGTTCCGCTGCCGTCAAGATTCCAGGAGCTGGATGCGATTTAGAGAATGTGGAGCTTCCTAGTTCGGCTGGAAAGTGGTTGATGACGCGAGTTCGGATGCATCAGGGTGAACTTCTTGCACGGACATTGACGAGTTGTCATGCTCATGTTTTGTGGGCGGTGTGCCGACTTCGAGCCCCTCAGGACTGAGATCGAGAGGAGCTTTCGGAGCAAGATTTCGTCTTCGGCGCCAGAGAAGGAAGGCCGCCAGCATGATAGCAACAACGATGAAGATTAGGCCTACAGCAATTCCTGCTTTAGCACCGGTAGAGAGTCCTGTGCTAGTTTGGCCACGGGAGTCGGAAGTATCGGTATTGGATGAGGCCGTTGAACTTGTTCCCGAGGAAAATGTGGGCAACCCTTGAGTAGACCCAGTTTTGGTCTTCGACCCGCTACTTGAACTTGTGACAGCTACAGCCTGTAAGAGTGTCGAGAGCTTCACGTCACCGTGAACCAACCACCCGCCGGAGGTAAAGGTGGGACAGGCGGGTATTGAAACTTTGCGGTCATAGCTGGTGATCGGCGTTCCAGTTGGGTTCAAAGTCGCCCATTGGCTTTGGAGATTTGTGAAGTCCGGAGCCTTTGGCTTTGGCGTCCCGCTTGTCGCACTGGAAGCGCCGTATGAGCCAATACCATAATCGTTTGCTTCCATGCTCCATTCATAGATAATTGCTCCCGACCATTCACCATTCATCTGAGGCCCGAAAACTGCGGCTTGGTCCTTGAACAAGCGAGGTGGATTTAAGTTGCATCCAGTCTCAAAGAAGAAAATCGGAACAGGGTATCCAGAGGCATTTGCGTAGACATTATTGTATCCCGACGTGGTGAACGATGACGGATCGCACCCAGAGTACTGATTTTGCCCGAAAAAGTCGATAGAATCAGAGCCGCAAGCTAAATATTTTTGGAGATACGGACTCAGAGCAAAATTTTTAAAGAATTTCGAAAATTAATATTATATAAAGAAAATAGTATTTATTATAATTTTTTAATAATTATAAAAAATAATACTAGTTTAATAATATTTTAAAAGCAAATTTTAAACTTTAGTTTTAGTTCTAATTTCTTTTAGATCTAGAAATTAATAATTATATTATTAATTATATTATTTTAAATACTAGCTAGGTAATTTTAGATATTTAAAAATTAATATATATTAAAATTAGGGCCGAATTAATCTTATAAAAAAAAAGAATTATATTATAAATATTTTTAAATAAAATATTTAATATATTAGTAATAAAATTAGGGCTTAATTATTTATAATAAATAAAAAAGGCTTTAAAAAAGACTTCTTTATAATAGTAGCTATAATAAAAATAATTCTTATAAAAGAATAATTAAAAGACCTAAAATATAATATATTAATAAGAAATTCTTAAAAATTTTAAGAAATATTAGAACTAAATTTAAAGAACTTATATTAATAAAAATACTACTTTTATAATATAAATAATACTTTATAATACTTAAATATTAAATAATACTATTATTTCTTTTTAGAAATATATATTATATTAGTTTTTTATTTAGGAATTAAAAGAAATAAAAAGAGAAAAATAAAAGAAATTTAGCTTATTATAAATATTTAATAGAATTAGAATTAGTAAATAAAGGTATTATATTAGGTACTTGGTTATTTTATTAAGTCTTTTAAATATTAATTCTATTATTATAAAGATATATAAGATTAGATTCTTGTAATTTTTAAAGAAAATTAAAAATAAAAGAAAAATATTTTAGTTTTATATATTATTTTAATATTAAAAAACAAGCTAGCTCTAGCCTTATATAACTAGTTTAGAGAGAAAAGTAAAGTATTATAGTATTTTAATAGTTTTAGAGAACTCTTTTAGTTTATAGATTATAGTATTATTATAATTATAATTTACTTTTATTAGCTAGATTAAGTAAGCTATAATTTTAGATATTTTAGAACTGTTTTTCTTTAGGAAGAATATTTGTAATATATTTCTCTAATAATTAATAATAGTTTTTCCTAAAATATATCTTAATATTAATAACTTTTTTTGTAGTAGTAATATTCCATAAAAGAGAAGATCTAATTATTATAATAGTAGACTTTAATATCTTATTATCTATATAATAATATATTAGATTCTTTTAAGTATATTTCTGTTTTACTAAATAGACCTAACCTAAGCCTCTTTAGCTCCCAAATATAGCCCCAAGAGATAAAAAGTATATTTGTATTACTCTTTTTTAGCTTTAGTCTTATTTTGCTTTCTTAATAATTATTACTGTTTATAGTATAGGCTAAGCTATTATATATTACCTGTCTTCTAATTAGATATTAAGTTTCCGAATTTATAAGATTAAAGCAGAAGGTCTTATAATAAAGAATTCAGAAGCTAATAATAGGCTTCTAATATATTATTTCTTCTCTAGTTATATATAGATCTTATTTTTTAGGCTTTATTAGTAAGCTATAGAAGTATAGTATTCTTTTAGTACTAATTCGTTTCTTTTTATATCTGAACTAGAACGGCTATAATATATTACTAAAGTAATACTTGTAATACTCTAGTTATATTATAGAGGCTATGAATTTTAATTTATATTTAATTTTTTATAAGACAGATTCTTGGGATATTCTTTAGAAGGGAATTATAATATGAGAAGAAGTCGAGATAATAATAACTAAGTATAATTATTCTATTATAATTATAATAGTTTATTTATTTTCCTAATAAGTTCAAATTCTTTTAAAATATAAGATTTCTATAAAATATAAGTATTTATTATATTTTATAAGCTTAAAACTATTAATAGTTATATTTGGCTTATATTAATTATAAACTAATAATCTTAGTAATAGAGCCAGAATATCTCTTATTTATAATATTTAATTTAGTCTTTTATTTATATATATACTTTATTATCTATAGAATTTCTTTGAGGAATTATATTCTACTTTATTCTATATAGTTTAATATAGTTTATTTAGCTTCCAGAAATAGAATTCCTATATATAAAGTTATAGTAGTAATTCTATTAAATATATATATATAATCTTTAAACCTATACTAAATCTAGCTTCTATTATATTTGGGAGAATAGTAATATATTAAAAGAGACAGATCTAAAAGCAGCCTCTTTTAGCTATAGAGAAATACGAAAAGATTTTCTTTAGCCGGAAAATAAATCAAATAATTTTATTTTAGTTATAATTATAGCTTTAATAAAATTAGTATTTTAGGGCTTTAATCTTAGCAGATTTAGCCGCTCTAATAAAGAGGCTCTAAAGATATAAATATTGAATTACTATAAATTCTTTTTTAATCTTTTTATATTACTTTTCTTTTTATTTATTACTAACTTTACTAATATATAGGTTTAAAGCTATCTAGAAACTAAAAAATAGCTATTCGAAAAATAAGCTTATAAGGCTTAGTAAATATAGCCTTATCTTATATTATATAATTATTTTATATAAAATATTTTTTCGAGCTTAATATATATTAATAAATAATTATAGTCCTTTAATTATTTGCTTTTAAACTAGTTACTATAATTATCTTTTTCATTACTATTTATAGGAAAGCCAGGCCTATAGATAACTAGTTTAATACTATTATACTTAGTAAAACCTTTAATATTATAATTAGTCAAATCTCTCTAATTTCCTCCTATAACTTTTGCCTGGCTAAACTATTATTCTATTTAATTTAGGGCTTAAAGCTTTCTATATAGTATAAATATAAACTAATTTATAAAAGCTCTCTAATATATATATAAATTTAGTAGACTAATAATAATAATATAAGTTTATAACTTATAAATAGACTATAAACTAATCTAATTTTAGTAGAAGTAATTACTTATAGGTTATTTCTTTTATTCTTAAACCCTAAATAAAAGCTTATTTATATCTCAAAATACTATTAAGATTATTAATTATAATAACTAAGAATCTAACTAGAGTTAGTAATTTAATATCTCAGATATTAATACTATATAGGTCTCAAATCAAGATTCTCTTCTAAATAGATTAGGCTCTAGTAATACTAACCAAGAAGGCTCTTTATTCTCAGGCTCGGGCTCGAGCTTGGGCTTAGGCGAACTTTTAAGTATTATAAAAATTACTTTCGGAATTACTATTCCAGTTATAGTTATTATAGCTAGTATATATATCTAGCTCTACTTCTAAAACAAGTATAACCAAGCCCGTAAAAAGAAGTGTTCTCTTTTTATAATATACTAATATAATATAAATCCGAGTACTTGCCTTTTTTATAAAACTATAACTATTCTATTTCTCTAAATAACTAATCTATAGCCTCTTTATATAATATAGAAAACGAAATTTATACTTTAGTTAAAGGAAGATATAAGTTAAACTATAATTATCTATAGTATAATTCCGAGTTTCTAATTCCTAAATAATATTCCGTTTTTGCTTCCGTTTAATAAATTATTATTCCTAACTAATACTCGGAGCTTTTAACCAAAATACCGACCCAAAATCGTACCGAACTAGTATAACTATAATTACTTTACAAGCTTCCTTATAACTAATAGAATTTCTCTTCTCTGCTACTAATATTTAGTAGTTCCTCTAGAGTAGCCGAGAGGAATAACAGAGAGCGAGATATCTATAAGGCTATTACCTTTAGTGACTCGAATAATCCGGATAAGATTATTATATATCTAATAGTATAGTATCTAAAGATATATATAAAGAAAGAATACTTGCGGAAGTTATAGGAGTTAGCTATAGTAAAGGAGGATCTCGAGAGGCAAATTAAGGTAGTAAGATAAAAGAGGACCTAAGGTACTTAAGCTAAATTATAGAGCGGTTTTTTTTCTTCTTCTTCTTTCTTTTAGTAAGTAAGTTAAGGAGTTAAGAAGTTAATATTTAGTTATCTTATTACTTTGCGTTTTGAGATTAGAGTTTATATAATATATAAAAGAGTAATTTGGGTAGTTTTATAATGCTTATTCTATATCTATAATTAATCTACTTATTATAATAATATAGACAAATATTTAAATATATATATTAGTGGCCAAATCTGCTTTTATATCTGATTATATATAGCAGAAAACAGAAAGTATAACTCTCTTAACTAAGGCAATCGTTTCAGGAGGCGTGATATAAACCGAGGTAGTTACTGAGGCTATTAGCGTACGGAAAGCTATAAGGATTAGAAGACCAAGCGATTTTCGAATCTGGTTTTCGACCTTTAATGTCTGATTTGTGGCATATATATACTCAACCAAAAATCGCCTATATATTATGCCCTCTCTTCCTATACCTCTACTTATTATTACTACTTAAAATATTACTCTCTTTTTAATTCTTATTTATATATATACGAGAGAGGAGTGAGAGAGGGTTAGATGGGGATGGGGGTGGGGGAGGGGGAGGAGATAGAGGGCGAGTGAAAAGTGAAAAGTGAAAAGTGAAAGTTAAAAAGTGGAAAGCGAAAAGCGAAAAGCGAAAATCGAAAATCGAAAAGCAAGCTTTAATATATGTGACTTGCGAGGAAAAGGAAGCCCTATAATTATAGGCTACTTATTACTAAATTTTAGGGTTATAATTACTAAATTATAGGCTATAGGTACTAAAAATTTAGTGCTTTGTAATATAAATTTTTAGTAAGGTCCCCTTGCCCTGCCCTCTCCCCCTCCCCCCCTTCTCTCCTCTCTTACCCTTATACTTATAAAAAGAGCGAGAAAAATTAAAGAGAGGAAATATTTGAAGTAATAATAGAGGTACAGGGAGAGGGGGTATAATATATAGGCGTGGGCTATAGGTTTTTGTAATTTTTGATAGGGTGCGTACGTGCCACAAATCAGACATTAAAGGTCGAAAACCAGATTCGAAAATCGCTTGGTCTTCTGATCCTTACGGCTTTCCGTAATTAGCGGGCTAGTCGACAAAACCGAGAAGCGAAAAGTGATTTTCTGATTTTTTGATTTTCGCGCCTCCTCTCTCCTTCCTATTTCTTACTAAAAAAAAAAAGTACAGTATATACGCCTTATTCTCGACTACTCCTAGCCCCCCCTTAGCTTGCGTAATCCGTAAGGCAAATTCCGTGAATTATAAGGCATATCTCTCTTATTCTCTATATCTTTTATATTACCTATATTACTTGAATTATTTATATCTCTTTTATTTTATTTTTTTCTAATATCTTTAAATTTTTTTCTATTATAATCTCCTTTCTTTCTGCCTTCTAATCTTATATTTGTTTTCATACTTGCTTTCTATATTTTATAAATATAGAATAAGGCTTTCTAAATTTAATAAAATTAGTATTAAATTAATAAAAAATATAAATTTTATTATTACTATATTTATAATTTATATAAATACTATTAAATTTGCCTTTTATAATTATATAGTATTTAAAGGGCTTTTTAGTCTTTTTTTATTATTATAAATAATATAAACTTAAAAGAATTTAGTTCTATAAATATATATTAAATTTATTTTTAGATTTATTTTATTTTTCTCTAATTATTTTAGCTTCTTGCTTTAATATAGCTCTATTTTTCTAACTTTAGTTTTATTATTAATTCGCTTTATTATTCTAATAATATTATTTGTTACGATAAGGTGATATTGCAGTGGTGGTAAAGAGCTTGAATTGAGCTAAAGGCTGTGCGCCCGGCTAAAAGCACTGGCTACACGCTAAGTCACGTGCAGTGGCACCACGTGACTGGTGCCACGTAACATTATTAAATAATATAAGAAAATTAAAATATTATTATAAAAAAGAAAAAGAAAAAAAAGGAAATTATATATAAAAAAGAAATCGAGAAATAAAGGAATTTATTAATTAAATATATTAATAAAGAAGAATATTATAAACTAAATCTAAATTATTAAAAAATATATTATAAATATTATTTTTTTATTTATTTCTAGCTTTATTTTTTTATTACTTTTACTTTTACTAAAGCTATTATTTAAAGCTATATTTAATATATTTTTAATAAAAAAAAGCTTTAATAATAATATTATATATTAGAATTAAAATTATTTTAGAATATAAAACTTTATTCGAGAGGTAGGGAACTTTATAATAGATCTTGTATTGAGAATAGCAAAGGGTCGTAATTAGAATAAACCCGTAGCCAGTAAGGGCCCCCGGAGGCCTTGGGAGTTTAATAATTATAGTCTTATTTCCATTTTATAAAACTACTGGCTATCTATCCATTTGCAGGTAGTCTACCTATAGTTTATTATTCTTTTACCTCCCTTATTCTTCCGAATTAATTTTCTTTTAGTATATTTAGAAAGGCGTTTCGTAATATCTTCCGGTAATATATTCTTTGGAAGAGGATAAGTAGTTTGCTAAATCAGTATTAGTACTAGTTATATATATTAATCAAGAAACCACTTCACTTATAATCTCTTCCATAGAAGGAGACCATAATATGTGATTCCTGGATCTATACGTAATATATCGACCATACTTGCAAATAATCAGAGCAATATTAATACTATCGAATTCCCCTAATTCATATGCTTTCTTAATCAAGGTATCCTTTCTCCTGTTTAATCCCTTGTTCTTTCTCTTTCTTCTTTCCCCCTCGTTATTCTGCTTGACGTTTGTAGTATTCATTAATACCAAAAGGTGATCTGCCCAGGTCAGTTTTGATATATTTCGAGTATTAAGCCTGAGGCATTTCAGAGTCGTCTGTTATTCTGGGCCGTGTTTTGTCAGAGACCCTCTGTTTTGATAGTTATCTTTGAGGACTTTCGTATGGTGGCCAACAGGGGCATAGGAGCCGATTTTGAGCACATGGTTATATAGCGAGGGGCTTAAATCGATCCCCTCCAAACCAAAGTAGTGGGGAGCCGCATTTGAACCCTCAATCCTCCAAAATCTTAGCCAAAGAAAGGTCTACAAACCGGCCTCAAACTTGGCCGGCTTCCAAGGCTGGTAGATTTCTACTGGTCTTACAAACACGCCCTTAAAAATTAGCGAGCTCCCAAGGCTGGTAGATTTCTACTGGTCTTACGAAACACGCCTTAAAAATTGGCGAGCTCCCAAGGCTGGTAGATTTCTAGTCTTACGAAAGCTCCACAAGTTTGAAGGGGTGTCTATAAGACCAGTAGAAATCTACTAGCCTTGGGGACTCCTGGTTTGAAGGGCGCCTAGCAAGACCAGTAGAAATCTACTAGCAAGCCTCTACTATAGGAAAAGGAAAATGTTGTCTGGTTCCCTAAATGCCAAGGTGGGGCAAGCGACCACGCAATTACTACATTTCCGTTCCAGACCCGGGAGTCCGCCCCGCCTGTGGAGGAAATCGCGTTCCCAACCTTAGAAGAACCAATCAAGATATATAGAAAAAAATATTATGTTATTTTCTTTGAAACATGATTGGCTGTAGATGCGCCCGACAGAACGCTATTTTCGACTAATAAGCGTTTGCCATTCACTTCCTGTTACTGCTGTATCAAACGCGCGCCTGAACGCCAGTTAAAAGAGAGACCTCGCACGGGAATTAGAAAGGTGGAATTCCTTTCTATTCGCTCATCTGTTTTTCGTTCCTCAAAAGCAATAAGCGGACCGTTCCTATTGCCTTTCGAAAATAGGCAAGTCGCAAACCCGACACTTTCCATTTTCAACTTCTCCGAATTGGCTACCGAAACCCGACTTTTAGTATTTTGGAAATGTTTATTCCAAGCGTTCTTTACAGATTTTCTAGTATTTGATATGTGAGCTGAGAATATTTAAAGTACCGTGTGCCTCACTCTCTGAATCTTCAAAGAATAGTCTCCCTTATTATGGCTGTGAAACTACCCAAAAGAAGAAGCGAAAGGTTGAGCAGACGGAAGTCTACCTTGATTAACAAGGCCCACGAGCTAGCAGAGTTCTGCGATGTTGATATAGCCCTCATCATCCGTAACCGTCAGACTGGTCGTTACTTCACGTACAATTCCGTCGATCTCGAGTCCTGGCCACCGTCCAAAGAGCAAATCGCAAGTCACTAGCCTTAGTTTTGAAGGTTGCAAAGGCGTAACTAACGGGGAGTTAGCAACTGTCATACCCGGTACCGGTGAACCTGCTTCCGCACGATGTGGAAGCGGGGCGTAGAAATCTCAAGCATCGTGCTAACGTGCGTCCCTGCGTCGAGAGACACACCCGTGCAGAGACAGACTATTGGTAAGTTAGTCCAAACTCAAAACAGGATGGGAAGATGTAACTTAAGATGAAGATCGCGATGTTACTCCACATGCAAGGTGTCGCCACTTTCGAAGGTAGGTAGAAACCAGCCAGCACAAGGAAGAGGCGTTTGACTTGCAGAGTTGATGTGACTGCGCTTGGATTTGATATTATGTATAATAATGTAACGCAGCCAGTAACTAAATGCCATTTATGCCCGCCTCGACGTCTCCAAGTACGTAAACAGCTGGTGGAGGAGCTAATGAGGCAGTGGAGTTCTGATTCATGGACTGATCGGCCATGATGTTGAAGGATCTAATGGACAACCCTGTCTGGCTAGCAAGTCCGAAAACCGATTTGAGGTACTCCTTTTGCCATAGAAGCACCGGGAACCTAACCGTAACGGCACCAGAAGCAGGGAAAATGATCTTCACATAATGTTAGCACTGTCCCATTCCAGTAGCGGCTCTAACTCACCCAGAGGACCAGATCCGCAGAAATCACTTGCGCCCAAGCCATGCGCAGAAGAACGGCGGCAAGAATAAGTATTAAACCGCAAACGAAAGCATTGGATAGAAACATCCATATAAGGAACCAATTCCTCTTGGCTTTTGTCTTCCAGGCTCGATAAGCACAATATAAATGTCCTATCAACAAGCCAGTGTATACTCCGCATATTGCAAAAAGTAAGGGCTTCAAAATCTGCGAGAGCTCATTGGGCTTTACCCCTACCCTGCGGAAAATTTTCAGTTTTGATCAACAATTTAGAGACTGACTTGATCATACCAGATACAAAGTCCAACGATTAAGAGAAACATTAGAATTATTGTTCCAATGCAAACCCTGTGGGCACTCTCATGCGATCATCGCTCCAACTTAACGCTCTACGGGTGGTTTTCTCCTGGTTGTGTAGAGATCAATTAGTCACAATCCTAGATTAAAATTAGTGACGTCCCAAATAGACTGTACCCAATTTCCCGCCGAAGATTCTCCCCCTCATCTGATAGATCGAAAATGTTGCAATCATCGCTAAAGAAATGTGCAACCCCGAGCCGGGTATAAGCTCCTGGATATTTGCTTAATGATGGCGTGATGAGAAGGCCGACAACCCGCCGCATTGGCCCATTGTCCCCACATATAGGCATACAAGCCAGTTCAATTCCTGTGTCCGGAGGCACGTCTGGGTGCCAAAGATACTCCTTGTCCTCTTTTGTCGTGGACAGCCAGCAAGCGCCAGATCTTTGGCTGGTTCCTAAGAGCCTAAGAAGTCTACTCTTCATCTTTATAAAGCCGTTAGAAACCTGGCCAAAATAGTCATCCTCCACCAAAGGGGTAATTCCTACTTCTTCGATGGCCACGAATTCTACATCAGCAACTCCCCCCATTCCACCCAAAGGTTCAATCATGCCCTCAACCGATGCCCAGGACCAAGTCGGTGCTCGATACTGCGGGGGGCGAGAGGAAGTTGTTCCGTCTGACTGTATGCAGTTTGACACTTCCCATACAAGCGAGGTAGGTAACGTACTCCGCCATAACCCAGCCAAATAGTCGTCATTTACTAATTTGGAGATACGCTTGGCAAGCCCGCTGATAGCCACAAGCTTATCCTCCATTTTGGTGAGACCGCAAGTCATATAATTATCAACAATAAAATACCACATAAGGTACGGGTATTGCGAAGGCGGCAGGTAGTTCCCTGATGACGAATTAAACCGTAATCTCTCTTCGATGGCCGATGGCTCTATGCATCTAGACAGAGCCGCATCACCACAAGCAGTCAAGGGGAGATGTTCCGGAAACATTTCACAGCCTTGTGTTTTGCGGCATTCCCAAAACAGCTGTGTATCGGAGAAGGATAGAATGCGGGTTGGAAGAATTCGCTCTTGCAAGACCCATGCACGCTTGTTAAGAGGTAGATCATCTAAAGAGCCTAAGAGATTGCTGGGATAAATAAAGCAGCGCTTTTTGCCGTGTTCCTCGACCGTAAGGTCCACAAACCATGGCCAGTCCGGGATTGGTGGCCGGGATCGAAAGAGGCCGCTGTGGCAGTTTTCGGAAGCCGTAGCAGAAATATTGAGATGAGTATGGGAGTAGACTTTCTCCATTAACAAGGATTCCTTTCTCCAGTCTCCGATGGAATCTTGTATGATGCAGAGCGAATCTATCCACAAGTGCCGAATATTTAGGCGTCTCGTTATCTCCACTGCTTCTGCGAAAGTCCTCGGCAGACTGTTTATAGCGACTCCATTGTGGAAAGACTCTAGATTGCCTGAGATAAGCTTAAGCACATGTTCACCTCCCCATCGATGACTGAGGGTCAGGTAAGGTCCTTGTGGCTCCGAGAATGAAGTAGTGTGGAGCTTTATTAGAGAGTCTGAGTTAATACCAACGTCGAGGAGTCGGGTTGGGTACCAGGGGGTTTCGTCCTTGATGTGATTGAGCTTGCACTGTTTACAGTGTGTCAAATGAATAGATTAGATTAGAATACTGGCTAGTAATCTAATTTATTCATCAAAAATACCCACTAATTATATTCTAATCAGATTCTAATTGAGGTAATCATGAATATTCATGAATACTTTGATTACTATACACGTGACTGTTTCACGTGATATACTAACCTAATTAGGTATGGCTCCCGATCTAGCATCGTCTTTGCAAGGCTTTCGACCCACTAATTAGGCAGCGAGGTGGCGCTAAGGAGACACTAGAGCGGGATCTCTACTTAATTAGGCTAGCGTATCACGTGCCATGGTCACGTGTAGAGTAATCAAAGTATTCATGAATATTCATGAATATTCATGATTATATATTCTAATCTAATCAAATTATTTAAGCATTGCGGTAATTATATTCTATTCAAGCTAATCATGAATATTCATGAATATTCGGAATACCTTGATTACTTTTTTGACACACTGACTGTTTATGATTCTCCGTACAGCCACGGTACCATGATAGCACCTGGGCCCAGCAGCTTTCCGATCCCGTGAAGCCAGCCTGTACCGGAGCAGCTAAAGCTCGAATTTCTGTGATTGAATTTTGATTAGCTTGCGTTGAGGTAGGGGACGGTTCTCACTAGTGGACTCTAGGAAAATAGATGGTGGTGAGGGACAAGCCAAAAACTAAACAAATACTTACCTTCCCTGGAATCAACGCAAAATGCCGTACATGTTTGGCCTTCCCTGTGGGGCGGAATCTCAAAATCTGTGTTGACGTGGACCGCCAGTTTGCTGACTCCCACCAGATCGTGTTTTTCGTACGTACACCAGGTGTTAATAAACCCGCCGTCTTTGTCCCGCGATGGGAATACAAGATTCTCGTCACATCCCAAATGCCGCAATGTCTTTATAACCGCTCGGCAGATACAACATCCGCCAGTTGCAGAATTAAGCAAATCGCCTGCCATCGAGTGGTGTTCCAAAAATCTACCGCTCTCCTGTTTATGTGGCCTTTTACTCAAAATGGACGCACATTTGACACAGAGCTTTATTTGAGCCATCACTATCTGATCGCGTGATTTGGCTGCGTCATCGATTCAGAGACACAGACAGTCATGGCCTCACACAGGAGCGCAAGAGGACACGGCCTAGAGATCACCCAACTAGTTAGGTAGTAGGAGGACTGCGAAGCTAAAGAGGAATGAAAAGAGAGGAGGTCAGGAGGCTGAGGAGGGCTAGCTTGTTGCGCACAGACCACAAAATGAGTGTTGAACTAGCTAAAGCAATATAGCTAGGGTCACGTACTTGCAATGTAAACCAAGTAAAATGTACTGAATTGACTGCTGTTCTACAGTGGTAAGTAGCCCGTATATATAGCCCTGAACCCCCTAAGTCACATGTACTAAATCCCTATGCCAGCTGAACCGATTACAGCTATACAGGGTATTCCAGCCGTACAACAGGGTATTCCAGCTGTACAGGGTATTCCAGCCGTACAGGGTATTCCAGCTGTACAGGGTATTCCAGCTATACAGGGTATTCCAGCTGGACAGGGTATTAAGCTAGTGCACAGCCCCATGGCGTTCGGTTCCAGGGCTTACTAAGCCTATTAGGGGCTGAGGCCCCTAATTTCAACAATGAGCTATCACCACGTGCATCCACGTGACGGGGCCGTAGAGCGCTCTCGTGACCTAGACCTCTAAGGTGCTAGATAATATGATCGATTCTTCCAAAAACATCACAAACAGCGAGAACGGAATTTTTGGAATTGAGAATGAAAACCTGGTGAGCCGCAAGACCTCTGGCGAAGCTCTGCAGCTGAGATTGAAGAAGAAACATCGTCACTCTTCTGCCTTTCCAAATGGCGAGTTTCTTTCTCATCTTGTCTTCGTGATAACATGAAGTCCATTCTTGGTTGCAATCTTTAGATACAAAGTCAAATAAGAAATGGTTGCAAATTTGGTGCCCCATAAACACTTTTTTATCCCGTACCACAGCAATACTCTGTACCTTTCAGCATCGGAACGACTTTCCAATGGGGTACTCAGAAGTACGCCTCCTAAGTATAAAAAGTCAGTGCAAGAGTCGACGCTGGTAATGAAGCCACATATTCAGCCATGCAGGGGATATGCAAGTTTCCACATTGGTTGATGAGATGAAAATCACAACACGTATGATTCATTCTTGGATATGATATCTTTTTGCGATTTGCAACAAAAGAAATTGAATTTCTCACTTACAGTAGCGAGACACATTCTGTACGCGTAGGAGGCGTACTTTTGAGAACAAGCGATCGCGATCGCATCAGACCACTTCCACCTGTGCGATGTACAACAAAACTTGAAATGTCTTGGTGAAAGATGTTTGATTGGAAGAGCAAAGTGTCGATGAGGATCTCCTGCAATTTTGCGATATGCAACAAATAAGAAGCCTTACCATCGAAGCCACAAGCCACACAAAGTTACTTCAGTACATGCCAGCTACCCGGATCCAACAATTTTCACGGTATGCAACAAAAGAGCCTTCTCAAAGCGTGGCATACACTACACGTGACTTCGCTCTCTTGCCCCAAGGAATTAGTTGCTGGTCGATACCCCCGTTGAGGCTTCTTTGTGAGAGAGAGTCGGCGAGGGCGATGGTGACTGCGAATATGGAGCGCGCCACGAATTCGGACACCCACTGGTGCACTGTCCGGTGCAAAGCGGTGGCAGCGCAACGGATACGCTACCATTATTCATTTTCGAGTGTAGGTATTTGCAATGCCCTGTCGACGCTAAATTTGCGATAACCTGTTGACGCTCGTTTTGCAATGCCCTGTCGGTGAGATCCGCCAACACAACAAAGCCGTTTCTGCTACAGTCACAACCAACTGATATTAGACAGATCGCGAAACCCCACCAAAAATCGCCACTTTGCCTACTTTGCGGTGAAATATCACAACGCCCACAATGCGTGAACCGATCTAACAAATTGGAATCGAAATACACAGTACAAGATCTAGCTTTTATACGATTCCAGGTAAGCTGAAAATAAGAGGTTCCTTTTTAGTCTACTCGTGTATTGCAACGACCGGAATTCAGCTCAAAATTAAGCGAATTTTGGTGTAAAAGTGGGGTAAGGCAAAAACGTCGCAGTTTACGGCCGCCCAACTTTACGACCATACGTTCCTGGAATTACCGTAATTGATAAAATTAAGCGCAATAATCCAATTAAGAGCTGTACTCAGACATTTTTACTGTAAAAGGGTCGGAATGTGGTTAGTTGCGAAAGTGTTATACCCGAGTTTTGGTGTAAAAAGGGGTTTTGTCTAATATCAGTTGGCTAGTACTGTAGCCCCACCATTCAACAAGAGCCAATTCTGCTGCCACACTTTTACATTCCTCGAACAAGCAGCCAGTTCTGCTGCCACACCATTTCAACAACGAGCCAATTCTGCTGCCACACTTTTACATCCGTCGAACAAGCAACCGTTTCTGCTGCCATCATCTTTTCTAACAAGCTGCCAGCTTTTGCCATTACACCTTTGCATCACTCGCTTCTTTCGGTGTTAGCTGGTCGTTAGCTTCGAGTTGTTTACCTAGTATCTGTGTCGACTCGCTTTCCAACCTTCTCCGAAGCCATTTTTGTTGACCTTTGCTTCGTAAAGCCGGTGTGGCTTGGCCGCTGACCACCAGAGGGGCTCAAAATGGGCTCCACATTAAATATAGCCCTATCACCATCGCCCTCGCTGATATCACAAATCTGCCTCTAATTTTAGATTTTTGCTCCAATTCTGACACCCTGGTTTGAGCTTTCTTATTTCATTTTTGGTCTCTCAATTGGTTAGATTTTAGCTCAATTTCAGTGGTCTTTCGAGCCATTTTGTAATCCAGGCGCTGCCTCCCAATTCTGGACGTGGCTGTAAAATCCTCTTCTGGCTGCTAAGCGAGAACCACCAGGTGCCAACCTCCACAAACCGCATCCAACCTCTCCACAATCGGCATTCAGCCTCATCCACAATAGACTTATTTTGAATGAAGTCACTGGTCTGTAATTGCCCATCTGCCTGTTTGCTAATGGGGATTCGAGCCCTAACTCGCTGTTGATGGCTTTAACACGTGATTTAGAGAAAAGCGGGGTCAAATCAGAAACAGTTAGAGTTCTATTAGTGCTAAGTCTAAAATGCTCTAGTACAATCCCGATTAAAACCAATCAGATTGCAAATTAACGAAGGAAAGGCAAATTAATAAAAAGAGGATAACAAGCAAGTGCTAGGGGCCATGTACCGAGTAAGGAAAGCTTCCAGGCCTAGAAAGTAGAACTAATCAAAGGGAAAGAACAACGGCTACAAGCTGAGCGCATCTTGAATAGTTTTGAACGCAGCCATCAATTTTGTCAGCTCTGCAGGATCTGCACCTAGCTTCACATTATGCTTCTTTTCATACCAAGCAGTAAAAGAAAGATGCAAATCCGTATATATTAGGGAGCACCTGCTATTTCTAGAAAGTCTTCAAGACTGTGGTCACGAAACTTGATAACCGTCAGCTCAGGTTACAAGGAACCAGTCAGCTACAGCTCCAAGATGACTGCTATAACACTGTTCGGAATGGTCAAGGGCTGACATGTGTCAGCTGCTTGAAAGCTGTGAGCTTAATCTTAGCAGCCGATCAAAGCTGTTTGATGCTCAATGCTGACTTTAGCTATGCCTGGTCATCAAGCGATTAATAGTAGAGCGAGAGTATGATGTTCTTGCTCAACCGTGACAGTATTAAAGGGCTTTGCAATACTTCCCACGGTATTAAAGGGAATATTACCATTTTGTATTTATTGCGAGTCTTCGAGCCCGAGAGACTAGCAAGGAAGGGTTATAGGCCATTGAATCTACGGTTCTCTTAACGTTCTTTTCACTAGGTCAAGTATAATAACAAAGTTATTAAAGGGTTACGATATTAGGGGGACTATTTGACTATATATATCGAGCCAAAAAAAAATCCCCAATACTAATTGCCTCTCAGATAAATAATATGCAATATCCAAGTAACAAAATTCCAGTCTCGATAACGTCCCCGTATTTATTTTTATTGTTTCTATTACTCTTTTTACTAAATTCTATATCTCTAATATCAAATTCTGATTTTGCCGAATTAACGCTCCAAGTCTATTATAGGTCTGATACCACTAATAGCCTAATAATTATAACTATTAACCGGAGAACTATATTGTGGGTATTGTGGTACGGCAGGCCGTACTCTCCAAAAATCATATTATTTTAGCGGTTTTAAGGTTTTGGTTACATGGCAAAGGCCATAGCCTTTTATATATAACTTGCGGAAATCATATAAGAAAGCTGGTTTTTCTGTAGTTCTAGAGAAGAATCCCTTATAAGTATTTAATTAATTAAGCTTTTTATATACTATATACTATTTATACTTTACTATTTATACTTTTAATTTATTAATTTATTATTAAGTTACATTTTATATTCTAGTATACTTTATATAGGTTTTTGTCTTATTATAGTTTCCCTTCTATATATTTTATAGTAAGTAATATAGGGAGGATCGAAACTTTATAATTAAGATAATATTTTTATAAAGTTCTGAGAAGTGTCTATAAAGCGGATTATTAGCTTAGTAAGTTAGGGAAGAAAGGGCTATTATAATACCTTAAGCCCAAGGCCGAAATATTAAGGATATATAAATATTAATTTTAGTATCTTATATTAATTTCTAATATATCTAGTAATTTGAATACGGATTAGCTACAAGATATAGTTACTAGTATAGTATATAAGAATAGCAAAAATAAAGGCTAATTATAAAAGAAAAAGAAGTAAAGGAAATAGAATAAGAAATATTATACTAAGATAATATAAATTAGATCTTAATTAGAAGCAGACTTTAATACTCGGAAATAAAGTTATATTATTAATTTATATATTATTTTTAGTTATAATAAAAACCAGAATAAAGGTAATATTAGTTTTAGTAAAAAAGCTTACTTTTAAGTTCGGAAAAGATATCTAAAAGAAGAAATATCCTTAATTTTAAATAGAATAATAAATAGAAATCAGAAATAAAAATTAAAAAGAAATTAGAAATAAGAAATTATATAGATAAACTAGAGAAGCTTCTAGAGAAAGAAAAAGATATTAAATAAAGAAATAAAAAAGAATTTAGAAAAATCAGAAAAATTAGTAAAATTATATTTATTATTTTTATTATTATTTTTAATAGTATTATTAAATATATCTAGTTCGGCGAAAATAAAGAGAAATATTATAGATATTAAACTAATAAAATAGAAAAAAGAATATAAGTAATAGAAATAAGACTAGAAAAGCTATTATCTTATTACTACTAATATTAAAACTCGAACCTCGACTATATCTATTATTATTAACTAGTTTCTCTCTAATTTCAGTTATTAAACTAAAAGATATATTTAAATAGGAAGTTAGTTCTTTAAGAACCTTATTAGTAGAAGCTTTAGATACGAAAACTCTATAATTAATTATAGAAGAAATTATTAAGATTAATATAGCCGAGAATAAATATATACTAATACCGGATTTAAACCTGCTATTTATAGAAGCTTCTAAAATATTATAGTTTTAAGAAAATAATATTTCTATATTTCTAAAATAGTATATAAATATATATAAAGACTATTATATTTCTAATAATACTAAAAGAAAGAGAATTATTTATTATATCTTTTCTATTTATAAGAATTAGATTAAGGCTATACCAGAATACTATACTAATAACCCAGAAAATTACTAGAAGACTAAGTTCTTTAAGGCCTTACTAAAGAAATTCCGAAAATATAACTAGGAAATACTTAAAATTAGTTATAACTTTCTTAATTAGATTATTATATAAGCTTAGAATAAAAGAATCTCTTCCAAGTCTTATATTAATATATTTAATAAAGTATTAAAGAAGTTATTAAAGAAGAAAGAAATAGATGAAATTATTTAGTATCGAGAATTTATAAGAGAATTATTTATTCTAGTAAGAGATTATATTCTTAAAAATATAAACTTCGAGCCTATAAATATTTTTATTTATAAATATAGTAAGATATATAAGAAGGCAGTAATATTTTATTAGTATAAAGAAAAGAAATACTATTTTAATATTACTAATAACCCAGATATATTTAGATTTAGATAAGAATACTTAAATATAATAGTTTATAATATAGTTCTTAAACCAGAAAATAATTATTTTTTACTAGTTTCTTCTATTATATTTCCTAAAGCTACTATAAATATAAATAAGAAAAGAATCTAGCCTATAGCTAATTATATAGAACTTATTAAAAGTAGTAAATCTAAGAGAAATAATATTAACTAGCTAGTAAAGAATTTAGAAAAACTATTTATTATTACTATAATTTAAAAGAATTTATAGAAATAATTTAATATAGCTACTATTATAATTCGGGAAGATATTAATAGCCTTATAAGTATAATTCGGGTTTTTAGAGAAAATATATTAGAAGTTATAATAAAGAATATAAGAAATACTATAATAGCTATAGTAATTAAACTAGAATAAATAAAGAGTCTAGATAACTATATTCTAAAAGAAATTAGTCTCAAATATAATTAGAAAATATTATTTAAGTTAATATAGCCTATAGTATAGATTTAGAACTAAAAGAATGAATTTATTATAGGTATTATAGCAGAAATAAGAATAATAATATTAATTCAGAATATATTTATATTTCTTAGTTCTATTACTTACTAATAGAAAAGCTTATAAATTATAAATATATTTACTAATTTAATAAAAGATAATATAAAGAGCTATTTAATTCTAAATAAAAAAGCATTTCTTTTTTTCTTACTAGTAAGTACTAGTAGTTTAATTAAATTATTTCCTAAGTCTAAAAAGGAAAATTTAATTATAATTTAAATACTTGACTTAAAAATATCTAATTTACTAGACAAGAAAGAGAAAAGAAAACTAGCTAACCGGAATCTATATATAGAAATAAGTAAGTTATATCTAGGAAATCTAAATAGCTATTTTGCCTTAGAGGAAATTATATTAGAATTACTAATATTTTAGATTCTGGAATTAATAAATAGTATTAAGATTTAATTATAAATAGTATTTCTATTAATATTATAATAGGTTTTTTATTAAAAAAAAAAGAAAAAAGAGATAGAAATAGCTAAAGAAGTTTTCTGAAAATAAGCTAGAGCAGAAAAAAGCTACCTTATATAAAAGGCTAGAAGAATACTATTTTAAGAAGTAATAGATAAAGAAATAGCTTAGCTAAGGATATAAATATTAATACTTCCGGAAATAAATAGAATAAATTAGAAATCTAGTATACTCTTAATTATAATAAGTATAGAACTCCTAAAGTTAATAATATTCTAATAAGATTATTAAAGAAAGTAACTATTTTATTTCTAAAGATTTAGAAGAAAATAAAAATATTTATTAATACCTTAAAAATACTAGATTTAGCTATTATATTTTAGAACTAATAAATTAAGAATAATATTTCCTATCTTATTATTTTATAAATAGAAAATACTATTATATTAAATATAATTAGATATACTAGAAGATTTATAAAACTAGTAGCTATAGCTTATATAATAGATAGAATATTTAAGAAATTAGAAATACTAGCTCAGATATCTAATACTAATAGAATTATTTAATTTAAAAATAATAGTATTAATATTCGAATATTACTAGCTTATAAATATATTATATAATCTTTATATTTCTAATTTATATTTTAAGAATTATAAGGAAGTATTAAATATAAAGAAATAATTAATACTAGAGCTAAAATTAATATTTTCCTTAAAAAGATCTTTAAAAGTATTAGTAAAATAGTATATAATACTATAGATTATTAAATATCTATTATTACTAAGGCTAAATTTGGATTTATAAGAATAGTAAAGTTTAGAGCTAAAATTATAGACGGAATAGAATATAAAAATAAAATAAATTTCTAATTAAAAAAGCTTTAAAGATTCTATTTAGTTAATTATTTTTAGTAAAAATAAAAATAAATATTATATATAAAAATAATAATTTATAGAATAGAAGATTTACTAATTCTAAAAATAACTAGAATACCTATATTATTATAATTATTCTATTTTTAAAGAATATAGGAAAATAGAAAAAAGTAATAGTTTAAGAGTATTAAGCTTCTAGAATTAAGAAATTAAATAATATAGAATAGGAAACTAAAGATAAAGAGGAAAAATAAAGTCTAATATTATAACTAGTAATAATATTAGAAGAAATAGAAAGATATTAGAATTTCTTACTAATTCTTTTATTTTAGGTTTAGAAGTTTAGGAAATTAATAATATTTTTAGGAAAACTAAAATAGAAAAGGCTTTAATTAGAATATTATTAAAAGTAATTCCGGATTTAATAAAAAAAGAGATAAAAAGAATATTAAGCAAAAATATTTCTAAAGAAAAGATAAAATAGTATTTCTTAATAATAAAGAAATATATTTCCGAAGCTAAAAAATATAGAACCTAAAACTAGAAAGAATTCTAAAATATATAGAAATTTAAGGAAAATATATTAAAATACTAGATAAAAAGGCATTTTCTATATCTAACTAGAAAGGAGCTAAGTAAAAAGGTTATAAATTCCAGAGATTAGATAAAAAAAATACTAGAGAAAATAGCTATAGCTTTTAAAGAAAAAGATAATAATTATAATTTATTTCTAGTTATAGAAATATATAAAATAAAGAATAAAAAAATTTAATTAGTAGATACTAATAATAGAACTAGAAAAGGCTCTAGGAAATATTTAAATTAGTTTAAAAGATTTAAAACTAGAGAATACTTATAGAAATATACTAGAAAATATAGAAATTACTTTTTATTAAAAATATTAGTTATTCTAAGAGATTTATAACTTATTCTAGAATGTTTTAAATAATTAGATATTAGAAACTAGCTTTAGAAAAAGAAACTAGCTATATTTTAAGAATTAAGAATTAATTAAAAAGATATAATTATATTTAATTAGAAAGAAATAGGAAAAGTTAATAAGAATATTAGCCTACTTATTCTAATTAAAACTATTAAATATAAGATCTAGTAAAAGAAGAATTTTCTATATCCTAAAGCTCTAGTATTAATAATAGTAAAAATATTATTAAAATATCTAGATTATAGAATTCTTAAGAAATATAATAAATCTTATTAGAATCTATAGTTTTTAGTTATAAAAAAGATTACTAGAACTTATAGACTAATTAATACTATTATAAAAATGAATTTAGTAATTCTATAAAATACTAATTTATTTCTATTTACTAATAAGATTTCAGAGAAATTTACTAGATATATTTATATTTCTCTAATTAATTTCTTTTCTGAATATAATTAATTTATACTAGATACTTATAATAGAGATTTAATTATATTTATAATGTTTTTAGAGCTATTAAGAATAACTATATTATTTTAAGAAGCTACTAATTCTATTATATAGTTTATATAGATTATTATAATTATTTTAGAAAATCTGTTTCCTAAAATAGCTATATTATTTATTAATAATATTGGAATTAAAAAACTATATATAAACTATAATAAGTAGTTTATTTTATTTAATATTTAATATTTTATATTTAAATACTTTTAAAACCTAAATATAACCTTAAATAAAATTAAATAAGCCAGAGCTAGTATTAGAGAAAAATTATAGTTCTATTATAATAGTATAATTATTATTAGCTTTATCTATAAAGTATTTAAAAGAAGCCCTTTAAATTCAGAAATTACTAAGATTTTAAGATAAGTATTACGGGTATAGTATTTAGGGCTTGAAAAGTAAGATAAAAGATTTCTTATAAAAATAATTTAAAGCTAAAGAAAAGAAAACTAGAATATAGAAGGCTATAAGAAAGTATATATATCCTATAGTATACTAGTCCCGAAAGAGCTAGCCTTCTAAATATCTCTAGTATATTCCAAGTATATTTCCCTAATAAAGCAGCTATATTATATATACCTAGAAGATATCTAATATCTAGTAAGATATTTTAGATATTAGATATCTGGAAATTATAATATTACTTTTCTCTTTATAATAAGCTTATTCCCAAGCTTTATAAAAGCTATTAATTTATCTAATTTTATATTATACTTCTTTCTAAAATAAAACTAGTATCTCGGATATAAGTATTATATATAAAAGGCTAGTATCTTTACTATATAATTTAGAAGAATTTATTATTATTTCTATATAGTTCTAGACAAGTATTATTTTTTATATAGTCTAGCTAGTATTATAGGTTTTATAAAAGTCCTAATATATTAATATTATTATTATAGAAATTCTATAAAATCAGGGAATTATTACTTAATACTAAAGCTAGATATTATACTAGATCTTTATTCTAACTAATTTATTAAATTCTATACTTTAGCTTATTTCTTACTAGCTTAACTATAATAATTCGTTTAATATTATACTTTTATTTACTATTCTCTAGTATTAATAAGAGCAGTTCCGGATTTACTTAATCTAGTAAAGAATTCTAGAAATCTTTTTATAGCTTCTCTATATAGAAAACTAGATATATCTTTATAGTTTCTAGTAATTTCAGAAAAAATAAGTAGTTATATTATTCCAGAATTTCAAATAGGCTTTCTATTTAGTTCTCTAGCTTCCGGTTTAAATAATCGAATTTCTAGTACTTTATAGTAACTTATACTTTATTCTTAACTTTAAAATTAATTAAATAGTAGTATTTATTAGCTTATATTATATATTATTTCTATATTTATTCTATATAGCCTTAGGCAAATTACTATAATTTATATAATTAATTTACTAATACTTTAGTTTTATTTCTATTTAGCTTCTCTTTAGGTAAATGTCACGAAACCGGGTCTCTGGGCTTGGAAAGCAAGTAGAGTGGCTCTTAATCCGAGGATTCTAAACTAAGGAGGGAAGCTCGTAAGTACAGGAGCTTTGGTGTTCTAAATACTAGCCAGCCGCATGCGTCATCGCGTGGTCACGTGACGCTAAATTTACTAGTGAAGCGGCAGAGCGTAATAGTAAATTAGCTTTAATAGGAAAGTTCTAGTCCAGAGAAATATAAGGCTTATAACTCTTTTTAGTTATAAATAGGAACTAGCTAATAGTTTTATACTAAAGAGAGGCTTATTAATAATTAATTATAGTAATCTATTTATTCTAGTTATTCTAGTAATAGTTAATATATAAGTATAATCTCTATTTATTTATCTATTTAGGGGTAATTAGCTATCGAGAGCTTGAGATTTATACTAATTCTTATATAGAATTTACTTTAAAAATCAGATATAAATTAGGGTTTCTAATCTAATATAATTATTTCTGAAATACCTATTTAATATATTATATAGAATAAGAATAGAGGTATTAGCTACTTGGCTATAATTATATCTTATATAGAAATTATAATTAGGTACTTAGATAAGTAATTCATAAATATAGTAATTATATTATAATCCGATTTGCTTTCTAAATAGCTCTTGAAATCTATAATAATATATTACTAGAAATAATTAGAAACTAGAAGGAAATAAAGTAAACTAGACTTCTTATTTCTGGATATATATAATTTCCTATAAGTATAGTAATTACTATAGTATTAATTAATATTCTTGCCTATAAATAGCTAGTAATATTACTTTTTTAATAGCTAATAGAGCTTTATATATTTAGAATATCTAGAAAGAAGTTTATTATATATTTTATAAATTAGAATAGTTTATAAAAATAATTCGGAAGTTATTTCGTTTTTTATAATATAGAGTTTTCTATAATATAAAAAAAGGCCGTCTTATAGTATTCAGATATTACTTTTAATTTAAGCTATTATATATAGCTTCTCTAGATCTAGTAATATATAATTATTTTATAAGATCTTATTTATAAGTTATAAGCTATTATATTTAGTAAAAGCTTCTAATAGTACTTCTATAAGGGCTATTATAGTAAAGTCTATTAGTAAAGCTTTTAAGAGAATACCTTTTTCTAGAAAAATTATACCTCTAATAAAGGTATTCTTTTCCGGGAAGTTTTTAGTATATACTTGGTTTTTAGGACCGAATTCCGGATTAAGTAAGCCGACTTTATATAGTATTACTATAAGCTATAAGTTATAGATAATCTCCGGATTAATCTTATTTTTAGGGAAAAGTACTTGAGTTTATAGCTTTTTCTTAATCTGGCTCTAAATATTTACTTTATTCTATTTTTATAATAAAGTATTTACTTGCTTATTTAATTTTCCAGAATAGTATATAAGCTTGAAATAATAGTAAAATAAAAGCTTAGCCTATCTAGCTTATTAAAAAGAGAGCTTCTTAGTAATTATAAAGTATTCTAAGGTATAGTAATTAGAATAAATCTTAAAAGAAGTATTCTAAAGGCTCTCTAGTTTAGCTCTTTATTTCTCTAATACTTGTATTATAATAAGTATTTCCTTATTATATATATTATAATTAAGCTTTACTAGAAGTATAGTTTTAGAAAAATATACTATAGAATACTAAAGGTCTATTTCTGGATTTTATTAAAAGAATAAGCTAGTAATTACTTCTTTAAATATATTTATTTCTATTATTATAAGTAGATCTGAATTATAATATTATAGAACTAAAATAGAAATTATAGCTTTCTTTAGGTAAATAAAAGCCTTTTAATATTACTTGAATTATTTAAAAGAAATACTCTTTTTTATAAATAAGATAAAAGATCTAGTAATTTATTTATACTTTCTAATAAAGCATTTATAAAAGTTATAAAAGCCGAGAAAGAATTATATATTCTTAACTATTTTTAGGAATTACTAGTTATATTTTACTTTAATTTTATTAGGATCTATTTTAATATTAGATATAGAAATAATAAAGTCTAAATATTTTATATATATAACTTTGAATTCTGATTTCTTAATATTTATTTAAAGGCTAGTAAAATACAAGTAGTCTAGTACTTTTTATATATATTATTTGTATTCTATTAGGTCTTCTAAATAAATAAGAATATTATTAAGATATATTATATAAAAGTTATCTAAATACTTAAAAAGTATATTATTTATATAATATTAATATATAGCCGGGCTATTTATAAGGCCTTTCTAGAAAATATTATATTTATATACTTTATAATAAATACGAAATATTATTAGCTTCTAAGAGTCCGGATCTATAGCTATATAATAAAAAGCTTAGTAAATATCTAATTTAATATAGATTTTAGCCTTAAATAATTAACTTAAAATCTTATTAATAAATAGAAAGAAATATTAATTCTTTCGAATAATATTATTTAAATAGCAGAAATTAATATAGAAATATAAATCTTTATTTGCTTTTTTATATAAAAAGAACTAGTAAAATAAAGGAAACCTAACTAGCTTTAATAAAGCCCTTAGCCAGATTATTTTCTAAGAAATACTTAATTTCTAGGAACTCTTAAATAAACTACTACTAGAGAAATTAATATCTAATACTTTCGGTTTTCTTTAGGCCTTTAATCTAAATCTTATAATTATATAATCTATAGAAAGAAAGAATATTAGATTTCTTTTTAGAGAAAATAGAAGTATATTTCTTAAGTTCTAGAAATAATATTCTCTATAGTTACTAAAGCTCTATTTTTACTAGTTATTAATTCTCTGGGCCAGAAATAGCTTCTCTTTTCCGAGCTTTAAGCTTTTTATTAATCTTATAAATAGAGATTTAACTAATAATATTATTTTCTTTCTTAGTTATATAATTAAATACTATAAAGATAAGAATAGCTAGATCTAATATTTACTCTTTATTAAAGACTTCTTCTCGCTTCTTTAGCTTTTATTTAGATATTATATCTTAATTAGGCTATAGAAGCTTCTTTTCTATAGTCTTATATAATTTCTTCTAATTAGTCTAAAAAAAGAAAAACTACTTAAGAATAGAAGATTTCTAGAAATAGCTTATAATAGAATCTTATTAACTAGTATTCTTTTAATACTTCTTATTAGATTACTTCTCTAGCTATTATTATAAAATACTAATAATATAATTAAATTATATAAATTTAGATTTATTCTTTAGTTATATAAGCTTATATTTTCTATAATTAACTAGAATATTAATATATATTACTTATTTTCTATTAAGAATAATATTATAATCTCTAAGATTTAGAATAATTATAAATATATTAATACTTTATTTATTAATTAGAAGCAAGACTTCTATATATTTCTTAATAAATTTAGCTAGCTTTTTATTAAAACTATATATAATATAAAGTAAGAGAAAAGATTATAATTCTATTTCTAAAAATCGCTCTATAAGCTAAATAAGCTTTATATTAATAAAAGTATAACTATTAGCTCTAGTATTAATAAGGGAAGAAAACTTAATTTCTAATTTATTTATACTAATAATATAAAGTATTATAAGAATATTTCCTCTTATTAGATAAGTCAAATTAATTTCTATTAAATCTATACTATAAGCCTCTAAAATAAAGACTTTCTTTAGAAATACTTATTTTCCGGTTCTATACTAGAATTAAAGCTCGAATTCTCTAAATACTTTATTAGAATAATATATTCTAGTAAAATAGAAACTAAGCCTAGCTTAATTCTAGAAAAAGCTATCTTAATTTCCTTATTATATAAAACCGGATAGTATCTAATATAGTAACTAAACTTATTATAATTAAAATACTTAATAATTAAGAAATCCTCGGTTTTTATAAGGTATTATTTATATTTATAAAGAAATATATACTTAATAAGAATAGTTAATATAAGCTTCTTAGGTTCTTTCTTAGAAGTATACTTTTTAGAAATATATAGAAATATAGTACCAGAAGTAAATTTAGCTAAAATAGCTTCTGTTTTCTTATATTTTTTAGTCTTTTTATATATAGCCTTAATCTACTAATTATTAGTAATATAGTACTAAATAAAGCAAGTAGTATTAATAGAAAAATTATTATAGTATATATATACTAACTTCTAGAGCTTTAGTAAGAGTTTCTTATTTAGTTTATATTTAATATCTTAAAAACTAATACTGCCTTTTATAAATAATTATAAGAAAAAAATATAGAACTTCTAAAATACTTAACTAGAGTATATTTAAAGCTTAATAAAGTTATAGTAAGTATTCTATATCTTATTAAAGTTAGAATATAGCTTCTTTAGATAGAAATAGAATTCTGAGAGCTAATAATACTAATTTAGACTATCTTTATTTATATAAGGGTTAGTTAGAATAAAAGTATTACTAGTAAGTTTATTAGAAATATAAATAATCTTAAGATTCTCTAAATAATATAAATTAGTATTTCTTTATAGCTTATTCTTAATTTAAACTAGCCAGTTATTAAAAATAGTATAATTTCTAGTAAAGAGAGTTAGATCTAGAAGCTTAGTAACTCTAGTACTTTTAAAGAAAATATAAGATATAGGGAATTCTAGACGGAAATAAGTAAGAGATAGTTCGGAATTCTTTTAAAAGAAGTTTAGAATAATTAGAATAAGTAAAGCAAAAGTAGCTAGAGCTATTATAAGCTAATTTACTATAGCTATATAGTATTTAATATTATTCTCGAGTTTAGTATTATAGAGCTTAATATTCTCGAAAATAGCTTTATTATAATTATAAGTATTCTTATATAAAATAGCTCTTTAGATATTATTTCGGTAGCTTTTTATAATAATATTAATATCTGAGAATAAGATATTAGATTTCTTGGCCTATTTATATAACTCTCTAGTAGTAATATAGTTTTTAGTCTCTAGAAGCTTTATAATAAAAGTAAAGGGTTCTATTTCTATAGATTCGTTTATAAATTCTCTAGAAATACTAACGGGATATTTAATTTAGGAAGAGCTACTAATAAAATAACCTAAACTAGTAAAAGCTTTACTAGAAGCCTTAACGGAAGTTAATATAATTCCTAGTTATATAATATTCTAGAAAATTAACTTATTATACTTTTTCTTTACTATATTCTCTCTAGTAGTCTTATTACTAGTATATATATAGGGCCTATAAGGTTATAAAATAGGGCTTAAGAATAGTAGTTAGGTTACTAGCCTATAAATATCTATTACTTTAAAACTTAATTAAAAATAGCCTTTATTTAAGGTTTTTTAATTTTCGGGTTTTTTAGAAAAGATTTCTAATATATTACGGGTATAGTATTTAGGACTTAGAAAGCAAAGTAGAAAATTCCTTATAAAGATAATTCAAAGCTAAAAAAGAGAAAATTAGAATATAAGAAATTATAAAGGAATATATATATCTTATAATATACTAGTTTTAAAGAAGCTAGCCTTCTAAATATCTCTAGTATATTTCAAGTATATTTCCCTAGTAAGGCAGCCGTATTATATATATCTAGAAGGCATCTAGTATTTAGTAAAATATCTTAAATACCGGATATCTGGAAATTATAATAATATAACTAGAAGTAAAGTATTTATTAAAATTATTATTTATTATTATATTTGAATTAAAGGCTTTATAATTATTATTAAATCTATTTATTATTTAATAAGGAAAGATATAATATAGAACTAGAATAATAAATAAATATAAGCTATATAAATTCTTTAAGAAAAGCTTATTACTATTTTAATATTCTATAAATTATACTATAATTTATTAGAAAATTAGAAAATAATTATATTAGCTATAAATACTAGTCTAAATAAATAAAATAGAACTTTTAATTAATATAATAATAAAGGAAAAAAGAGAATTATATAATATAAATCTGGAATCTGAAATAATATTAAATAGAAATATAATATTACTAAAAGAAAATACCGAGAGCTAGTAAAATATTTATAGAAAGTATAATTCTGGCTATTGTGGTACGGCAGGCCGTACTCGTCGAAAATCGCATTGTTTTGGCGGTTTTGAGGTTTAGGTCATATAGTAAAGGCCGCGGCCTTTTGCACGTGACTTGCGGAAATCACATAAGAAAGCTAGTTTTTCTATAGACTTAGAGAATAATCCTTTATGAGTATTTAATTAATTGAGCTTTTGCATACTATATACTATTTATGCTTTACTATTTACGCTTTTGATTTATTATTTTGCTATTAAGTCACGTTTTGCGCTCTGGTATACTTTATATGGGTTTTTGTCTTATTATAGTTTCCCTCCCACACTATATAAAGTTTATTTTATTCTTAAACTAGATACTAATATACTTATTATATAGCTAAGTAAAACAGCTATAGATTTTCCTAGAACTCTAGTTACTTACTAGTTAGTATAGATTTAATTATTTAATTTTAAAGTCAAGTATATTAAAGAAACCAAGTATATTATTATTAATGGATTATTAAAATACCTATAATAAAAAGATAATACTAAAGATAATAAAAATATTAATAAATAATTAGTAATAAAGCTTAATACTATTAGAATAGTATTTATTAAACGGAAAGTTTAGTTAAAGAAAGTAGTTCTGGTTTAATTATATAATATTATTTTAAGAAATCGAATTTCCAAGACTTTTACTAGATATTTAAATAGTAGTATCTAGTTACTAGAAATTAATAATTAAAGCCTTATTATATCTGGAAATAAATTAGTAATATTAAAAAATAATAATATCTGGAAGTTATATAATAAAAGTTATAGTCTTTTATATATAACTTCTAGTAAAATAATAAATAATAATACTAACTCTTATATTTTATTTAATAACCCGATTATTTTACTAGATTCTTTAAATAATAACTATTCTAAATAATACTAGAATATTATATAATATCTTATAATATTCTCGAAACCGGAAGAAATATCTAGAATTAAGTTTCGGAAATTAAATAGAAAAGCTTTAAATTATAATATAAGAAATTAATTACTATAGAGAGTTATATCTAAAATATATCTATTTTAACTTATTATTAATAATTAAAAGTAAAGGGAAATTATTATTAAAGAGCTATATAATAAGATTAGATATATAGGAAAAAAGAATACTTTTTATTTAGTAGCTAGCTACTATTATTAGAAAAGTTATTATAATTATATATAAAAGTATATTAGTACTTATAAAGTCTATTAGTATAAAAGTAAAAAAAGATAAAAAGAAGCTCTATATTTAATAAAAGCTATATTCTTTTTCTATTATCTTGGAATTAATATAATTAAACTACTAGATTATAAAGAATATAATTTACTAGTTATTATTAGAGACGATTTCTTAGAATAGATTAAAGCTAGATCTTTAAAGAATTTAACTAGTAAGAAGATTACTAAGTTTATTTAAGAAGAAATTATTTATAAATATAGTTTATTTAGATAGCTTAAGATAAATAGTAGATTAGAATTTAAAGAAATAGTAATTTAGAAACTTAATAAGCTAGAAATTAATAGAATTATTATTTTGGCCTATAATTTCAAAGAAAATAATATAATTAAAAAAGGATATTAACTAATTATTTAAGTACTTATTATACTTATAATAAATAGAAAGAAGCCTTAAATAGATTTACTACTATATATAAATCTATTAAATTTATTTCTTTTTATATAGTCTATAATAAAGAAACTATATTATTTATAGAAATATACTTTCTAATTTAAAGAATACTTAAATAAAATAAAGTCTATAATAGAGAAATATTTCTAGAAATATATATAAAGCAAATATAAATAAGAAATAAAGATATTAAAGAAGCCAAAATAAAAAAGAATAGAAAATACTAAAAGAAAAAGAAGTAATTTAATACTATTTACTAGATTTATTTAAAGCCTATTTCCAAAAAGAATCTAGTTCTTATATATAATATTAAATTAATAAATTAAGACAAGTTAAGAAATATAAAGCTATTATATTACTAGCTTAGCCTATATAAAGTAAGATATATAGATTAACTAAAAGAATACTATATACTAAAAAAGCTTAATAGTATTATATTCCGAAGAATATATACTAGAAATTAATTTAAATAGTTTATTAAAAGAAATAGATTCTGGTATTTCCCTAAAAATAAAATTAATAATAAATATATATTTATAAATAAATATTTCAAAATAGATATAGAACTAGAAAAGGAAATAGTTATAGAATACTATAAGTAAAATAGTACTTAGAAGATTAAAAAAGCTACTAGTATTATTATATATATTTCAGAATTATTAAAATTAGAAAGAGTAAAGTATATTTTCTTTATAGAAAACTAGAAGAAAGCATCTAATAATAGAAGCTCTTCTTAATCTAATATAAAGTTTATTACTTTTAATTCTTTATATATCTTTTATTTTTTTATTTTTAATTATTATTTATAATCTTTAGGAACTATTATTATTAGATTATTATTCTAGAAATCGGACGAGCTTTACTATTACTTATTTCTTATTATTATTTAATTATTATTACTAGATCTTGGGAATTAAATATAAAATATTTCTTTTAATATAAAAATAAATAGGAAATTAAGAGGTTATTTTATAGACTCTTAATTCCGAACTATAATACTTTCCAGAAAGTTCTTATAATATAGATAATAACTATATATAGAAAAGAGAAAAAAAAAAAAAGAAAGAAAGTCTTTTATATATATTTTACTAAACTAGAAATCTTTTAAAAGCTTTATTTATCTTTTAACTAGCTATTCTCGCAGCTTATACTAGTCTGAAATTAGACTATAATATCTATAGATCTTAACTTTAACTTAAACTACTATTATAAGTTTATTTATAATATATAAGTAAACTTTCTAATTAGAAGTTATATATAAATAGAATAGCCGAACTAGAAGTCCTACTAGAGAAAAGGGAAATATTATTAAACCTAATAATTATTTCTAAAAGTATTTACTAATATATAATTCTGGAAATCTTTTAGATATTAGATAAACTAGATCTGCCTATTTAAAACCTATCTTATATCTAGTCTATTTTATATTAAAGAGCCTATCTTCTTTCCTATATAATTATAGCTATATTTAAAATATATATTAAAGTTTAGTTAGTATATTA
The DNA here is from genome assembly GCF_002865645.1 of Hyaloscypha bicolor E. NCBI lineage: Eukaryota > Fungi > Ascomycota > Leotiomycetes > Helotiales > Hyaloscyphaceae > Hyaloscypha > Hyaloscypha bicolor. Next base: position 263,632 of record NW_020194667.1, read on the forward strand.
TATATTTCTATTTTTATATAAAGAAAACTTCTCCTATATAGAACTTATTTCTTAATTAAAATATCGTTTTATTATCGGGAACTAATTACTTCTTTAAAAAGCTAATATAATTTACTAATTCTTATTATTAATCTATTTCTTATTATTAAATATTATCTAAATAATTAAGAAGATATCTTTAATCCTATATCTTTAATACTAATTCGAAATATTTAAGTTTTCTATATTCTATATTAACTTTAATATTAATTATTCTAAACTTAATAATAATATTATAAATTCTATTTATACTATTTTATAATTCTTTTTTTTATAACCTCTAAAGCCTTTAATATTACTTTTATAAATATAAATATTATTTTAAAGTTCTAATTAACTAAATAGTTTTATATTATTTAAAGTCGATTTTAATAAATACTAAATAAATATAATTAGCTTTTAGAAGAGATATAAATTAGTTTTAAAAGAAGTAATACTTTCTGCTAAATTATTTCTTAATTCTATTATTCTAAATTATTTCTTAATTATATTATTCTAACTTCTTTTTTATTAATATTTACTTTATATTTTCTAAATATCTTTAATATATTTATATATTTCTTATATTATTTCCTTTCTTTTATACTATTTTTAAATTAATAGAGATATTTCTAAATAAATAAGAAATCGGGATATACTTATATTATAAAAATTTTATTATTTTCTTTTATATTTTAATACTTTAGATATTACTACTATATTTATATTTCTATTATATTATCTTCTTATTTCCCTATTATTACTATTTAGTTTAATCTGCTTTAATTATTTCCTAGATTATATTTTCTTAGATATATATATTTATATTCTTTTCTATAATAGAAGCCTAACTCTATATTTTATCTTTTATAATTATTTCTAATTTATAATTATATTACCTTAAATATATCTAATTATTATATTTACTTTCCCTATTATATATACTACTATTTTAGCTTTATTTTCTTACTAGAAAGAAAGAAAAACTCGAATATATATAATATCTTTATATAATTCAAGTTTATTCTAATTTATTCTTTATTTTAGAAAATATTTAAAAGAAATTCTTATAATTTTAAGAACCTTTAATTCTATAACCTATAACTATTATACTAATAATACTTTTATAATTCTTTAAAAATAATAAAATAACTAAAGAATAGATTTCTCAAGCTAGTAAAATATAGTAGTTAGTTCTTATAAGCTATAATATTATTAAAAGCCTATAGATTAATAGTATTAAAGTTCAGAGTATTAAAGAAGCTTAGGTAGTTATAGAAGGCCTACTAATACTAGAAAAGATAGCTATAATTACCGAGTTTAATATAAATATCCTGGATAAGCTAAATAATATATATAATAAGCTCTTAAAATAGAAAACCTTTATTAAAGACGGAACTAGACTAGAATTAACTAAAAGAAGCTAAAAAATTACTAAGCTAATAATAGAGAATTCGAGAATATTATTAAAGGCATTTCTAAAGGCAGATAATAGAAGCTTAATAAGATTAAGACTATAATAAATAGTCTAGAAACTAAGGATTAGAATGGAATTATACTATATAGTAAAGCTTTTAGCTAATATATTAATAATATCTATAATAATTTTAGTAAAAATATTTATAAGAAGTTATATTTCTTTTTTAAAATAAAAGCTTTAGTATATAAAGCTATTTAATTAATTAATAAAGCTATTTTAAAGTATATAGTAAGAATAAGAAGCTTTAAAATACTAGTATATTTACTAAATCAGATATTACTAAAGTATTTAAATAGACTAAAGCTATTTCAGAACCTAAAAAATTAATTTTTAAGCTATTATTAGCTAATAATTTTAAAGCTAAATAGTATATCTTTAATATTTCCGGAATTCTAATTAAGAGAGTTTATAATAATAAGCCTTTTCCTGCTTTTTAAAATAAGCCTAAAAAATAGGCCCCTATTATAATTTCAGTTTTAATTTAATTAGATCCAGCTAATAAGAATAGAGCTAATTCGATATAACCTAGTAATAAATCTACTAGTAAGACTAATAGAACTAGTATAACTAGATAAAAAGAACCTAGTAAGAAAAAAGAATAAGCTAAGCTTAAGACTTCTAATAAATAGCGAAAATCTAAGTACTAGTCTAAATATAAGACTAGTAAAATAGAGAAAAACGAAAAGAAAAACGAAAAGAAATCCTTTATTCTAAAGAAAAAGATATTATCTAGAAAAACTTCTATATTTATATCTAGAACTAAGAAATAGAAAACTAAGAATATTAAGTCCGGAAAACTTAAAGGCATCTAGTATATTTATAAGATATTAGCTAAATAGAAGTTAATATTTATTTAATAAAATAAATATATATTTAAGAAAATATATAATAGTATTTTGGGACCTATTTATAAGTAAGAATACTATAGAATTACTAATAAATTCCTTAAAGCTCCTTATATAATATATATTTAATAGCTTACTAATACTCTCTATATTAATATAAAAGACTTTAGTAATATTAAATATACTCTAAAGCTAGTTACTAAGATCTATAAAGTTACTAAAAATAAGAAATATATTTCTATTATTTGGGTAAATAAGAAGATATAGGATTTCTTCTATAAAAATCAAGAAATTAAAAAATATAAATATAAATACTATATTTCTAATTAATTTCACCCAAATTTATAGCTCTAATTTAATATTATAGGTTCTATTTCTAAATCTGGTATTACTAATCTAAATATAAATAGTTATATTTATAAAAAAGATTATCTAAAATAGATTAAAAAGCTTAATATTTAAAAGCTCTTAATTAAAAAAAATAGAAATACTATAATTTTATCTCTAAAAAGATAATATATTGAAGTATAGAGATCTAGATAATAGTTATTTTATCTTAGCCTCTTAACTTTTAATAATAGACCTATTAATATAGCTCGGATTTTATAAGATATTAAATAAATACCCTATTTACTTAGTTATTTACCTTTAGCTAGCCCGATATTATATTTCTAGAAATATTAATTATAATTAATATAAAGATAATATTAAAGATCTAGCTATTACTAAAACTTTAAATAGCAAATTCTATTTTAGTAAAAAGTATTAGAATATTAGCTATATTTTTCTTATAAACTATAAAAAGGCTATTATCTTTAATAAGAAATTCTTTAAAAATATTAATTACTCTTCTATTTCTAATAAATTTAAGCCGGAAGCAGCTAAGGAAATAGGTAAGTATTTACTAAAAGTAGTAAAAAGAAAGATTCTAAATATAGTTTATTTAACTAAATAAATAAATACCTTTAGCTAAATAATCTATAAGTCTGGAATTATAGATAAGTAATAATTCTCGGATAATATAGAAGCCGAAAAATAGTTTAATAATAATTTACTATTTAATAGGCCTTTTACTATAATTCTAATAAGTCTAGTTATTATTAAAAATAGAATATATAAAAATAGAATTTCTTATAAAATTATTAAAGCCTTTTATCTAGAGCTTTCCCCTTTTATTAAAAGTCGATTTAAGAATATTATAAATAATATAAAATTCGAAGAAGTTATTTATTTAGAATATATTAGTATAATTTATAATATAATTTATTATAATAAGCCTTTTTAATATCTAGTAATAAAGATAGAAATTAAGTAATAATTAAAGGTAAATACTAATTAATATAAAGAATTATATCGGATTTAATATAAGAATATAGCTAAGCAAATTTAAATTAGTTTTAAGCAAGTTCAGAAGTATAAAATAAGACTATTTAAGAATAATAAGTTTTATTTTAGATATATTAAAAAGAAATTAGATTAATTAATAGAGAAGAATCCCGATTATTTTATTAATTCGAATTCTAAATAGGATTTTTCTATTATTTTTGGTATTTAGGAAATAAGTATAAATAATTAAGAAGTTAGATATAGTATAGCAGGCTATATTCTCTAAAAATTATATTATTTGAGTAGTTTTAAGGTTTTAGTTATATAATAAAAACTATAGTCTTTTATATATAACTTATAGAAATTACATAAGAAAGCTAGTTTTTTTATAGTCCTAGAGAAGAATTCCTTATAAGTATTTAATTAATTAAGCTTTTTATATATTATATACTATTTATACTTTACTATTTATATTTTTAATTTATTATTTTATTATTAAGTCACGTTTTATATTCTAATATGTTTTATATAGGTTTTTGTCTTATTATGATTTCTTTCCTATAGTATTAAGAGATTTTTATTAGTATACTACATTTTCTAATTATAAATAAATAGCTATTCTTATAATAATACTAATATCTAGTACTTCTAAAGTTATATATTATAGCTATATATATAGCTACTTTTTCCTTATTATTTACTAGTATATAGAATATTAAACCTTATAGTATTTTCTTAACTTTCTTAACTTCGTTTTTTATACTTATAGTTTAGTTAAAATATTTATTATATATTTTGGATATAAGTTAAAGATATTTTCTAGCCTTATTTAAGAGTTATATAAGTTCTAATTCAGGCTCTATAAGGCTTTGCTCGAGGGCAAGAAACCGTATTTAGTATAGAATACCCTTAATATAGTTTTCTAATTAGTTTCTTGATTTAGATTTTACTATTAATTTTTTATATTTCTTTTTATTAATATTTAGATTAACCTGGATTCTAAAAGAACTTATATTAGTCTCGCCTTTCTAATTATTAAGGAAAATTAGGAAAATAATATAATTATATCTAATAAGTAATATTATAGTTAGAAGCCAGTTATAACCTGAAAAATATTAATTTTGAAATATAAATTAATATTAATTCTATAATATCTATAGGTATTTTAAATAAGGTTATAGATATAGCTAAAGAATTATTCTTTCTTATTAATCTATTATAGAAATTTTTAATCTTTTTTTAAAGTCTAATAATTATTTTATATTAGTTCTTTTTATATATAAGAGTTCTAATCTAGGAGATTTAGTAATTATAACTTTCTTTTAACTAAAGAGGCCCTAATAGAGAAGTTTTTAGTAATACTTTATTAGAAGCCTTTTACCTACTTTTAGTAATTTTATAAAGCTCTGCTTTAATTACTTATATTTTAGTAATTAGAAAAATAAATTCTATATTAGCCCAGATAATGAATTTCTTTATTATCTTATTAATTAATACTCGATAAATAATATAATTATAGTAATTAAGGCTTTATAAAAAGCTATAATAAGTTAGATAGCTTTTTATTCCGGAAATAGAGAATAGTTTAATATTATTCTTTAGATCTATAATTAAGTCTTTATTATTTATAATATAGAAATCTAATATATTTATATATTTATTTATATTTTTTAGGATAAAAATATATTTATAAAATAATATAATATAAGAATTTTTATTAAGATTAATTTTCTCGAAAATAAATAATAAAATAAATTTAATAATTATTTCTTTAATTATTAAATATATATAAATTTAATAATATATAATACCTGAATAGATCTTTCTATAAATAAACGAATATTAATATTTATAAACTAATATCTTTATATAGTATTCTAAATATAATAATAGATTATAAAATATTATATATAATAATAAATATTATCTATAATATAAATAAAATTAAGTATAATTCTTTATATATAATATATAAGACTTATAATAAACTTACTATATTTCAAATAATTATAGCTAATTTTATAGGATTTCATATAAAGAAAATAGAATATATTACTATAATATAGAGCTTTATAACTATAATTATAGGTTATATATAATCTTTTATATTAAATATTATAAATTTTACAAATTTTTTTAATAATTATATTTTTAATTCTAGTATTATAATTTTTATAAATATATATATAATTATATTTATAAATTAATACTATTTTATAAATTATTAAATAGAAATAATTAATATTTAAAAGTAGTCTATAATAATAGATTCGGATTTTATATTTATAATATTCTATAATTTATTTTATTTAAATCTAATAATAAACTTCTTTTAGTATTTATATTTTATAATATTTTAGCTATCTAGTAATATATTTATATAATAAAGAAATATTAAATAATATAACTTGGTATTTTGGCTTATATAAATCTTTATAAGATTTCGAATACTTATATTTATAATTTTATTTTATTTTTAGATAATATTTAAAGTAATAAATTATATTATATAAAGATATAAAATAGTATATATTAGAATAGAAATACTTATAAAGAAGTTTTAATAAATATCTTTTAATATAATTGCTTTTAGGAGTAAGCCGAGCGAAATTATCTAATATTAAAATTTTAATTAATATTTCTTTATATTAAGAATAGTATAATACAAGTATTAGATTAATATTATTTAAATATTTTAAAATAGAGAGTATTTTAGCTTATATAAGAACAGGTCTCGAGATATTAGAATTACTAATAATATATATTTTATTTTATATATAATTTAGTAATATATTAATATAATTAGAAGTTTTTAAGAATCTATATTTTTGCTTATTATTATTTCGAACTAAGGAAATAATAATAACTTTTATTTTTTTATCTTAGAAATTATTAATAGTAATAATTTTTAAAGTATTAAATAATATTATTTTCTAAACTTAAACTTGGTTATTTATAAAAGTTTCTAAATTATTTTAAAGTTCCTGAGCTTTTAATTCTTTTTAATCTTAATCTCTAATAATAATTTTAAAGAAATTTACTAGTTACTTTTTAAGTTTTTATAATTGCCCTAGATATAAAATAATAACTATAATATTCTTACTTTTATATATTTCTTATCTTATAAAATATAAGATAAGAGTAATAATTATATTTATTTTAAAAGAATTAGTTTTTAATAAGAAAATAGCTTAGGTAGATTATAGATCTTTTTTTTCTTAATAGTTAAACTAATATAAGTAATTTTATATTCTATTAATTTTCGGATATTTATAATAGATATATATAATAATATATAAATAGATATTAAATATTATAAATCTAGTTTCCTATTTTAAATAAAGCTTATAATTAGAATTATATAAGTAATAGGAATTATATAGATTATATTAGCTTATATTTTCTAGTTAAGTAAGGAGCTTTATATACTTAGCTAAATACTAGGAAATATATAAGAAAATATTTCTAGCTTTGGAAAGAGGTATTAATTAGTCTTTTATTAGAATTAATTCTTGAAATCAGTTATATTTATAAGTATTACTTTATAGCTTATTTACCTTAACTATTTATATATTATTCTATTATTCTATATCTTATATTCTAATTAATTTAATTTTTAGAAAGTAGTTTATTATAAGATAATCAAGCTATTAATAAATAAAACTATTAATAGCTAGAGTATTAACTAGAAAAAGTATCTCTATTATTACTAGAATAACCTAACTAGATATTTAAAAAAGTATCTAGTTAAGTACTTTTTATATTACCTAATTAGAAAAAGGAAATAAAACTCAGATATTTCTAGAACTAGCTAGTAAAATAATAATAATAGAGAAATTAGTAGTAGCTTATTATTATATTACTAAGTTAGAAATAGAAATATAATAGAGAGAAAATCTAGAAAAGCTAGAAGCTTAGATCTATTATTTTAAAAATATTCGAATATCCGGTATAAAATCCGTTATATCTCTAGTAGTATTTTTAGTTTAAAAGACTTTAAAAACCCGAGAACTATCTATTTACTAGAGAAAGAATATTAAAGAAGCCTAGAACTTCTTTTATTAAGCAAAGTTAAAATAGTATAAAAATAATAGAATTATCTAGGCTACTAATATAATAAAGATTATATATTATACTTTCTATTTTAAGAATATAGCTAGAAATATCTAGAAATATAGGAAGTAATTAGTAGGTATTAATATTATAAATTAGAAGATCTTTATTAAGTTTATAAAAAAAAATTATTTTAGATCTAGAGAACTATAATAATAATATTCTTACTAAGTTTAAGAATACTAAATAATAGCCAGGCCAGAATATTTAAAGCTTTATATCTTACTTAAATAGCTTATTAGATAACTTAGAATATATGAGTTTATTATAAAAGTAAAATAATTTATTTAATAGCTTAAAATAGAAAATTCGAAATAAAATTCATTATTAAAAAAATACTTTATAAAAGAGAAAGAAACTTATCTTTATAGCTATAAGAATTAAGAATAATTTAAATCTATTTATTTAATAAAAATATAATAATAAGCTAATAGAATAATAAAAGAAAGAAAATAGAAGAAAAGAAAAAGAAAATAATTAAAAAAACGGAAAAGAAGTATATTTCTATTATAAGATTTATAAAACCGAAATAGCAAAAATATAGTAATAGAGTCTAATATAGTACTTATATTAGAATCTATAAAACCGGATATAATTTACTTTATTTACTAGAAAAAGGATTACTATATTATTACTTACTTAAATTAAAGGAAACTAACTTATTATAACTATAATAAAACTAGTTATAAATTATATAAATATCTAGAATTAAAGAAACCAGAAAACAGATATATTCTATAATAATTATACTTATTTATATTATAGAAGGCAAAGTTTCTAAAATAAGAATAATAATTAAAATTACTATTAAAATAAGGCAAAATAAGTAAAGAGTTAAAGTATTAATTAATTCGGATATAAAGGCTAATTATATAAAGAGAAAGCTAGCTTTAAATATAAGTATTTCATTAATATTAAGAATAACTTTCTTATTTTTATTAGAGGAAAAAAGAATTTATTTATATAAAGATTACATTTTTAGAATTACTAATAATAATATACTAAAGAATTAAAAAAAGGCTAATATATACTTTATATTATATAATTTTAATCTAAATTATATTAATATAATATTTGAATTCCTATAGCTTTATTAAATTAATTCCCTGATTTCTTTTAGAAAAGTATTATAAAAATACTAGATTTAATTATAAAAAATTAAAGTTCTAAATACTAGAAAGTTTACTAAAGTAATAAAATATAAGATATATATTTTTCTATTAATTACTTACTTTATAATAGATAGCTAAAAAGTTATTACTATTATTATAAATAAAATAATTATATTTCCTAAAAAGTATTAGAATCTTTTCCGAATATTCTTTATAAAAGCTATAAATATACTATATAACTACTATATAATAAAGTATTATATAGATCTGAAACCAGAATTCTAATTACTATATAGTTCTATATATATTTTATTAGAAAAGAAGCTTAAAGTTCTTTAGAAATATCTTAATACTAGCTTAGAAAAGAAATAGATCTATTATTTTACTAGTCTAGCTAATACTCTAATTATATTTATTTTAAAAAAAAGAAGGCAACTTATATTTATATATTAATTACTAGAATCTAAATAGAATTACTATTAAGAACCAAATACTATTATTATTTATTAATAAGATAATAAATAGATTTTATAAAATAAAAATATATATAAAGCTAGATTTAAAAAATACTTATTATTAGTTATAAATATAAGAAAGTAATAAGTAAAAGATAGTATTTCAAATATACTATAAATATTTTAAATATTATATTATATTCTTTAAACTATTTAATACTTTAGTAATATTTCAGATATATATTAATTATATACTAGTAGGCCTTATAAATATTATTTATATAGTTTATTTAGATAATGTTTTAATTTATTTAGAGAATCTAGAATAGTATATAATAATAGTCTAATATATACTCGAATAGTTATAATAATACTAGTTTTTTATAAACTTAGTAAAATATAAGTTTAATATAAAAAAAATAAAGTTTCTGGAATTTATAATTAGCTTAGATAATATAGAAATAGAAACTAGCCGGATTATAGCTATTAGAAAATAGCTAGCCCTAAAGAATAATATTCGAGAAGTTCAAGTATTTTTGGGTTTTACTAACTTTTACTAGAGATTTATTTATAAATATTTCAGAATAATAAAAGAGTTAACTAATTTATTAAAAACTAGTAAAAATTTATAATATTATTTTAGCTAGATAAATAAGGTAAATAAGGCTTTTAAGAAGCTATAAATTATATTTATAATAGTATTAATTCTTTATTATTTTAATCTAGCCTTAAAAATTTATATAAAAACAGATATTTTAGGATTTATAATTATAGATATAATTTTCTAGCTCTTTAGTAAAAAGGCAAAAGCTAGGTAATACTCTATTATTTTCTATTTAAAGAAAATAACTATAATTAAATATAGATATAAGATATATAATTTTAAACTTTTAGCTATTATTCTAGTATTTTATACTTAATAGTATTATCTATTACAGACCTATAAAGGAAGCCTATAAATAAGGCACTTATAAGAAAACTATTTATTAAGAAAACTAAGCTAAGAAAAAAAGGAAGTCTTAAGCTAAGGTTCCTTAAGTATTTATAATTCTTTACTTATAGCTCGGCCTAATAGGGTTTAGTATTCTAAATTTCCCAGAGTATAGCTTTCTTTAGCTTTATTATATATAACTATTATATAACCCTAGATACTAAATACTAGGCTCAGATACTAAATACTAGATACTAGGCTCAGATACTAAATATTAGATACTAGACTCAGATATTAAATGCCAGATACCAGGCTCAGATACTAGGCTAGATAGAGTATAGAATTATAATATTACTTCCCTTTTTAGAAAAAGCTTGTTCTTAAGTAAATAGATATTATAGAATTATTATTCAAATTATTATAGTTCTCTATCCTGTTTTCTCAGGCTTATACCCAGTTAACTAGCTTTTTTAGTAGGCCTGGCTATTATTAATTAGCCAAGTAGTAGTCTTATAGCTTATAGGAAAAGTATTTCAGATTAAAGGCCAGATACTAGTTAAGGTCTTTATTATATCTAACCTAACTAATCTTATATAAAAGCTTTTTCTGCTTTATTTTTAATATTAGAATATTCTATACTTTATACTCTTGGTCTATTATTACTTGAATTAGTAAAGATAGTTTATTCTTCTGGCTAGATAGTAAATTATTAGTAGCCTTATATAGATAGTTAGAGGAAAATATATTATGAATTTTAATATTTTCGGGTAATTTAATCTTATAGAAATTACTAACTTAATATAGGATCGGGTAAGGCCCGGCCATTTAGTAATTTAGCTTATAATTAGAGTATTATATTTTCTATTTCTTTATTAATATATATATCTTATTTCCTATTTTAAAATTTATAGAATAATATTTAGTATTAATATATTTCTTTATTCTTTTTTATATTTATTTTATATTTTCTTTATTTTTCTTTATAATATTTTTTATTTATCTAATAATTTATTAAGCCTTTATTTTATTTAGCTTATCTTGAGATATAATTATTAGGGTTAACTAGTTAAAAGAAGTTTATAGAAGCCTGCTATTAAGAAGTTTATATAGAAATATATTAATAAAGCTATATAAGAAAGTAAATTAAGTATAATTAATTATTAATAAATATTTATTCTAGTTATTTTAGTAATATATAATATATAAATATAATTATTAATTAATATATTAGTTTATTATTTCTATTTATTTATTAGTTTATAGGTAATATATTATTAATAGCTTTAGCTTTATATCTAGAATTCTATTAAATTTCTTCTAGAATACTAATATAAATTATAGACTATAATCGGAAATAATAAAGGCTAGAAAGCTATAATAATAGTAAATAGTTTAGAGATATATCTTTATTATATTCTCTATTATAATTATCTTATAATAAGATATAGAAATAACTTATTTATTTAATTAGTTAATTATAATATATATAATATTATAACCGGACTTTAAATTAGATATTAACTTGAAATCTATTATAATATATTATTATAGGTAGTTCGGAACTAATAAAAAGTAAAGTAAATCAGGAATTTTATTTCTTGAAATATTGTAGTACGGCAGGCCATACCACATCGAAAATCATGTTATTTTGGCGGTTTTGAGGTTTAGGTCACATAGTAAAGGCCGCGGCCTTTTATACGTAACTTGCGGAAATCACATAAGAAAGCTGGTTTTTCTATAGACTTAGAGAATAATCCTTTATAAGTATTTAATTAATTAAGCTTTTGCATACTACATACTATTTATACTTTACTATTTATGCTTTTAATTTATTATTTTGCTATTAAGTTACGTTTTGCGCTCTAGTATACTTTATATGGGTTTTTGTCTTATTATAGTTTCCCTCTCATAATATTTACTTATTTATATAATTAGTAATTATAAATATATTAAGTAATATTATATTATATGTTTTTCTAGTAATACTATAGCTATAATAGCTTATATGTCTTGTTTTTATTAGAATATATTATAGAGACTTAGTTATAAGCCTTATAAATTAAATCTATATATAACTATTATTTTAGTATTATAAGTTATTTATAATAGAATAGTAATTTATTTTCTATAATAAAGTCGGTATTATCCTATTTAGCCTATTTATAGAAAGCTTATAAAGAGAAGGCTTTATAGTTATCTTATAGAATTTATTTAACTAAATTATTTATCTTATTAAGATTATTATTATTATTTTAGAAAAGAAAAAAGAAGTTAATTTTAATACTAAGGTTCTAAAATATTTTTAGATTAACTTAGTTTTAAAAAAAGAAGCCTTAATATAGTATTTCTCTTTTACTTTATTCTATTAAAAATCTTATTATCTTAGTATATTAGAATATTAGCCTTTATATTCTATTTACTAGATCTATATTAGATAATAAAATAGTATTTAACTAAGGCTTTAGTCTATCTAGCTTATTTATTTATAAGCTTCTTTATTATTATAAAATACTTTAATAAGTAATAGTTTATATAGATCTGAATTTAATAAATAGTTTTTTAAAATTCTGGATATTATTAATCTAAAGACTATATAATAGTAAGTATTTCTTTATTATATATCTTATAATTATATTCTATAAATACTATTATAGAATATTACTTATTATTATATTATTAAAAAAGAATACTAGTAATAATATTATTTAAGATATTAGTTTTAATTATTAATTATTATTCTGAGTTATAGTAATAAAATAGGGCTAATAATATAAGATAGACTTTAAGCTTCTTAAAAGTATTCTAATAAATCTTATTAAATAAAAAGAAAATATCTATATATATATAAGATTTAATAAAGGCTTAGTAATCTTATTATAATTATAAATAAATCTCTTATAGAAGTTATAGAATCCTAAAAAAAACTTATATTTCTCTTATAATTCAAAGAGCTTTCTAATTCTTTATAATAGTAACCTTTTTAGAATTAACTTTAATAATATCTATAGAAATAATAAAACCAAAGTATTTTATATATATAATATGAAATTTGTATTTCTTAATATCTATTTATAAGCCTATATTCTAAAGCTACTAAAAAACCTTTTTTATATAAAGTTTATATTCTAATTTATTATTAGAATAAATAAAAATATTATTTAAATAAGCTATATAAAAGTTATCTAGATAATTAAATAGAATATTATTTATATAATATTAGTAAATAACTAGCCTATTAGTTAATCTAAAAAGTAAAACCTTATACTTATATATTCTATAATATATATAAAATATTATTAATTTCTCTAATTCGGGGTCTATATAAATTCGATAAAAAGCCTAATAAATATTAAGCTTTATAAAAAATTTGGCTTTACTAATTCTAGCTAAAATCTTATTAATAAAAAAAAGAAGATAATAGTTCTTATAAGTAATCTAGTTAAGCTTCTAGTAATTAATATAGAATTATAGGCTTTTATTAAACTTTTTTATAAAAGAATAAGGGCTATAAATAGTAATTAACTAGAAGTAATAAAACCCTTATTAAGGTTCTTTAGGAAATATTTCTTTATAGCCTTTAATTTAGCTATTATTATTTATATAAAAGACTATATTCTAGATATTTCTTTATTTCCTTTTCTAATTATATTTTATAAATATATAATTAATAAAGAAATAGAATATTAGAGACTTCTTTAGAGAAAATATTATTAAACTTAGTATATTATTCGGGAATAATAGAATCTTTAATATTAGCTTCCGGAAAGAGCTTTCTTTATTATTTAAGAAGGCTATTAATCTTATAGAAGCTTATAGTAAAGGCTTTCTTCTCGAATTATTAGAGGTTATAATATATATCTATAGAGCTAATACTAGTAATCTTAATAATAGAGGCTTTTACTACCTTTCTTTCTATATATAATATGAGAGGGAAACTATAATAAGACAAAAACCCATATAAAATATACCAGAATACAAAACGTGATTTAATAGTAAAATAATAAATTAAAAGCATAAATAGTAAAGCATAAATAGTATATAGTATATAAAAGCTCAATTAATTAAATACTCATAAAGGATTATTCTCTAGGACTATAAAAAAACTAGCTTTCTTATATGATTTCCGCAAGTCACGTGCAAAAGGCCGTGGCCTTTGCCATGTGACCTAAACCTCAAAACCGCCAAAAACAATATAATTTTTGAAGAGTATGGCCTGTCGTACTATAATAACCTCTTCTAATATAGGATATTTATAAGATAAGTAATATTAGCTAGAGAATTTTCTATTTAATAATAATTATCTTAAATATCTTATTTATAGAAGTATTTAATTTTTAGCTTCTAAGAAATAGAAATAATTAGTACTAGTTTAGATTCTTTATCCGGATCTAATTCGAAATTAGTAAAATTATATTTAGAAGTAGTATTATTAGTAGAGCTAATATATAGAAAGAAATTAATAATAAAGTTATTCTCTATATTATAGTTCTTAATAGAAGCTTATTTCCTAGTAGCTTATTATTAGTTCTTCTTATTAAATATATAATCTCTGGCTTTAATATCTATTTAATAATTAAAATAAGAGGCATATCTCGGGATAGGAAATAAAGCCTCTCGAGATATAAGAATCTTTTATATAATCGAAAGTAATAAAGAAAAAAGCTTAGGCTATATTAAATATTAGTTTTAGATATTAAAAAGTAGATTAAAGTATTCTAGCTACTTATAGCTAAAAATAAGATTATAAAATTCAAATTCAAGAATTAATAAAGAAATATTATATTATTATCTCTAATTAATAATAAGATATATTTTTAAGAAATAAATAATATAGGTTTCTAGTTTATTATTATATTCCTTAATACTAATAAGCTTAGATAAATACTAGAACTTGAGATTAAAGAAAGTAGTAATATCTATAATAAGAAGAATATTAATAAATATAAAACTATTTACTCTGGAATTAGTAAGAGAGAAAACATTAACTAAATATCTATTATAAGATAAGTTATAGGATATAGTTAAGTATAGTTCTCTTATTAACTAGTTCAGATTAATCTCTATAAAATTAATCCCAAGTTTGCCTAAAAAGAAGTCTTTTCCTAAGCATTCTTATTTCCTAGTATATTATTTATATTAGCCTCTATAAACTTATTATTTTTCTCTAGTTCCTTAATATTAGTAATATACTTTAATACTAAATAATTATAGGCTATATAACTAGTCTAAGAGTAGTTAAAGTAGGTTAAAATTAAAATAGAAGTATTTTCTTTCTTAATAGCTAGCTTATTAATAATTAGAAGTATTTGAGTTAGTATAAAGATATAAGGAATTATTATATAGAGCTTAGAAATAGCAAATATAAAAGTATTAGAAGTAATAGAAATTAGAAAAGTAGTAGTAGCTTGAGCCTTAATATACTTTTTAAGGCTTTTATAAATCTATAATACCTTTATTTCGGAATTAACTAATAAGGCTATATAGTATAGGTTATAGAATATATAAATAAAATAGTACTAGCTTATAAGTTATTCTTAAAAAGGAAATATTAGCTTATTATATAGCTTATTAAGATAGTTCTATAAATAAATTTAAGCTTTATTTACTAAGTAAATAAACTTAGTCTTAAACTTATAAAAGGTCTAAATCTTATTTATTTATAGCTTTTTATATTTATATCTAGCTTTATATATATAATAAGAATTAATGAAATATTTATTAAAATAGTTAATTATTTCTATAATTATTTTAAAAGAATTAGTAATATTAGACTTATATTAAGTATATAAGTAATATTAGGTATTACTTTTTATATAATTAAAGATATAATATATATAGGTATTTTTATTTATATAGTAGTCTATATTAATTTTGAATTTACTAATAATCTAAACTTACTAATAATTATAGGTTAGGTTTTTACTATTACTAAGCTTTAAAGAATTCGGAACTTTTATAAAACAGAATTTATTATATTTAGGAATTTCTTTAGCCAGATATACTTATTTAATAGAAGGAATTAGGAAGTTAGGTACTATATTATAGTACTTAGATTAGAAATAGACATTACCCGAAATATAATTTCTACTAATAGAATATTCTTAAAGAAGCTTCTCTATATTAAGTAAGTAAGCTAGACTAGTAACTAAGCTATTTAGGGTTATATAGTTAGTCTAAGCATTTATCTGGATCTTGATTTAGGCTTATTATAATATAAATATATTAGAATAGATATTAAATAAAGTAAGTAATTCTCTTAAAATAAAAGGTTTTATTTTAAAGGCATTTTTAGTACCGGAAATAAGAGATAGAATTATAGAATATAGATAGAGACTCTTAGAAAAGCTATTAGTATAAGAGGCTATATTAAAGGTATTAGATATATATAATTTATATATAAGAAGTTATTTTTTAGAAATAAATAATTATTTTAAGAGAAATATTCTAGAGCCTTTTTAGGTAAAAAGAATAAGCTTAGTTTAATATTATAGACCTATAAAGAGAGTCTATAAATAAAGCACTTATAGGAGAACTATTTATTAAGAAAACTAAGCTAAGAAGAAAAGAGGATCTCGAGCTAAGGTCTCTTAAGTATTTATAATTCTTTACTTATAGCTCGGTCTAATAGGGCTTAGTATCCTAAATTTCCCAGAGTATAGTTTCTCTTAGCTTCGTTACGTGTAATCGTTATATGACTCTAGATGCCAGATACTAGGTTCAGATACCAAATACTAGATACTAGGCTCAGATATCAAATGCCAGATACTAGGCTTAGATACCAAATACTAGATGCCAGGCTCAGATGCCAGACTAGGTAAAGTATAAAATCGTAATATTATCTAATATATATCCGGTATATTATTATTATTAAAATAGATTATTATAACTTGAAATATTTTATAACTAAGAGAAAACTAAATAGTTAATAGATAAGATAGGTAAAGAAGCTAGCTGTTTTCGACTTTATTTTAAAGTACTAGCTAGAATATAGTAATTCTACTAATAGACTATTAAAAAGGCCAGACTTTATAATAGATATAAATAAAGATACTTTATTATCTATATTTTATAATAAGCTATAGAATATAGAATAGAAAGCCTTATAAATAATAATAATAGAATATTATACTATTTCTATAATATTATAATTTAAGGCTTAAAAGAAAGAAAATAGATACTTTTTAATTAGTAAAATATTAAGGAATTCTGAAAAGAAAGTCTATTTTAGTAATAAAATAATATTAAAAATACTATTACTTAAGTCTATTACTAGTATAACTAGTTATAAATAGTATATATTATAGATTCTAGCTATATAGATAGCTAGATCTAAAATAATATATAAGAAAAATAGAAAGATATTACTTAAACTATTATTATAATACTAAAGGCTTAATTTATTAGTATAATATTAGTAATATAAATAGTTCTTAAAGAAAACCTTTACTAAAGCTATTAAGACTTAGAAATTTAATATATCTAAATTATTAAAATATTAGAATACTATCTATATATTAAATAAGCTAGCTTTTAAAAAAGAATTACTATAAGCTAATTATAATAATTCTATAAATAAATATTTTAGTATTAGTAAAATATTAGAAATCCTCTAGAGAAAGTATTTCTAGTAAAATATAAAAAAGAATATAAAAAACTATATTAAAACTTGCCTTATATATTAATAGACTAAGATAAAGAGATATCTATTATATAGTATATTTAATTTATTTCTCTTTTCTTCTAAGCTATAGTAAGAAATTACTATAGACTTTATTATAAGATTATTCTTTTCTAGATTTTATAATAAGATATATAACTCTATATTTATTATTATTAATAGATATATAAAAATAGTATAATATATTTTAATTACTAAAGAGATTTCGGCTTTTGAGTTAATAGAGCTATTTATATATTATATTATTAAAAACTTTAATATATTTATAAATATAACTTCTAATAAAGAATTTGTTTTTATAAGCAAGTTCTAATTAAGTCTATACTTCTATTTAAAGATTTAATAATAGCTAAATATAGTATTTTATTTATAAACTAATAGATAAATAAAGAATCTGAATTAAATTCTAAAGTAGTACTTAAAGTATTATATTAGCTATTAATAAAATAACTAGATAATAAAGCTTGCTTTTATAGAATTTATATATAATAATTCTATATATTTAATAATAGAAATTTCTTTATTCTATATATTATATAAATTTTATTCTAGTATTAAATTATATATTAAGAATAATATTTCAGAAAAAGAAATACTAGTAATATAAGAAAAAGTATAGAGAATTCAAGTAAAATAGGAAGTATTAGAGAAATAATAGTAAGAAATAATAGATATATAGAAAAAGTACTATAATAAAAAATATATTAATAAAAAGTTTAATATATATAATAAAGTTATACTTTATATAAAGAATATTTAATAGCTATAATCTAGTATAAAGCTAGTAAATAGATATCTCGGCTCTTTTAAAGTTCTAAAAGTTATAGAAATATATAAATAGATATATTATTTGAAATTACTACTATTATATTAGATCTATAATATTTTCTATATTTCTTTCTTGAAACTATAATATCTATAAGCTAGTATTATAATAGAACTAGAACTAGTTAAAATTAAGAATAAAGAAGAATTCGAGATAAAATTTATTATAGCCTATAAAAAGAATAGAAAAGAAAGAAAATATCTTATTTATTAGAAAAGCTATTTACTAGTAAATAATATATAGGAATTACTAAATAATCTAAAGAATATAGCTTAAAAATTACAAGAATACTTAAAAAAAAGTAATATTATAATATTATTAATTAAATAGAAATATAAAAGATAAATACTTTTATTAGAAAACTATTAAAAACTATATATTTATTTTTAGAAAAACTATATAAAAATTATTAAAAACTTTAAAAACTCTAATTTCTATATTCTATAAATATCCTGCCTTTATAATTACTCTTTATTATTCTTATTAGAATTCTTATTAGAATTCTCTCGAGAAATAAATAGTAAATTAGCCTATAAAGCTATTAGCTATTAGTAAGAAACTAAAAGAAAATAAGCTTATTTAATACTAAAGAATATTAATTATACTATTAAAAGTACTTTATACTTATACTAAGCTAGTAAGAATTACTTAATCTATTTCTTAAATTATTAGAAGAATTTATTAGCCTTAAATAATAGCTTTAATATAAGAAATATATATAGTTTAGTATAAAAGAAAAGTAGTAATAGCCTTTTTTCTTTTAAGTAAAGGTTAGAGAAAATACTTATATATATTAATAGCTTAAAGAAAATAGTTTATTTATATTATATATATTTAAGAAATCTTAAATAGTATTAAAATAGAGAATAAAAGAAGAAATTTATAGCTTATAGAATTATATTTCTTATTTTTAAAATAATAGTAATTATATATTAAATTATTATTATTTTTAATATAAATAAGATTAGAAAACTTAGTAATATTCTTAAAATATTAAAAATAGTAAGAGCAAATTAAAGATATAGAAATATTAGTTAAATAGATAGTAATAGGCTAATAAGTACTAAGAGAAGTATTTATCTTAATAAATAAAGAAGTAGAAAAGGGAATTAGAAAAGAGCTTAAATAAAAATTTAAAGAAGCTTAAAAAAGGCTTAGAAAAGAAAAGTAAGAAATAAAAAAGAGTTAGATATAGTATTATAATTAAGGAAAAGAAAGATTAGTTAGTAGAAAAAAGAAGGCCTTTTTATAATACTTTCTTCCCGAATAGTAATTATAAATTCGGAACTAGCTTTATACCAGAAATATCTAGAAATTTTTAAAAAAGAAATTTATAAATAAACTAGAAAATCGAATTAACTTTCCCAAGCTTTTAGACCTATAAAGTAATAATTTATTTATAAACTAATTAAAAAACCAGAAAAGCTTTATTTCTAATAATATATATTATATTTATATTACTTTTATAAGAGGAAATTACTAGAGATAATTTGCAAGTTAACTAGATAGAATTAGTAAACTATATTTTTAATTCTATTACCTAGTATAATAATAAAGCAAGTATAGAAAGTTTTTAGAAAGAACTAGTAGCCAGAAAAGTTTTAGGAAGTTATTTATAAAGCTATTTATAGTTTTCTTAGGCCTTTTAGAAATAAAGGCCTAGAGAGAAAATTAATATAATAGATATATATAATAATATATAAATAAATATTAGATATTATAGATCTAGTTTCCTATTTTAGGTAAAGCTTATAATTAGAATTATATAGGTAATTGGAATTATATAAATTATATTAGCTTATATTTCCTAATTAAGTAAAGAGCTTTATATATTTGGCTAAATACTAGAAAATATATAGGGAAATACTTCTAGCTTTAGAAAGAGATATTAATTAGTCTTTTATTAGAATTAATTCTTAAAATTAATTATATTTATAAGTATTATTTTATAGCTTACTTATTTTAATTATTTATATATTATTTTACTATTATATATCTTATAATATTCTAATATTCTAATATTAAAAAACGATTTTATAAGTTTAAATAAAGCGGGATTTTAATTAGTTTTAAAATAGAAGAATATATTTCTTATTAAGTTTTTAATATATTTAATAATATCTAGAGATTTTCTATTTATAATTTAATAAGATATTTAAATAGTAAAATATTAAAGAAATATTTTTTATTTTAGGAATTATTATATTAAAGCTTATAGTTATTTATTTGGGGCTAGAGCTATTTGTAATTACTAATTAAGATTATATATTTAATTCCGAATAGAAATATAATAAGAGTATATACTTTAAAAACTTTTCTAGTTTCTTTATAAAATATAACTTTTATTTATATATACTAGAATAACTCGATATTTCTTATTAGTCCGATATTATTATACTAATAATATACATTTTTCGAAGATATTAAAGATCTAGTTTCCTGTAATATTTATCTAATATAGATTTGGAACTATAATAGGAATTTAGTATATAAATAAGATTATTAATAAGTTATATATTTCTTTACTTAATTTAATACTTATAAAAAGTATTATATTTTAATATAAATATCTCTTTTAGAAAAATAGCCGAGAGCTAAATAATAGAATAATTTAAAGCAAATTTCTTTAATACTTTTTTAAGCCAACTTTTTATAATTCTAAATTTCCTTTTTTTTATTTCCTGAAATCTATTTTTATTTATTTTCTTTTTAAATAATTCTTTAAAATACGGATTATAGGTTCTTATAAGATAGGCTTAGATATTTGTCTAAGAATTTGAATTATTTAATCCAGATAATATATCTTTAATTTCTTATAATATTTTTCTAATATTTCTATTATATTTCTATTTATTATATTTTTCTGTTTTTATAGATATAACTTCTTTCTATATATAATAGAAAATAAGATTTTAAAGTAAGTCGGATTTGGATTATAAGCCTAAATAAATAACTTATATTATACTATTTTTTACTAAATATTCTAATAACTAATTAAAAATATAATTCATATAATATATATAAATAATAAAGTCTAGGTCGGTTGCTTTCCGGTTATGAAATAAAGCTTTAATAATTGCTATATTAGTATAATTCTTTCCTATATCTGGCAGGCCTTAGATAAAAGCTAGTTTTATACTAAAAGCTTGAATAATAGCGAATTATTAGGCTTTATTAAGTATAGATCCTCTATTTAGCTTAGTAAAATCGAATACTTGCCCGGGTTTTAGAATTAATAATATACTAGTAAGAATATTAAGATTAAAACTAAATTCTCTTTTAGTTATATATACTAGAGGTTTTATAATAGTAATAGAGGTTTATAAGTCTAGTATTATAATCTCTATAAATAGAAGATTCAATTTCCGGCTTATTTTCTATAATACTTATAGAGTTAGCTAAAAAGAAAATAAAAGCATTTCCGGAAACTTAGTAAATAATTATCGAGTTTTAAAAAATATAATATAAATACTAATCTAAATAGTATTTACTGTTTTATATTTAGCTAGATCTAGTAATATAAATATATAATTCGCTTCTCTAAAAAGGCAAGAAATATTATCTAATTTTCTCTTATTATCTAAATCGAAGTTCTTTTTTCTATAGAATAGTAATATTAGATTATAGATAGAAAAGAAAATAATCTTACTATTTAAAGAAATAAAGCAAATTAGTAAATCGACTTATAAAAGCTTATTTCCTTTTTATTAGTTTTCTTACTACTTTATAGATTTATTATTAATTTGGGGAGATTAGTCGAATTCTATTATAACTTATAGACCCTTTTTATAATCTATATTTATATAAGAGAAGCGGATATTATAATAGATAAGCTTTCAAATACCTTATTAATCTTAGTATATTATTAGTATATTATAATTGAAATATTCTAGTTTTATAACCTCTTTATATACTATATCTTATAGTTATTTTATTATATTCTTATAAAAGAGTCGGAATTATCTGTCTAGAAATCCGGCAAGATCTAATAGATAGTATTATATTAAGTCGACTAATGGGAGGTATTCTTATTATAGAGAAGTAATCTTTTATATAGTAGAAAGAATCTGGATATTAGTAATATTTATATAATTATTATTATATCGAGTGCCGTTATTAGAGATATTTCCAGGCAAGTCTTGACTTAATTTGAAGGCTATAGATAGGAGGTTTTGCGGAATTAATTAGGGTAATATAAGAGGCAATAAAGAGCCGATATTAAGATAATATTTGATTCGAATAAGGCTTTATTATATATTAGGTACTATAAAGTTCTTTAGAATACAGATAGAGATTATTTCTATAATAGTAGTAAAGCCTTTAATAACTTGGATACTCTAGTTAATCTCGATTAGCCGGTCTAGAATTATAAGACTTAATAATATAGTAATAGTAGAGATTTTCTTATTATTTAAAGAATGTCCCAAAATTAATCTACTTATGGCAATTGCTATAGAGCGGAATATACGGAGATTATACCGACTGCCGGAACCAAAGAGAAAGGTATAGATGGTATTAATAGGAGTTTCTAGAATTAGGGAGGATAGTATATCGGGGTGAGAGATGATTCTGTAAAAAGGAAGAGTCCTATTTCTAAATATTAAGACAGTGGTTTTACCCTTTTGGCTGGTATCTATAATATCCGTTAGGGTTTTAATAATTGTAAGTCCCGTCTCTATACCGAGTTTTGTAATAATATACTGGTATATTCCCGTATCCTCGCTTTTAATGAGATTCTAGCCTGTCTAAAAGAACTTTTTTGTATCTATAATAGCTTCGAAATATAAGGGAATTGTATTGGATCTGGGAATTATATATATCCATTTTCGGTAGGCAGCACCAGAGTATCCAACAGGAATTTGGCGGTAGCCTTTCGAATCCCGGTAACTTTTGAGATCGAGGGCAGCTGCCTTCACATACGGAGCGACATCCGAGACAGTCATATCATTGACAACTTCATTTCCAACAAAAAACCCGAGCGTGTTGTCGAAGCTGGCGAAGTTGTCCATGACTGCCGAAAAACTGCTGAGTTGGCTCGTAGTCCATGCTGGAGAAGTCTACGCCCCCAGTCAGAAAGTTCAAGATGAAAGTTGTGCATTGTTTCTCACTCGGTTGATACCAGTCAAGGGCGAGGCAAGGCCAACCATAACATAAATTCCAGCATCTTCAAAGGCTGACATGCACCCGGTATGGTCGTCCCCCGATCCAGCATAGTAAACACTAATCGTGTTGACTCCGAGATCGCTCATGAGCGCCGCCTTTTGGCGTCAGCATCCGGAAGATCAAAGGACCATCGATCTTTAAATCTTTTACTCACATCGAGAGCGCATTGCGCAGTGTTGATCAAGGGATCGGTTAGACTTGCGCTACCTCCAGGCTGATATATAACTCCTAGTTGCGAGTGTTAGGTGGCAAGAGAAAATTGTACTCAAAGATGTGACATTGGAGCGGTTGTTGTAATTTCACATACCTTTGATGAAGAATTGGTTCCCATTGCTATCAAAGAACTTCGAGTGGATTGCTGAGATGGTGGGAATAGCTGCAGTGACGGGGAAAAGACCCACGAGAAAGGGCGCTCCAGCGAACACCAAAAAGACCCACATGATATGAGAACAATGATATGAAAAGGTTCTAAACTTTGAATTGCGATTTTCTCGAAGTGTTTGAAGCTTGCCAAGGCTGCAGCGGCGCAGTGCATCCTTTCGACAGGGGCGAGGAGGATCTGGCGATTGAAGGGAGCTGCCCCTTGAAATAGGGTTAAGGCTGTCCAGTCAACAGCGAGACAGCCAAGATTAAAGCTCGAAGGGGAATGGCTAAACGCCATCTGAAACTTCCGTGCAAGAGAACGTGCTCGTTACATCCTTGATGCGGGGAAGGACGGAAAGCTCCTATTACCCGCCTTCGCGTGACTACAGTCTTAAATGTTGATCTAAAAAAATATATAGTAATAAACTAGTTGAACAAATATTTCGATGAACTTTCGAGAACTCGCCTGCGTGGCATGAAATTCAAAAAATCCTAGAGATGAGCTTGGGGTATCAAGAAGGTACTCTACACATAAATTAAACCCCAAAATTCGCGACTCTACCGCCAGCAGCGCCCAACATAACTCAAAACAGAGAACCAGCTGTGGATCTCAGATTGGAACTGTCTTTCCATATGAAATGCTGACTTTTTCATAGGCTTCACTTTGAAACTCTAGCCCCAAGACCGGAGGCCCATTGAACTCGGGATCCTGATTATCAATGGAGTATGACAAGGTCAACTCCACGAATCGCTCATCACTTCCATCCAAGCTTCCATTGTCAGAATACATCGATCGAGTCGAAGTGGAAGATGCAGATTTCAGAGACACCTCAGTGAATCCCTTCTTGGTTTCCTTGCCAGGAAAGATTTTCCGGAGTTTGGACTTCCAACGACCACTGTCCACCGGTTTTGGAATGGACTGAACCTTTCCCCTCCCATCACCCGAGAACAACTCTTCATCCCAGTTCACCATGAAGGTTGCTTCTTCGTCAAACATGCACCAGTCTTTCGTAAGATCCCACAAAGCACCCATTCGCAACCCGTCTGGGCACAAGAAAACACCCTGACTCTCTTGTGCCCCTAGCCAGCTCTGAGTGTGCAACGTGACTTTCAGAGCTGTAATTTGGGTTCCGCCGGAGATGGCTAGCATTTTCCTCCAAGAAGCATTAGGCCGTCGAAAAACCGACGGGCGTTGAGTCCATTTTAGAAAGCGAAAATCAGCGGCTTTTGGGCGAGGTCGTCTTTTGTTGAAAGAGGACGGAGATTTGAACCAGAGCGGCCATACTTCTCTGAGAAGTGGATTTAGGATTCGTGGAGCGTTCGGTGACGGGAATTTGAAAAACAGGGCTTCTTGAAGAGACGGTGTTGTAGCGATAATTTCATGCCAAGATCTAGTCATCCGCTGGACCGATAGGAGACTTCGGATATCCAGGAACGACAGAATGCGAGAGAGGAGTTTGGGGTCGTTCAGGACAAGTTGTGAGGCATTCTGCCTGTCACCACCTCGTCTGGCACGTGGATTTGAGAACGATTGGTACAAAAATTCGGACATGGCAATCTTGATGACAGGAGAAAGGAAGAGGAGAGTAGGCGCAAGGCATTTTTAGATGTTTGGAGGTTTAGGCTGAATGGAAGAAAAGTGGAGAGAACTAGTAGAAAGGAGAAGGATTGGCATAATCTGATAAAACGTCCAAAGATCGATGTTTGAACCCTGCTATCTGAGCGCTGACATCGTATGTCCCGTTTGGGACACGCCCCTGATTACGATATGCATGAGGATAAGCATTGCCAATCGGCCCTTCTGCCGAGGGATTGTCTTTGACGAAAACAGGGATAAATATTGATGTGACCTTGGGATACTTAGTTCAAGGTGCAATAGCTGTGAGGCGAGATTTCAAACCTTCAGACGATGGTTTGAAAAATTGGAGCTGGTACGGAGGAGGGAAACAGGAGAAGAACCAAGAGGTCCCGTCGAAATAAAATTTGGTGCGGTGCGGGTGCGGGTGTGAGGCAGGAAAAGGGGGGTCACGTGTTCAGACGCGAATCCACGCCTCACCTCATTTCGAACACGTCTTCCGGCTTAAGTTGCACATCATCCTGCCAACATTTCAGCAAAACTGCCATAACGCCCCGGAGACACATGAACCACAAATGGCGGCCAATTCAACGAGTGATTGGAGCAATTGGAGAGAACAGGAGTTCCCGTGGGATACACTTTATGCGAATCTGTCCAAAGAACAAACTGAAGAGTTTCGCCGCTTTGTAAAGCAAAACCGACTCGAACTCGAACTCGAAAAACGCAAAGATGATTTTCATGGAAGGATGAGATTGCAGATAGAGGCGTTCGAGGAGGCAGAGCGTCATCAGTGGCTAGATACTGTATATTCTTTTGGTTATGCACTTTGGGTTGGTGGAGTCCAAGTATCCACGGGAATGGCAAGGGAAAAAGCTGATATCTCTGGCACAGTCTAAGGGCATCGACGAAATTCGAAGAACAACTGTCCCGGCTTACACTTTTCTCAAGTTCCGCAAGCTCCCCGTCGAGATTCAACTGCGAATATGGTCCTTGGCAGCAAGTGTGCACGAACCTCAGTTTCATACGATCGGCAGCATATCGAATGACGAAACCCAAGGCTTCCTTCCTGATTCATATCCTTATTGTATAAAGAGCTCCAGCGGGATAGATTGCAGGGAAATTACGTGGCCCGTGCAACGACCTCCTGTTCCATCGATCCTTCATGTCTGCCAACAGTCTCGAGGTGAAGGCTTGAAGACATATACCCGCTTAGCTGTCAAATATCATTCCTGTAGTCAGCCAGGATGCGAACTATATTTCAATGTTCTCTATGATATTTTCTACATCGGCAATGAACCATGGGAAGGCTTCAAAATTCTAGTCGACATTCTCATAAAATTCAACACCACGAGACCGCTGCAAACGAAACTTCGTACGGGCATGGACCAACTTCGAAATCTGCGGAATATTCTTGTGGATTTAAACATCTTTGGGGCAGTTCCGGTAGCGACATGGTCCAAGTTTCCAAAACTCGAGACACTCTCCATTGTATTCTACCCCCACAAGGAGATCCAGGATGCTGAGCCCAATGGCTATTTCAACCGCAGATTGGCTTTCACAAGACCACAAAATGGCAGACATGAGAAGCGTGCTAGCTGGGTAGTGAGAATGGCAAAATCAGCCTTGGAAGCAGTTAAGAAGAACACCACTCCTGATTGGAAACTTCCGACTATTGAAGCGGTTCTGAGAAGTGATGTCATAAGGTATGGCGACCATTATGGCAGTGATTCGGAAGAAGATGATGAGCTATCCGAGGACGGTTCAACGGGAGATGACGATGAGATCGTCGAAGTGGATGATTCGACTTGGTACCAGCAAGCCGCCGCGAGGATGACCCATGAGGTCCCCAAGGAGGAATTAAGTACTTGAAGCGGAGACACCATCCGAGTCGGAAGGTGAGCTACGGTGGTTCCAGGCAAAAACTGGGGAGAGTGGTTGACAGACAGCGAAACAGAAGGTGGTGGAAGTATGATTATGACCGAAAGTACATATATACAGATGACGAGTGGTGAAGGGCGAGCCCCTCATTGCTCACTGTCGAGCTATTCGGGGAGACTCTGATAATCAATACTCACCGCGTACCGTTTTGGTATGTTTCTCTTTACGGAGTCTCGAAGTGTATCGCCTCAGTAGGGCGAAGTATCCCACCGCGCTGCCTGCATGTGGCAGTCCGCAAATCTTTCTAAGCCCTAATCAACTTTCTTTTGCGCTGCTGACGAGGCTTGTTGAGAGGAGACGAGCGGTTCAGGTCTCGCGGCGGACGAAAAACCAGCACCGAAGTTTCAATTTCAGGACATTTCGAATAGTTCCACTCCGAATGTTTCCTTGAGTTGTGGAACACTCAGCGTTTACAACCTTCAAACATCTCAAATGTCCCCGAATCTTGAAGTCAGACTCTCACAGAGTCCAGGCAAATGTCCAACATGGAAGGGCATTGTGACATTGAGAATTAGTGCGAGTTCTTTGTCCATCCGAGCCAACGACCTACATCCGGTAGACGGCGAATTTGTATATCCACTCCTCTCATGTCTGACTTGCATGATATTTGCTGCCATTGCTGCCCATGAACTCCTTGCTGTAACCACCCCCCCACTCTTGACCGATTCCAATGCCTGGATCCAGCCGCATCCCAACGAGTAAGGAACTAGCTGCTTGAAGCCTGCAACCCCCCGAACCCCCCACCATATCTGACTCACAGCCCCACTCTCCGAGTTCTTTTTCATGCTATCAGGCAACAGGATATCCCCACAACTCAATCTTATCAGATCTATATAATCTAATCTGATCCGCCGTTTGGGCTCAACATCTGAGCAATTATTCAACTTGGCAATGTATGCCCTCTCAGTACGAACGTTCAAGTCATATTCGCTATTACTGACACCTTTACGCAGACAACTACTTCGTAATTAAGCTCGAGGCTTTAACACAGTCGTTCGGCTACAATGGCTGAGGACAACAACAGGGAAATGGCCATGGGTGCAGTCGCTCCATCAGCTTCTACCCCAGACGATCCATTTCTAGTCAATTTCTCTACTGGGTTTGAATATGTGAACCCAAAAGACTGGCCTTCACGCAAAAAGTGGATCATGACCAGCGTTCTGTCCGTGACAGGCTTCAACCGGATCATGGTCTCAACCATCATGGCTCCGGCCCTTTCCACCATCGCTCAGGAGCTACATATGAGCGGCACCGAAGCCATAATGGCAATGTCGGTCTACCTGCTCGCCACAGCCTTCGGCCCATTAGTGATTGGTCCACTCTCAGAAGTCTACGGCCGAAAACCAGTACTGCACGCCACAAATATCTGGTTCCTCGTGTGGAATATTGTCTGCGGGTTCTCCCGCAACAGAGCGGAGCTTTTGGCAGCTCGATTACTGGCTGGCTTTGGTGCAAGCGCAATCTACGCTCTCGGCGGAGGTGTCCTGGGTGATGTGTGGCGTCCTGAGCAGCGTGGCAGATCTCTTGGACTCTACTTGCTCATCCCGTTGCTCGGTGCTACCGTAGGGCCTATCCTGGGCGGCTTCATCGTCGAGGGGACGACGTGGCGCTGGATCTTCTGGTCAACTTCGATCTTGCAAGGCGTCATGATCGTTGGCTCCATTCCATTGTTTTCCGAGACACACGCCCCTACCATTCTTCGGAAGAAAGCAGAGCATTTGAGAAAGATCACTGGGGATCCAAGATACTTCACCGAAGAGGATGTACTCGCCCTGGGTAGGTCAATATCTTGGGTTTTGATGCGAAGTCTGTCCCGACCCATGCGTCTTCTTTTATTCCATCCTATCGTCCAAGTTCAGGCCTGCTTGTCTGCTTTCAGCTACGGCATCTTATATCTTGTTCTCTCGACATTTTCAGACCTCTATGTCAAGCAATACCAGGAGTCGACATCCATCAGTGGCCTCCACTATATCGCCATCTGTCTCGGCGAGGTAGCAGGTGGTCAAATCGCTAGGCCGTTAATGGATTTTGTCTTCAATAAAATGACACGCCGGGCTGATGGTGTTTCCAAACCGGAGTTCCACGTCCCCCTCATGCTCCCAGGAGCCATCCTCACACCGATCGGTCTCTTTATTTACGGCTGGGCGGCTCAACGGCACCTGCAGTGGGTCATTGTCGACATTGGTGCAGCGCTGCTTTGCTTCGGGATGCAAATGGGTGGTCAAGCAATGCAGGCCTATGTCATTGACACTTATCCCAATCACACCAGTTCCGCGTCAGCGGCTTCTCAATTCCTGCGCAGCATGACGGCTTTTGGTTTCCCATTGTTTGCACCGACTATGTATGCGGCTCTGGGATATGGATGGGGAAATAGCTTGTTGGCTTTCTGCGCGATTGGCATTGGGATTCCGGCGCCGTTGTTTATTTGGCTATATGGCCCAAAGTTGCGAGCGAGAGCGCCGTCCAGCTACTGATGGCTCGGGCTGACGATTAGGTTTCGATACACGGATTCGGAGACTCGCTGCTCTAGCAAGGTTTTGGCTTTCATATTCGGGGATTGCTTTTCTTATATTCGAGGACGAACGTTCATGCTCTGTCATGGACCAGGACATGTTCAATTAATTAGAGCCTGTAGCCGCAACCGCAGTTAGGGCTAACAATTCCTGGGACTTTCCTGCTATGGAGATAAGCATTCAGGCCTATCTTTCCTGTTCGACGTTGCGTAATAACGGAGCTAAGGCTCTTCGAGGCTTCTTGGTGTGGTTTCAGGCTCGGCAACGATACCTGAGGAATCGATACTGGTATTGATACCTGGTGATATTACTTAGGTATTACTAATATTAGCAGGTATTGTAACGGCAGGAACAAAGCAATGGAACGAGGCTCAAAGATCTATGATTCCAATGTCTTAAGGATCTAAAGCTACGGAGAAAAGGTGTGAGGTGTAGCAGTGGATAAGTAGGTACGACCAAGACCACTGAAACGCAGAGCTTGGTTTGAACCTTAACTTGATACCGTAGCTGAAACCAACCCGTAGCACTCATCTGGCACTAGCCGTCACAGCTACCGTATTTGTAGCCATATACTGACACACCAAACTCCACAGACCCCCAAATTCCCAATCCCTTCATCCAGCCCTCCGCCCCCGCCTCCTTCAGAATATGCATACCTCGCAAGAGCGATAATATCTTCAATATTCCCATCGTCAACCTGAAATACGCACAATGTTTTGTGGAGCTTGAACAACGCCAGAGCTTTTAGCGAGTCGATGAGTTTGAAATCCCCTAGGACATAGAGTGAGGCGTGACTGAGAAAGACTTCGGTATAGCTTTGGTCTGGATCAAAATGCTCCGTATACATCGAACTTGGAGATCCGGGACTTCTCGTAGTATGCCAACTGCTCATCTCCTTACTCGGCTTCCCGTTCCGTAGATCCCACAAGTTCCCTATCGGCCGTATTATCGTCCTCTCATCAATTGGTGGACTCATGCTACTATAACTCGGATTCCTCTTCATACTTCCTTTAGACTATTACAAATTGCTTCAGAACTTGAGTTGAGGATAACGCATCGTCGTATTCAAAACCCCGATAGTGGCAATATCCAAGATATTCATATTCGCCGTTCTCAGTCTTTGGTCGAAGCAAAAGAGGTGCCAATGCTCCTTTCGCCGCAACCATCACATCTCCAGGCTGCGCGTTTCCATCAAACCGACATAAGCTTGCCAGAATCCCATCTTCGGTCACAAATGTCGAGAACATCCCGACTGACCTCGCAATAGACGTCCAGGCATGAATTGTTTGTTGGTTCTGGCCTTGGATTTTTATCTCGTTGAGAATCGAATGATAGACCTCCTTTAAACCTCTAATAGAAAGGTCATGCTCTTGACGTGTTCTTTCTGACTCTAACCAGTCTTTAAGGGCAGTGTCCCTTGAAATGTTCCTGAGTTCAGATGATTTGAATATGAGGTCATCTAGTTGCTGGATTCCGGCTAAAATAACAGGATCTGTGTGGAAAGCCTCTCGGGAAGAAGGGTTAAAGATATGGGCGCAGATCCCAAGTTCTACGCCTAAAACAGTCATCCGGTTCCCATTTCCAGAGAAAGAAATAGAATGTGATAGCGGTCTAGACTCTCTCCAAATTGCACCTGGCGATCGAAAATCTGGTACCCAGCTTGGCACCTCGTGCATCCCATTTTCTTCGCGAAGAATTATGGACAAACTGCCTGTATTCTCGATGATGAACCTGGCATATTCTTGATAGACCTGGGGAAAGGGTCTGCCGTAGTCCGGTGTTAAGGGATATGGTAAGGTTTCTAAGCCAACCAGACCCAGAAGTCCATAGATACGATCGTGTGGAAGCGTCGCCTTGAAAAATCCACCTGATAATCCAATTGTCTTCTCCAAACGAGCACCAAGACTGGGCAACTCAACATCGGAAGCCTCTTGATTGGTGTTGTCTTTTTCACAATCCTCTTTGATCCGTTGCAACCAATTCGGATTCGCTAAAAAGTCCCAACTGTGAGTGGCAAATATCCTTCTCTCAGGGCGAGTTCTTATGATATCGACGAGTTTGAGTAGAGATTTCATGTATGACCACGCCCCTCCAGCCAAGATGATAGGTGTTTTTGAAGCAAGACAAACCTCTTGGATCACCCAAACTCTCGACCACCATTTCCTCGATGTCAACTGAATAATTCCTTGGGCAAAGCGGTCAATGTCGCTGCTTACACCGTCAAAGAACTCGGTGAGATAAGGTTTCCAGAACCTAGGAGCGAGGCTGACACAGTGCGCCATGCCCATAATCCTATAGATGATAAGATGATCCTCCTGCTCGTTCTCCCCAAGCCAGACACAGACTCTATCCGCATAGGTATAAATGTCCGTCATTCGAGAAATCTGGTGTCCTTTCTCATTCTCATCGTTTTGGTTGATGCAAATGGCATCGACCCAGAGGTGGAAGTTTTCCGAAGTCTGAGTAATGAATGTTTCCGGGTTCTCATCGACCGTGGATGCCATCCTTCGGAGACGTCTCAAGCCTTGAAAGAGACTGGTAGTGATGTTCTGGGCTTGGCCATTCAACGTAATCGGGCGAGTTTTCTTCGGGTCACCCCAAGCATATGACAAGGCCATAAACTTCGGTCTGTCGTCAAGCCGAACATAGACAAGCTCGCAGATAATAGGGTCATCCCAGTCGCCGGGTAGAAGTTTAATGAGTCGGATTTCAGAGCCCGAAAGCCGCCTGTAAAGGGGCCCCGCTGTTAACAGCAAAGATAATTCCTGCTCTGAGACGTGGTTTTCGACTCGATGTTCAATATTGGAGCCTTGAGTATCTTGCTCTTGTGACATCTCGGTGTTGCCGCG
This sequence comes from Hyaloscypha bicolor E, assembly GCF_002865645.1. NCBI lineage: Eukaryota > Fungi > Ascomycota > Leotiomycetes > Helotiales > Hyaloscyphaceae > Hyaloscypha > Hyaloscypha bicolor. The sequence continues at coordinate 296,818 of NW_020194667.1, forward strand.
GGGCATCGATATGAGGAAGAAAATGTACGGGGGCACGGTTGTCCAGTGAGTTGGGTGTGACTAAATCACTAAAATAGTGGACTTGGATAGACTTGCAAAAAATGAGTACTCTAGAAGACGTGGTTTGATTCTTTTGAGGAAAGGCTGAGCTTTTGTTAAAGTTGTGGTGGCTGTGTTCAATTGTCACGACACCTCTTCTGCATAGCCCCAACAAAAGAAATAACTCCTATCACATTCCAAGTTTCGACGACGTCAAATTCTCAAGGCACCTGTAATAGAATAAAACTAATCACCAACAGTGTCAAGTACCTATTCGTTCAGACGAACTCAGGTTCTGCCTGTCAATTCTATGCCCTTTTATCAAGCGATATCTCTGTTGTGATTTAGGCTATAGGGATCACGTGCAACATCTAACTGGGGTGATAATAACTGAATTGACTGCTGTTCTTCAGTGGTAAGTAGCCTACATTTATAGCAGCTGGCTCGCAGGTTTTATCGTGGCTATTGCATGGGGCGAGCAATGGGAAGCTGAGGGATTGGAAATCGTCTGAGTGTACGCGCGAGTGACGTTCTGGGTATTTGTCTCGTTTTGTGATCGGAACAGTTCCCTGCTCAAGATCCGCATCAGTCGTTGGTGCCGGTGATTCGACCATCCAGGAAGGGATGAGTTTTACTGACTTCGTCTTTTTCTTTTTGTCCTTTTTGCTGGTTAAAATATCATGGACCGCCTCACCGGATCCCTTCAGATCAATGTCCCAATCGTCAGCAGGCTCCGCATCGTCGACTTTGTCCGCCTCAGCCTCGTCCCATCTTTTGCGCAATCTAGGCAAACTGCTCGATGAGGAGTCATCCATCACGGCCTCTTTCTGCACTGCAATCCTATTCCGTTTTTCCATCTTCAGTATCGAGTAATCGCCAGTATACGCGAATTGGGTAAACCCCTCGAACGTCTCCTTACTCACGTCGCCCCATATTGTACATCCGACTTGGGATTCTGCCATCCCCCCTTTCATCAAGGTACAGAGCGGTTTAGAATTATAGAACAATCTAGATGCTGTAACATAATTTTAATAACAACAGCATGTAGGAATTTCCAACAACACATTTCCAATAACACTTCTTTCACAGAACTCTGAAAAGCAGTAGGGAGGTAGATCCTGAGTCTGTCGAAAAGGGAGGGCCACGTGCTGCGAAGTTAATTTTCACCCGTTAAGTCGCGTCTTCTGAAGACTTGAACTTCACTTCAGCGGCGACCTTGCGAAGGCGTCCACCTACCACCAGCCAACGACGACGAGATAACCTCGAGACTTCACAGAAATAGTGGATGAATTAGACACCATGGAGGCATCCAACACCGTGGACGAGCCCGGAATTTTCGTTTGGTTCCTGCTACACGTTCACGAAGTTTAGCATCCTTCCGATCGAAATTGAAATGCGAATATGGCCTATGGGTGCCCGTTTCGAAAACTCAAGGACTCGGGTATTCGTAACCATGGAGTATCAAAGGCTACCTGGCTCTAGCTTGATAGACTACGTAGTAGACGATTGCAATCCCGAGCCATTCCCTGCCGTTCCCCACGTCTGTCGACGGTCTACGGAGGAAATTCCGAATGTTTACACACAAATCAGCACCACAAAAGCTGGCGGCCGAGGACGCTATACTGATCCATATATCAATACTCTATACGACAGGTTTTATATAAGAGCGGATTAGTGGGATAATTTCAAATTTTGATCGACCTCGTCATTCAGCGAAACACCGCGTGGCCCCTTGTACCAGACGTACAGAAAGACGTGGGAAGACTTCGGAATATCCGCTATCTAACTATGGATCTCATGGCTTTTGGCGCTGTTCCTGCCCAAATCTGGACTGAATTCTCTAAACTCGAAACATTGACGATTGCTCTTTACCCCTTTGAAGTGATCAAAGACATCGATCATCTTGAGAATGAGGATGGTTTTATGCCCCAAAACCCCGAATTTGTCAAGCCGCAGTGAGAATGATGCACACTGTATTGCCAGAGCAGCTCAAACTTTGGAAGCGAAAATTACTTACCCAGCAGGAGAGTCAGCTTTGGGGTTGTCTTCATTGAAGGGAGGGAATTTGGCTTATATTATACTCGCAGCGAAACGGAACAAGGACACGTTCCTGATCCGTACAGTGACCACGGGAGTTGGTGATTGAAAATCCCTTAGATGGGAGGTGAATGACACACCTATTTAAGCAGAGAGGGACAGTATGAGCCTGAATCCTGCTTCCGCTTTGTCTTTTGGCACGCCTCGTACATCGTGCGTTCTCGAGCCACTCACAAAGAGGCAAAAGCTCGACCCAGGTCCAAGAGCCTATGGAACGGTCGGTACTATGTTGGACTTTTTAATATCTCCTTCTCACAATCAATCATAACGTTGTTGCCCTTGTCTCTATATTTTTTTTTTCTCATCTCAAATAATGCAATCACCTCGGTGCTAGTTCTGGACCACGAGTTACACGCAGAGACGAAGGAATATTCTTCAGATATCTCCAAATATCTCATTGATTCATATACCCCTCTCCTCCCCCTTCTCATGCAAATAAACCTTTTGCAGTTCATCCAAACGAATGTGCACGAATATTCCTCTATATTTATAGCACCCTGACCTCATTCAGGGGCAAAAATGAAAGTAAGAACTTCGCCACCAGCCTCCCTGAGTTCCTCTTCGCAAAATCCTCCGGCCTCATATCAAGCACAAGCGGCTTATCCCTTTCTCGCAAAATTTCAGCTAAAAAAGTCAGTACAAGCACCAAGATCAAGCGAGTAAGAGGAGAAAGCCCACCTTTGTCAAAAACATTCTTCTTAATCTCCCTAATCATTCCCATACTCGCCGCATCAAAGTGCTTCTCAGCATTCAACTCAAACTCATCCCTGAACGGATTCAAGCCCCCCGAATCCCTCTTCCCCGTGCGATACAGCGCATGGAAAAGATGTGTCAACTGCGCACATGGTCCATCCTCCAGCTCCTGACACGCCTTCAGCGGCTCCTCATCCATTCCCGTCCCTATCCCACTCAACTGGTTGGCTGCTCTCGCAGTCTGGATATGCGCATTCAGCAGTATCTGACCATGCTCGATCGTCGAACATAAAAGGATCATGGAGGCGAAGTAGATGGGCCAAAAGCCTTTATCGCGCGATCTGACGGCTTTTTCCAGTTTCGAGAGAAACTTGTGTGCGAGTTGGCGGCACAGCTTGAAGGTTATGTGCTTTAGTTGGCGGTTGAGGAGACGGCTGGAGTAGAATTCTACGGAGGGGTATTTGGTTTGGATGTGGTAGAGGATCATTTTTGCGGAGGAGTCGGTGAAGATTGGGGGGTTGCTGATGGCGCGGATGGCGAGGCGGAGTTGTAGGATTGTGTGTATGAGGGGGTGTTTCTGTTTCAAGATTTAGTGAGAGATGGGTTGGCTGTGAGGATGACCTACGACGGGCATTGTATCGTAGTATCGGTAGACGGTCTCTAGAATCGATCGAGAGACATCTGCAGTTCGCCAGCAGCAGACGCCACTCACGAATTCTTGGTTTACAAGCTTGTTCTCGAGCTCGTCTAGGCAGGTCTGCTCCAAAAGAACCAAATTGGGTTCAGTCAAGCCAACTGGCAAGGACTCGACGCCAAGTGGGTGTCCATCTTGACTATGGTATTTCGTTTGCATTATCCCGTTTGGAACGGTGACAAACGGGCTGGCTCGAACCTTTAAAGTCCCTTCTCCCCATGTGACAACCACATTCAGAATTTGGCCTGTGAAACCGCGGGTGTTATCGTCAGTATATCTCTGGATGGCTTGAGTGCTGAAATCAGAGACCAGGTAATCTAGTCTATAGTAAGTCACAATTGCACGTCGAGCTTCAAGGGGACATACCAGGGAAGAGGAGGTCGCCGTAAGCTGTGAAAGGATTTCTGTTGCAGAGTCGATACACTGGACTGCTAGATTTCTTCCTGCAACGATCACAAGTTGATCCTTCCGAGCACTACATTCATCGTCAGACAAAGTCGATATCGGTAGCAGGTATTTACCGGTATTTTCATCACCCAGCAATTCCAGCAAGCTCCTAGCTTCCTGACCTCTCTTGCCTTTCTCAAGGTCTCAGCGTCCAGTGCCCCTTTACGCCGGCTTTGACCTCGACCCGCAGTGTGTCCGTCACTTTCATCATGAGCCACAAATGTAAACGTGGATGAATTTCCAGAGTTAGAGGGCCGATGAGCAGCACCATTTGCCGACTCGCGAAGGACATCTTGGAATTGATTCTTTGATGGGGAAGGTGTGAAGAGCGAAACCGAATCATGCTGCCTGGTTCCATCAAATCGAGGAAAGGAATCTTGCTCCTGCGCGACGCTGAAAACATGGACGGTGGGTGCCTGCCTTACCTCATCACTGGTGTGTCTCTCCTGGTGTGGTGTTCCAGATTCCCTCGATTTAATGTGACTAATTCGACGCTCGCTGTTTCCGTTAACCGAAATGGCTCCCTTGGACAAGGTTCTCGGGATTCGTTCACGGCCGAATTTCTGCATAAAGAAGCCATTGTAGGCCCCATCAGCGAAGAAGCACGATCCGAGACTGAGAAGGAACTCTTTCATCCCTCTGAACCCTCGTTCTTCCCATTTCGCGCTTTGTACCATTGCTCGTGTTTCCAGCAAAGCAGCTCCCAGCTCATCGTCCTGATCAATCTCCGGGTCCAGTACAACATCTGATTTTGATGACCAGCAGAACACGCTGACGAGAGCTTTATATGCACTCGTAATCCTAACCGCATCTTCCTCCTCCCAAGGATTTGGGTCTTCGTAGTCGGCACGAATGGAATAAGCATCAATCAGGATCGACTTGGCAATCCCCAAAACCAGTATTGCGTAAAAGCAGGCCAGTTGTGCGAACCCTGTCAGTTTTGCTCTTCCAGCACAGATCTTTTCGAACCGTCGTAGGAGACTTTCGATATCATCCTTGAGATCGACGAGGACCAAAGTATTTGGTGTTGAGCTCGAGGGGTCGAAGGGTGGGATCATGTCACCTGACGCCATCTGCGAGCAAAGTCTCTCAAGCAGGTAGAACTCAACAGATTGTCGGAGGATGCGCTTTGTTTGGTTGAAAAGCTCCCAGTATTCCTGCCCACCAGTTAGTCAAACGAAATGAAGTTGTGAAGGCTTCAAATATCTGTATCGAGCTGGGAAAATGGGGTTGCAAATAGGAAGCTAACGTCCCAGTTTGATTCAAACAACCGGAGCGGAAGGTAAAATAATGAACGGGCATACCGGTTCATAGACGGAGAATTCGTTACCCTGCCGCAGCAAAGTAAAGAGGTTATACTCCGTCTTCGTGAGGTAAGTCGAGTCCATAGACACTGCTTGCAACACACTCCACGCAGCCTCGTAATCTTGCTGAAGAAAGCCGTCGGGAGTGAAGGTATCCCCATCACCGCCATATTCGGTCAACGTTATGGCTGCTCTGCTCACTGACCCACGGTTTGTGATGTCGTCCCACGAAGCATCGTCAAGTTGAGCGAAATCGGGTCTGGCCTCCACCAAGTGCATCATGCGTCGTCTCTTTTGGTCTGAGACTCGAGACTTTGTTAGCACAAAATTGATAATCTCACTGCCACCGGACCTATATCTTAAAGTTCTAGTTGTAGATCTGGCAAAGGCTTTGGAAGTTCAATGATTAGTGTGAGAAGCAATTTGGGTAGTCAAAGCTGCAGCTCACCTGGGCAAAATATGTTGGAGAAATCTTGTAAACGAGCCCTGAAACAGCCTAAGATTTTCCAGAAGTCGCTTTCATTCTCAAAGCTTTGCGTCGGACAATGGCTGCATTGATCCAAGGAATCGCACTGCAGAATAATCAGTCATATGTGCAGATGCCGTGAAAATTGAGGTCACGTGAATTGCGAGCCAACAAATATTTTCAAGGACCGAGGATGCTGGAAATCTCTTGACCGCCTCACCTTTTTCTTCAGTATTCTGCATCTCAGACAAGGTGGCTTATCCTTTTCGGCAATCCGCGGTCGTTTGTGGGGGCGTTCCGTCGAGTGCTCTGAGTCCTCACGAGACGAGCCATCTGGAGTTACAGGGAAAACATGAAATGCATCCCCAGCACCGAAGAATAGGGATCTTCTATTTAATGAAGACACGAGGTCCATTTCGGCGCGGTTGAACTGATCTGAGGTTTTTCTCTCAGTAATCGACAACCAACTTGTGAACTCCTCGGGCTGTACATTCACGAACGCGGGATTTGGGGTTTCCTTGAGATACCGACGGGACGCGTCCATTCTTCCTAGAGACAGATCAATATGAAATCCAATTCGGGTTTGTAGGAGCTATACCTGATCTGAAGATATCCGCTTCCAAGGAGCCTATCTTTTGACGCAAGATCTGACATCGATCTTCTAAGGAAGGTGCCCCATTCTCTAATTCCGAGTCAGTAATCAATTCCCTCGAACCCAAAATTTGATGTTCTCTCAGAATTCCTAAGCAAGATAGGACAATCGAGGCACATCACCGTCATCGGCCCATCGTCACGGGAATGGGGGATGTCGACGACTCGTACGCTTGGTTTAGGCTGGCCGTTTCATCTCCTCGAAGGGGAATCACTGAAACCATCTCAAATGAATGGGACTCACCATTCTCCATGAATTCCTCGATAACCGCCAACTTCCGCTTCAGCATCGATTCCTCGTGCACGAGGTCATCCTCCCCGGCCGAGGTCCCTGAGCTTTGCCATGGCGAGGACTCATCGCCCAACGTCGTAGGGCTGCTCATCTTGTTCGTCGGCTTGTCCATTCTCGCCAGGCGTGCGAAGAGCGCCGACCTTCTTATGCTTCAGGAGTGAGTCGTGAGTCGAGGTCGTGTGCTCATCTTCCCACTCATTCGCCTGTTGAAATGGGGATTCGTCCACAAACAGAATGTCGGTCTCTTTAGCAGACGATCTGATTTGCTGGCGAAGACACGCTAGCCTGATGGGGTCACCGGAGTTCTCTTTTCTTCCGGCTGGTAAGCAGCCACTGGCGTGGGTATTTACAATACTTGCCTGCGTAGAATAGGGTATGGCTCATTAGAGAACTGGGTTGTCTCAGGCATGCCGGCTTGGCGTTACCGAGTTTCCTGATCAGGGTCTCGGTGAAGGGAGCTGCATCGGCACTGGTCGTCCTCTCACCCACAATACGCCTTCTATTTCCACGAGCTGAAGGAAAGGGACGATAGGGATTGTATATTATAGGAGGGAACACTCCCTGTCCCGACTTGGCAACTCGATCCTGTTTGATTGGCAGCCGCCCCGTTCCATCATGACGTCCGCCCCGATTAATGCCCTTTGGGTTGATGCCGCCCCTCTACGACACAACCTGACCGAGCTTCCGTCCTCGATGATAGCGGTCGAGTAGACGGCAGTATGTGCTTAGACGAACATGTCGAACTTGATCTCGGAGAACTTACAAATGCCGCCATCCAACCTGGATGCCCTCCCTTGAGGGCCCAGCGAAACGACTTGAATGAAACCGCAATTTGAAAATCAGCACTGCAGACATCCCTTGAGCAAGAACAGCCAAACAAACGGATTGTGCTAAACCTGCTCTCAACTGGAAGGAAAATCACAAGACCAGCACTCCATGCTAGTCTGCTTGGGATGCTGGATGAGCTCTCCGGCACGAAGAGACGGCCAAGGAATCATGAAAGCTCTGATGAATGGTATCTGGAATTGAAATGTTGATAAGCAAGTGCTGCAATGAAAGGGAAAACCCAAATGATGAGTGCGGAGGGTGTGTTGGGTTGAAGGACACCACTGGATCGCTGCAAACGACAGTCGCTGCATGAAGGCAATTGAAACACAAATCCGGACGATCCTTGTGTCTTGTAGTCTCGTTGGCATCTAATACGCAAAAGAAATACCAATATTGATACACCAGTAAAGTGGGATTGTGTAGATTGATAGTTCTTTCCATATATAGATGTAATCAACGGACGGCCATGAATTCGTTCTTCCACTCCCATCGTTTCTCAATCTTCCGTCTTCTCTCAACATTCTCACCAATATCTAGGTTTGTTGAGATGCATCCTCCAAAAGTGTCTCCATATAGCCGTGGCTTCCCTTTCTTGGGACTGACTCCTGCTGAGTTGCTGAATCTTTGCTCGAGGACCGCAAATTGTTTGTAAACTTGCAATTACATTGTGAAATGTGCTATGAGAGAATCTTCTTACGTTCTTTTCTTGTATCGAGGTGTTAAGCTTCGAGGTCTGGGCTGTGGTGTTTGAAGGAGAGCTTGATGGGAGGGCAGCCCGTGTCACGTGAAATGGTGATTGATGGGAGCTTTCAAATCAAAGACACTTCAGCATTATTCTATTCATCAAGCTTGAAATCTATGGCCAAAAGCATCTCATCCAACCGATCTTGGAGTGTAAACTTCCGGCCCAGTACCCCCTTTAAATCAGTGGCTCCATTTTTGAGCAACAAATCTTGCATCTCCTGATTCCCATTGATAGCCGCCCAATATAAGGGAGGCTCGTCACTCACGTTACAAAGATTCGGATCAGCTCCTTGATCCAACAAAACTTTTACAACATCAATGCGATTTCGATAAGTGGCAACGTGTAATGCTGTTGAATATGCACGTCCACCCAACGCGTTGAGCTCAATATCCTTCTGGGATTCGAGAATCATTCGGACAACCTCCGTGAGGCCATAAGAGGCTGCGTAATAGAGCGGCTGCGTCTTTCGTATTTGTTCGTATACCACATCCGGAATAAGCATTCCGACCCAAAATGTATAATTGCCTCCTGATGGTGTTTTCCATGTCTCAAAAAATGCTTGAAGCATCTCGATCGTCCTTGGCTCGAGATAGTCGTCTGGATCGCCCGGCATTTTGGAGAGGTACTTTAGCCAGTTGTTAATAGCATGGATTAAGAAAGGGTACGAACTCCTCATAGCCGCCATCTCGGTTTTCTGGCGACTTTGGTGACCAGTCGAAAACTCGGGGTTCATGAGGTACGCTAAACAGCACTGAGCAAGAAATTGCCGTGAAGGTGTCGTCGAAAAATGGAATTGTGACGGTCCCATTTTGGGCTGAGTTAAATAATCCGCCACTGAAGCATGTGCAAGTTTCAAATATGTAACACTTTCCTTTTCAGGATATGTGGTCCATCGACTCGTCTTCACAGTTGTGACCAAAGACGAGCACATCGATAGAATACTTCGAGGATCCAGAAGTCTGGAATCAGGGTCGAAATGAGGAGGATCCGAGTCGAGGTCCACTGCGAGGATCTCCACAATTTCTTCCAGAGTCAAAGATTCCTGTGTAGCTGTCAAGACTTGAAGAGTCTTTAGCACATCTTGCTGATGGAGCTCGTCGATTTGGAATAGAATCTGATCGTATGTCTGGTCCAAGTTCTTAGGCAAGCCTACCGACAAAGCTTTACGTATGGCGGCTACAGACATGCAACGTCGTAGCATATCAAGCTGACATACAACCCATTGGAACCTAGTTATCTTATCAGCAAGAAAAATATCCGCTGGAGGACACCACTCACATGCCATCCTCTCCTTCCAGAAGCTTTTTCTGGATCTGAAACCGAATATCCGGAGGGAACCTGGACAACGACTTGTCGTTCTCAAGCTTGTCGGCAACGTAAAGGATGATATCCTCATTCATTTCTGAATCTTGAAGACACACTCGTTCTGTGACCAACCCCGTCAACGACTCTTCGATATCCGCCAATTGCCGACTGGTGACAAGGAGATGGAGGCGTGACAAGTCCCAACCCTGAACTGAGTTGATGAAATGCAAGATCTCCTCGCAATCTAGACTTTCATCGAGAGCATCTAAAACAATATAAACGTTGTGGAACGTGAGAATCAAGTTTCGAAGTGTTGCGAGAAGGTTTTGTTCGTCGATAACTTCCATGCCGTCTGGTTGGCTGTTGTACAGCTCAAGTAAGGGAGGCGGTATTGTTTCACACTGAGCTGATAATTGTGTGATAAGAGATCGTATCAGGGAGTTCGTGTCTCTTTTCCCAGTATCGTTGAAGTCAAAATAAAAGTATGTGAGTGCAGTTCGGGGCGCTTGCTGGAAGTAACGGATGAGTTGCTCGATGGCCGTTGAGCTATTCAGGCGTGAGCACGAAGAAGCAAAAAAAGCTCTTGGGGTATTACCAAAGTACAGTCTTCCCACTTCCAGCTGTATCGTTTTATCAGAGGCGTTTTGCAGGCCAGCTGCGGTAAGAACTTACGAATTCCATAAATCCAAAGAAACGAATTCTCGCTTTGTAACCAATGTTCATACTGCTTGCTCCTTAAAAGCCAAACCCCAGTCTGAAACTGACGTTTCTTTCGATTTGTAACATGATTCGAATATGGATCAGGAGCAGAAAGCCACTTGTAGATTGCTTGCCGTTTGAGATCTGCAACTCCTCCATCAGCACACCACCTCTCTCATACTTCGCAGACTCACCAGTGTTATGCCTTTGAAACATCTGCGTCAAATCCTCCACATCGTCTTTGATAGATAAACTCAATGTACTGCCTCCCATCAGTGACATCCGTACTCGTCACGTGAGAGTACTTACGCCTGATCAGCACTCAACGCCAACTGCATCGTACTCTTCCACCTCTCAAGCCCCTCCAGTGCCCTCCTCATCTCACCCTCCTTAAGTGGCCAAATCAAGCTATTCCTTAACTTCCTCCATCCCTTCTCAGGCTCCAGCTTAGCTCTCAACCTCTCTAGCTCCGCTTGACAACTCTGTAACGTGCCCCCATCCTTCGCCAATAATTCAACCGTTGATAATTCCCCGGCTTTCGTCGTCTCAATGAGACGGAGTATTGATTCTAAGACGTCTTTTAGGGAATTAAGGGCCTCGGTGATTTGGATAACCTCACGGGAAGCGGAGGCCACGCCGGTGCGGTAGTCGTACAGGATTGAGATGACAGAGGTCGTGATTTGGAGGACCGCTATGAGCGTCCCAGCTATACTTAAGGGGTCCATGAGCGCGAAGTGGTCGAGTCAGGCCATTTTTAGGCCTTTATGTCGTTCAGAAGTAGATGTCTGGTAGTTGAGGTTGGTGGCGGGGCATCACAACTTTATGCACGTGGGGTAGTGCACAAATCTCTCTGTTCTGCTGTTGAGAGAGTGCTCAAATATACGCATTGCTCTGCAGGATGAGACATGTTAACGCCAATTCGCTGACATCGGTTGAACTCTCGCTCAAGAAATGTGCGAGGATGTTTTATTTAGATCTTATTTAGATCTTGCTTGCTTCAACGTCGAAGAACGCGAACGCAAATGGTTTGTAGAAGAGTGCCTGCAGGCTCTTCACGCTATGATACAGCACGTTACCCACGCGTTGCTTAACCCAGAATTGAGAAATAGAAGTGCCCGCCATAGCCAAGTCATACCGCTTTTACCAATCAATGCAACCCAAATACTGTACAATCATTTGTCGTAAGAAGATCCGTCGCTCTAAATCCTCAACGAGAGATCTAGAATGGCTGAATATGCAATTATGAAGTCTGCTTCTTCTCAGGGGACGACTGTTCGATATCCTTACTTCCATTACGCGGGTGCGCAGAATGATGATTATGCTGGCTTGACTTCTCCTTTCTAGCATCGTCTATCGCGGTTCGTTGTTGGATACTGGAGTCGTGAGACTTCCATTCGACCTTCGTTTCTGGAGGGAAGATTAAAATGCGCTTCATCGTCTCCCTGTAGAGAATTGTCAGTAGTGTACCCTCGTATTGGGATTTCGGACCATACCTAATCTTCAGGACCCGCCCGCCGTTGTTGCGGGTCCAGATGCTCAAAATGTCCTCTCCATTCCGGACACTGAGCACCGCTCCACAAACCTCCTCACTAGCTTCTGCAAACTGGTCGCCTACAATGGCTAAGAGCAGGTCCTCCCAGTACCGATCCGCCACTCCCTTCTTCAATCTCACAATCCACTTGCCACCCCGCTTATTCTCATCATCCTCCCAAACCGGTCGAATGCCTTTCTTGAATATGTGGTAATCGGAGACGAGAGGTAAAGTCGAAGGGCGCTTCAAGTGCTGGTAGATGCCAAAGAAATCCTCCACTGTTCCAAAGCTTGCCATAGGATGCAAGGTCTTTTCATATTCCACAAAGCCGTTCGACTTGGAAATTGGCGGGCGGAACCAGAACACCCAGCTATGCCTTAATGAATGTATTGGGGGAGGAGTTGCGGTCTTTGAGTCTGTGAGGGATGCCTTCGAGGGCTTAGTGCCTAGGTCCTTGATCTGCTTCTCTGCCGTTGGAGTCCTTGCCGCCGCTCCCACGACGCTACTGAAGTCCAGCGCACCGCCTGGGGTTTTCGGAGTCTTGGAAGATCCAAAAGACGCAAAAGCGCCAGATCCTAGGCCAAATGCGCTTGCTGCACCAGCAGTTGGTGAGGCAAGGGAGCTGGTTGAAGGGCTCATCGCGTTGAAGGGATTTTTGTTACTGTGCGAAGATGAGTCTCCATGTCGTCTGCCCAGCGTATAGTTTCGAGTAGGGTGGTCATTCGAAGGAAGAGCGCCATTCGTAGTAGGATTTCCCGTGGACAAAGACAGCTTGCTGGTGCTAATGGTATCACTGTAAGCTATGCGCTTGTAGCACGCAGCGGTCAAGAGAAACTTACTTCGAGCGCCGGGTCCACAAATTGTCCATGAGGGAGGTCTGAGGAGTTTGAGGAGTCGGAGCTTATGGAGGTTCGCAGACGTCCCCTACCTTCGTGATTCGGAGCTCTATGCAGGCGGGTGACTTCGAGAGCTGTCTTTGGCAGGGGATTCCAGTGAGCTGTTTTCGAGGCAGCTACAGGCGGCGCAGTTGCTTTCAATCCTGATTATGTGGTTGTAAATGCCGTATGCAATTATGCAGTATCGTATTCGGGGGCTTGGATGTGAATTCTGGTCAATTGTTCTTCGGGTTTGAATGGTGTTTGTATGTATGCAGGAGAAGATTCAACTTGTAAAGCAGCGGGGAGGTGTAGTGCTGTGCGATAGGGCGGCCTGAACGCTGTCAAAAAAAGCACGCTTGTGCTAAACCCAACTGGGATTAGCTCAACTAATCTGAATATTTTCCAAACCGAGTCCGCTTCTCAAATTCCTTCTTTTCTCTTCACAGCAAGACCTCCAACTCAAATCTTCGACAGCTTGAACTATTTACAACTCAGCTGGCGACTCCGATGAGTGGTCAAGATCATACACCACTCTAAAACCATTGTCTCGAGGGCCCCGTTCACGCGGCGAGCTGCCATGAGCGGACGATGACCAAATGATGGAAACATTATACGGAGAGAGGAACTGAATCTCAATATCGGGTCTGTCATTGTAGGTAGCATCAAATCTCCTCTGTCTGATTTTGTATGATGAAAACATTACTCTGGTAATATGACTCAGCCTGCGTGCTTGCACGATGTGGTCGAGTTTGAGATCAATATTGGCAAAATCTGACTATCCTCAATGAAATCCTTGGAAACATATGCTAGCCAAATATGCCTGCTAACTCCTATTGCTCCGTCTCCAGGATTTCTCAATTATCCCTCAGCCAGGACTCTCTCAGCACGTCTTGAGCGTCGTTGAGCCTAAGCACGTGACCTCTAATATTACAACACACCCCGGATGTTCCTACCATCAGAGCTACCAAAACGCTCTGTTATATCTCATGAGGGGCCAAAGATCTCAAATTGCGGTCACTTGTTCCTTCCGCCTTCCATCAATAGTTCCAGATATGGTGTTCAGGCACAAATCAGTAGATTGAGAGCCGAATCGTGAGGCCCTGGAAAGAGCCTGCTTGTCCTTCGAAGTGCAAGATCCTTCGGGTTCTCTTAGCAAGTGCTGAAGCTGGGTGTCAGGTCTGTTCATGATTCGTTTGTGGCACTACTTCACTCAACTGGTACCAGCAATGAACTGCACTTCCGCCCAATGCTTGCTCGCGTCAAGTATGAAAACCCTGAATGAAGAGGGAAATCCGGTGGGAAATGAAAGCAATATTCTCTAGATCAAATACCCCTGAAAATCTGGTGCATTGATTATGACCGAAGAAAGTATTATCCCTTCGTCTATGCTGTCCTCCAACAAGTCTAACTTTTCGAATCCAATCTATTTAGTTTCCCGCGTCTATTGTCTATCCCAATGCATGCTTAAACCAATGTCTATTCGTTCTTCGAAAAGAAGTAAATATGACTGCTTTCCTCCGTCTCAACCACGAATTTGCACTGTGTGTAATTCTTCCAGAATGCCCACAAGTACGGCGTCTTCATATCACTTTGATAATGCTTCCCCATCACCCCTTTCACTGCATCTGACGCTTCAGCTGCATAGTAAAATGGGATCCTGGAGCTGTGATGATGCAGGACATGGGTCTCGATGGCGCCATGGAAGATATGGCGGCCGATGAAGCCGAAGTCCCGGTCAACAGTACTCGCTGCACCCCTCAAGAAGGACCAAGTCTTGGTGGGGTAGTACGGGATCGAGACATCCGTATGTTGAAGGAACGTTATGGTGACTACAGTCCATCAGCACAGACTCGATCAAGGAAGGGAGGACAACATACGGATCCAGTGATTTGTCCACAAATACGGAAATCCGTAAAACAGCATCACATTCCACGCTCCAAACCATCTGACCGCTGCCCAAAGTCCCGTAGCAGCAAGCGCAATCTCCACATCTGAAATCAAGACGTCTCTGGTGTTCTCAGGTTTGAAGTTAGGTCCATCACCTCCGAGGTAGAAATGGCTCCTCTTCCACCAAGGCGCTGCTGCCATTCGCTCGATTGCGAAGTTGTTGATGGTCATGTAGATTGGCCAGGCTATGAGTTGATGGAAAAAGAGTGTGGTGAGGGCGACAACTGGAGTGTCTTCCACCATCTCCCACGCCTTGCTATGCGTTGCTCGTTCATTGTCGAAATCCTCTTTCAGCGTAGGCACAAATGCAATATCTCTATCGAGGTTGTTTGTTGACTTGTGATGCTGAGAATGCGTGAATCGCCAGGAATGGAAAGGGACCAGAAGGAACGAGTGGATGATGAGCCCGGTGGTATGGTTGAATGCTTTGCTCTTGCTAAGGGCGCCATGTCCGCATTCATGAGCCAGCTCCCAAAGACCAGTGAAGACGAGTCCTTGAACGAAAGCATAGGTGAACCAAGCAACGTGACGCAGGTGCGGGAAAGGGATGCTGGGGATCTGAGTGGCCGCCAACCCTAACATCAAAACGAACGCAAAATCGCGGAGCACATAACCTAATGAGAAGAGGGTGTTGGGTCGGAAGCAGTGAGGTGGGATGGCGTCGTAGATCTGCTTCATAGTATAATCCGGAGGCTCCCACTTGCCCTCGGAAGCATCGGGGAACATCTCAGCCTTGCTGGCTGGCACTTCTGGATCGATCATGTTGTTGCTTCGTCCTTGCCAATTCTAGAACAAATTAAGTAAGAGACGGAAGCTTTTTGATGTTATTATTGGATAAGAAATCGGTTGGGGCACTTCTTATAGAAAATTTTCAACGTTGGCCAAACGCTGTCCAAGCGTTTTGTGAAGTCTTGTTTGAAGCTATGCACAAGCTGCACATCGATGACGACTTTTTATGAAGCCAACTCATACGGATACGGGAATGCGGCCGTTTGAGAAATCGAAACATTGGGAACTTCTTCGATGGAGGCGTCCAATGGGCGGAGTGCTATCATTGCCGAGAAAGTAGGGGCCCAGTCAAGGACCGGTAATTACATGTGTATCTCACGCCAAGCCTTAGGAGGACAACATACGACTCGTCGACCAAGGTTGTTTTTTATTCTTAACCACCAAGACTTTAAAACTTTGTGAAACCCGAGCAAGTTCTTTTGGGATCCCCAGTCCCATTTTTGACTCGTCATGCTGCGATGATTCGATGCTGTCTTGCACCCCGATCGTCGTGTTCTTGAACTCTCTCCCCTCCCCGTTCTACATGCTCGACATGTGAATCGATGTGATGCATCACGTCCTTCTGGTTCTGATGAAGACCGCACCTGCTCCACAGAATGCCTTTGGTAGTCTTCTTCAATTAATTCTTCCTCCAAGTCTCGAGGATGAGGATGTGAATGTGTTCGAGAATGAGGAGCTGCTTGGGTTGTTTCCACCGTCGCTAATGCGGCCGAGGTCAGCGAGGTCAGCTCTTGCCCCTCCAACACGTTCACGATGAATATCAACACTGACAACAATGAGGGTAATTACAAACAAGGTACTGCGAGAGGTCTCATGTCAGCCGTCTATATCGAAGAACAGAACATCACATTCTTACAATTCGAGTCCACCAAGCCCGGCGGCAGCCGCCATAGATTTGTAGAAGGTATCCGTCCTCTTCGCCAGAGGCCGCTTGTAGCAGTAAAACAATCCAACAGCTATATCCCCACCACCAAAAGCCAGTTCCATTGACCTCAGAAGCCAGGAGGGCGAAAGACACGAGCCAGAAGAGGAGGGCGAAACATTCGACGGCTAAGACAGCCCAGGAGTTGTATGCTTGTTAGAAGAAGAACTCCGATACAAGAATGTAGGCGAGGATTATGAATGTTGCTAGGCCCTGACTTCGCGTTAATATGAGGAGAAGGAAGAGTGAGGGACTCCTGAGTGTGAAGAGCATCAGGCCGTCGCCGTCAAAGGAGTAGATGGACTCGCCGTAGCACATGACGCTGAAGGTGACGAGTGCGCCGACGGCTTGGGCAATGCGGATGATCATGATCCATTGAAGGAGTTCGAGAACTCTGTATCCCGAAGGAATCGCCATTCTATCAAATCGAAAAGTCCAAAAGTTGTAATTACGAGTAAGAGAATTACTCCATGTGGGACCACATGATATTTGGACAGTAGACGGGCGCGATAGAAGATGATGATATACAATTATTTGAAAGGATTCACTATTAAAAGTTATGCATGCTTGCTCCATGTGGAGTTCATCTTTATTTAAAAGTCTTGGGGCGGGTTTCGAAGTGCTCCAGATTATCCCACCAAATGGGGCTTGAAGATCGGGATTCTCAACCCCGCAATTGCAGGATGTCCCTCACTCGCTACCGGCGAGAGATATGATTGACCATTGATCGTTTGATATTTTGGAAGGATGCTGGGCGGTCACCTGGTGGTGGAATGGCGTTACACGCCAGAGCACTGCCACCACTCGGATCTATCTCGTGAGCTGGTCGTCCCGAGACTCGGATACTCGGATACGAAACCGATAGGTTCGGTGTTAGTTAGACACCATATTTTCGCGCCCTCGATGTTGAAGAATCTCACAACTTCAGTTGCTCTGCTAAGTCCAGGGGTAGTCGGTCTAGCGAAATCACTATCTATCAAAATTCTCAAATTCAGGACCCAGCTCTTTCATTGTAGTTGCCTTCCCATCAAGCTCCACAAATCTCTTCCTTATATCCATGAACATCGACCTCATATGCCTCTGCTGCTGATCCCAGTATGGTGGTTCCTTCGTAAAACCATCCTCAGCACATCCTGCCCAATCATGAAGTTCGTTGATGTAATCGGCATCCTTTGGGAACCCAAGGATGTGAAAGTTGGTCTTGTCCCCTAGCTCTTCAACCCGCTTCTTTTCCCAAGCATTCATAATACTTTCTTCAGGCAGAACTAATTTGTTAGACCACACTTTAGCAATCACGGCCGCTTGGCCTTCGGACAACGGAAACGGAATAGCCTTCTGCGACAGTGCCGTGAAAGCGAGTGTGGGATGGGAGATGTGGATGAGATGTTTGTAAAGTCCAATGACCCGTCGACCCGTCGTTACAATCGGCGGATCCAGCGACTTTAGAAATGGGCACGCGTAGAGATATCCAGTACAATACACGATAGCGTCGATGTCCTTCTCTACTCGTCCGTCTTCGAACCTGACAGATCTCTCCTCAACCAGGTATTCGGCAATGGGTGGCACCTCCTCTATGTTTTCTTTCCCAAGCTTGAGAGGCTCTTCCGACCGAACTGAATTGAGTAAGGGCTTTTGGCAGACAACGCTAATTTGGTTTCCAATATCCAGACCCGAAGGTCCGGCCCCGATGACGATGACTTTTTGGTTCCTGAAGCTCTGTGGTAACCGATAATTCTTCGAATGTGATATTACGGATGGGTATTTTGCTTGAAATGCTTGGATTCCTGGAACGTAAGGGATAAATGGAACGGAATAGTGCCCATTTGCAACAACGATGGCATCATACGGATTTTTCGCAACCTTGCTATCGATTGTAGATCTTGCCGTGAGACTCCAACGATCCTGACCATTTTCTTGGGAGAAACTGATATCTTCGACCTGGGTTGAAAATATAATAAGATGTCTGATATCTCGTGAGTATCGAACGAGATAATCTTGAACATCCTCTCTCGTTGGGAACAATAGAGATTGAGGAAGGAACGCCTGATCGGAGTACTGCATCAAATGTTTGGGAATGTTCGTGATGAGACGATCGTACATTGGGTTCGGGAACAGTGGAGCAACTGCTCCTGGGGGCCAGATAGGTTTATCCAGAGGAACATTGGGCGCAGTCTGTGGTACAGGTATGTGGTCTGTGATGTTGGCATTGTAGTTCCAGACTCCGCCAACTTCAGCCCTGCAGCCGGTCAGCACATATGGTCTGGATATATATGAAGGTTGCAATGGAGATGTTTAACAAGCAAACTAGAACGATATAACGTGAAAGTAAAGATTGCAAGACGAAGAAATCCCATACTGTTGTTCATATATATCGATCTTGTCGAAGGCATTCTCAGCGAGAAGGTACTTTGCCACGGCAAGCCCAGAAGGTCCAGCTCCTATTATAGCTACCCTCTTAACTTGTAAAGAGCCCAACGGCGGCAGAAGTGACCCCATATCATCAGCAATAAATTTCAGGTTTAAGAATAGGAGAGCTCGGAATTTTTGACGGTTCCCCAAGTGGACGACTATGAGTGGGGAACTGGGAGGATTTTGGACAATGTACCAAATGATCGAAGAGAATAGAACTTTGAATGTTCCGAGTGATATATAACAATGAAGAAGGAGAATCGTAAAAGAAAGTAAAAGGGAAAGGGCACGACAAACCGATGAGGTGATGGGTCGATGGGTGGGATTGCAATACGAGGGGCAAAAGGCAATCCGCTGGTTCTGCCACCGCCTTTGAAAGTTCACCCATTTCGGCGCGTCATTCCAAAGCTCCAAGCTGCTTCAACTTTCCACCGCGATTTGGGACAACCACTTGTTTACTGTGTTCATTCTACGAACCCCATCAGGAATATTGCACTTGATAGCATGATTGATTGCCAGTACAGTCAATAGTCTTTGCATAATGGCGGAGGTCTCAAACGGCGCGAGAGCCATTCAAACGACCGCGCATATCCCGATCGCGCAACTGACGCCTCTTCTTGCCGCGCCCGCATCAAGATCTATTAAAGCCGTTGTCACTTTAACGTGGCCGTACAGCTCCAAGACGGGTTCAGTGGCCTTCCTTCTATCAGAGCCCGACTTTCGATTGCGACGGACCAGAGGCCAGGTGCGAGCTCAGTTTTCGGGATCGAGCGCGAAGGAGGTCGCAAAGTCAGGAATTGCAAGCGGTGATGGGATCATCTTATCATTGGACGGGGTAGAATGGGTACATGATGCTACAGTGGCTACGCCAGGCAGAGGGGTGGAATTCGAGCTGAAGTTCACGGAAAGACTGCTCCTCCAGGTAAGCCCTTGACCCGCAGAAGGTGATCACCGCTAATTCCAAAACAGTTTCAGCAAGAAGAGTCACAGGAGGCAAAGACAATCGACATTGATCATCCAGCAACTGAGCCAGAGGTTGGGGCTCCTCCCAGAATCCCAACCCCAGAACTTGCGATTTCACCTTCAGCAGCCAGCACGGAAACTTCGTCCGGCCCACCAGATTCTGCGACGAAAATTAAAGACCTATACGATTCTCCTGCATTTATCAAACGTGCGAGGACCTCCTATGGATCCCTTTTTGACTCGGATTTTGATCCATTTGCGGAGGAGGACGGCACAATTCCTGGCAAGGGCCGAAAGCGAACAAGATTAAGCTCTACATGGAGATACAGCAGTCGTTCACCAACTCCGGAGGCGGAAGAGGAGGTAGTTGAACCTGTTGTTACGCCTCCTGAACTTGTGGGCAAATCATTACCTGCTATGATAGATGAGGGCTGCCAGACTATTGGTTTGGAAGATGGTGGTGCGGCAGAAGCGCTGGCCAGTTTTGCAAGACAGTCGATCAATGTTGGACGAGATTCTTACCCATTTCTTAATGGAACAGCAGCATCGAATGCCGTACCGCGACCAGAGGCTAGCTTTGAGAATGCCTTGCCGACGGGACAACCACCTACCTTCCAGGTTCAGCACATTGATGATTTGGAGCGATTAAACACTAACCAAATTGCTCCCCAATCCCCCCATCTCCAACCAGTATCTTCAGAGTTTTTGCCTCAAGTCTCCCCTCTGCTGTCACGGAATACCCTCTTCACTGTAAACATTCAGTCAACAGCAGGTGTTGAGAACACCCAAAGTTTGCCCTTACAATCTCAAGTAGCGCAGATCAATTCTCAAACGGCAGTCACAGATGCAGAAGCCCTCTATAGAGCCAGTCCTACTGGAAGACGGGGAGAGCAAGTTGAGGTCGACGTGCCAGCCTTCCATGGCCCCCTCGCGGACATTAGTGTCGTCGAGCCGCCTGTTTTCGAAAATCACTACAATGCTGAAGATCAGTATGGCCATTGGCAGAGTTCCACCCACTTGAGCCACCATGCCTCTCCCTATCGGGCCACAGAAGCAGCCAGTGAGGACGCGCAAGAAGACCGGTTCTATGTCGAAGAAGGAGGTGAAGAAGTTGAGCAGTATAGCCACAATGGCTTCCCAGCTTCGCATGCCGAGATGCTCCATTCTCACCAGTACCCAGAAATTGATGACGGGCTTCCCGATCAGCATCTTTCGGGATGGGGACCTAGAGCTCCTGATGTTCCTTATCCAGATCTGCAAGACCACGGACTAGAAGACAATACTGCTATGCACCCTCCTCAGCCTCGATCCACTGCAATGTCGCGATCTCAGAGTGGACAATCCCAGGTTGTGGACCTCACAGAGAGTAGCGACGAGGAAGGAGAGGGCCCAGTAGAGGGTGCACTTGAAGAAGATGATTCGCAGTTGGAGGACGAAGAGGAAGAGATTCTGAGGGATGAAGATGGTTCGTTGGATGAGCAAGAGGAACAAGTGGCGGATGTGGTGCGAAGTCGACATTTTCCACAGCGAGATGCTCTCGAGCATGAAGAAGATTTCGAGGTTGAAGGAAGCGAGAGAGAAGAGCAATACTACGATGATGGGTTGGAGGATGAAGGTGCTGATACGATCGACCAACGATTCAATGTACCACCGGGGCAAGAATTCTATGATGAAGAGGAAGAAGAGTATGAGTCTGAAGATGAAGACATGGAGGGTGAAGGACCTCCCCGGCCTACTGGACAACGAGAGCCTGAAATTATCGACCTTCTCTCCTCTGACGATGAAGACAGTGCCCCCCCACCACAAGTGAGGCCAACAAGTTCGGCGACCCCACGCTATCCCCAGGCTCCTTCACACGAAAGCGAGTCAACCGAAGTCGAGGAAGATTCAGACGACGAGGAGTCTGTATCGTATGCAGAACGCGAAGAGCTTAGGGTTCATAAGACCAATCGAAATCTTTCCCCAGAAGAGTCCATTGAAGAGGACGATGAGATCATGGAGGATGAGAGAGAGCAGGATGATTCGGATCAGTCTGTCGGAAAAAGTGAAAACGAGTCTGAGGTTGCCGCACATCATGAACGAGACCCGGCCCGCGAATCCATGGTAGAACGTGTTGACCATCAACACCTAGGAGTCGCCCACAGAGTGGATAAAGACTTGGCCAGTGTTGAGAGCGCCCAAGACGAAGAGCAACCCGTCGAACCAGACAAAGTTGTGGATGTAATCATCGCAGAGGTTGAGAATCGTGTCAAGACGGCCATTCCGGGTCAATTCGGACGATCGCAAACATCACCAAGCAAATCAAGTGTATTTCAGCGCATGTTTAATCTCGACGGCGCCAATGATGAGCTGGAAGAGGAGGTTTCGTACCCTACACTGCTGAGGGATGAGCCCTCTCCACCTGCGTCCGACCACCAGACAGCCTCCCAGCCCTCCGACATCCTCTTCCAGAAGACAACGAATACACAGCTGCCAACTCCCGATGCCACACAGTCGTTTGGACAGTCCATTTCCACATCAACCTCTTTCACGTCCAACATCGAGGCCCTACCGGTGTCAATCGAGCAGCCGCAAGAATCAGATACAACTACTATCAAGATGGAGACTGAGCAGGTCGAAGTCGTCGTCGATACGTCTGGGCCGGTAGATTTTGAAGTTGAGATGGAACAAATCGAGACTATAGCTGTCACAAATGAAGCAGCGAAGATCAAGCTTGTAGACGAAGACATCGAGATTGGTCAAGCAGAAGCCATGAAGACTATCGAACAGCCTGAATCTACCGAGAATGAGCCTCCTGAGGACCAAGTGGCTGAGGAGACCGTGGTTGAACAGGAGCACACTCTGGATAATCCAGGGCCCGAATCAATTGAACCCGAGACCGTTCAGGAACAGATCGACGAACAAATAACGGAAGAAAAGCTTGGTCTACATGCTGAAGAGCCAGAATCGATCGAATCCGCGGACGCTCATGAACAGATCGACGAACAATTTGCGGAGGAAGAGCACAGCTTAGAAGTTGCAGAGCCCGAATCACTTGAACCTGAGGATGTTCAAGAACGAATCGACGAACAAATTTTGGAAGATGCGATCGAATTGAAGGCCAATGATCCAAAGCCAATCGAGATTGAGCCCACCGAAGATGCAATTGCTGTTGAGGAACCTGACCACAAAACTACCGAAGACTCTATGACGGTTGAATCGAGTCCTCCCAAGAAAAGTGAAGGCGTGGACTCCGCCTACAAAGAGCCCGAGTTTACCATCGATAGTCCGAGACGCAGTAATCGGAGAGCCAAACCTACTGCAATCGTTGCGAGCACAAAGGAAAATGTCCGTCCCACCACTCCGACAAAGGTCGATCCTGGGTCAGCTCGTACGAGGAAAGAGCCAGCGTCTCCAAGAGTCGTGTTAGATACCCGAGCACCACCAAAGGGACACGATGCCAGTATTGAACTGGCTTTGGCATCTCTTGAGTCGCCCTCAAAGCAACAACATGATCTCCGAAAGCCTCCGGTTGTAGATCTCAAGCTGCGTCTTTCTCGAGCTCTTCGGACCGAGCTGAGCGAGTTCACTGCCTTGAAGGTACTCCGATACCATCTCAACCAAAAGTTGGATGTTCTAGCTGTAGCTACAGCCACACCAGCTGAACCCCTACGAGCGAAGAATGGGCCACGGCATTATCAAATCACCTTTAATGTTACGGACCCATCAGTCGCCCCTAGTGGTGTCACAGAGATCCAAATATTTCGTCCTTACAAGGATGCCCTCCCAACCATCCAGGCTGGCGACGGTATTCTCCTCAGGAATTTCCAGGTTATGTCAGTGAAGAGTAGAGGCTTTGGTTTGCGTTCTGTTCAAGATGAAGGCAGTAGCTGGGTTGTTTTCAAGGACGAAGGCGAGCCTGAGGTCCGTGGGCCACCTGTAGAGTTTGGTGACGGGGAGAAGAATCACGTCAATGCACTCAGAGCCTGGTATGCAACTTTGGACACAACAGCAATGTCAAAAATCAGCCGAGCCAATGGGGATAAAGCGGGCACCGGCGTTGGGAAAAGCATTGCGAAGGCGTCTTGAGTGAGCATTTTTCTGATATTGGAGGAGTCATCTTGCATTGTGTGGCGCACATGCTTGGCGTTGGAGCAAAACTGTTTGAAATATTGGCGAACTACGGATGGATTTGTTTTCGGCTTCATTGGGGATTCCGATGCCATGCTGAATCGAGTAAGAGGTCCCTGTCGGTTTTTGCATGCAGAGAGACGGAATGAGTGGTTGAGATTCTCGGGGGTGCTGCAGCCGGGAATTTGTCAGCCCGCCAAGATTTCGGTTGATGGACAAGCTTCACAATTCTAGTCAGCATTGGTGATAATCCATAATACATTTCACACTCATATTCCCCCTGCATGTGAATTGTGGAGCATTCGTTGCTGTTCTTGCTGACAATGCTTTTTCTATTCTTGCAGCCTCAAGTCAAGCCAGTTTATCTTGCCGGTGGCCTTTTTGAGACAACAGAGGCAAGTGCCGGTGCCGCATCAAACAAGTATAAGTAGAGCTCGAGAAGCCATGGCAAGTCCAGCTTCCATTTCAATGTACCTCAGTCTGAAAGTTCAATTGCATTTCACCTTTCAACTTCACCTTGAATATTACTTTCACAGCAATCACCTCCCAACGCTTACTTCATCGTCCGTAAACTCTTCCCGTCACAAAAATGCCCAAAACGCTCATCACCGGCGCGAACTCCTTCGTCGCTGCCCAAATCATCGACCAGCTTATCGCCCTCGGCCACTTCGTCGTCGGTTCCGTCCGCTCCTCCCCAAAGGGCGACGAGATCCTAGCCACGCACCCTGAATACGCTGGCAAGATCTCGTTCGTGACCGTCTCTGATTATGCAAAGAAAGGCGTCTGGGAGGATATTATGAAGGAAGGGGAGTTTGATTACGTGATTCATGTTGCGGCGCCGTTGTTGGATGATCCAAGGTTGAGCGATTTTGAGAGGGACTTTTTGGCTCCCAGTGTTGATGGGTAAGTTTTTACCTTCAATTTTCGGAAAAGGGGATGAATTGACAAGAAGATAGGGCTCTAGAGCTACTGAAAAGTGCGAAGGAGTATGGCAAGAGTATTAAGGCTATTGCTGTCACTGGATCCGTCAACTCCATTACAACGGGAGATCCAAGCGATACCCGGGTCCTGACCAGTTCTGAATGGCTTCCTGTCCGTCTCCTCCGCTCCCCTCCCTTCTCGAACTCCTCTCACTTTCTCCAAACTAACAAACACAGCTCTCCATCTCAGACGCAATCGCCGCCAACCACCCATACATCTCCTACTGCGTCTCCAAGGCTGAAACTGAAAAGGCTATCTGGAAGTTCGTCGAAGAAGAGAAACCTGACTTCAGTGTTTCTGTTTTGTTGCCAGCGCTCATTTTTGGCCCTGCTATACAGCCTGTCAAAGATTTGAAGAAGATTAACTATTCGACGGATCGGTTTTATGACTTGTTCAGTGGTGGTCTCGAGGTGGTGCCTCCGACGAGCTTTCCGAGTTATGTAAGTGCTAACTTTTCGTCCTTTCTGATTGAATCGGAATCGCGTTGAGATGCGGTTGTACGGAATGGTAAGGGTAGAACAATGACTGATGGAGACATAGATCGACGTCCGCGATCTCGCCACAGCTCATATCAGAGCCTTGACAGTACCAGAAGCAGCGAATAAACGTTTCTTAGTAGGAGGCAAGATATTTTATTCTCAGCTGGCGGCCGATGCTCTGAAGACGGTTCCGGAATTGAAGGGGAGGTTACTGAAGGATAGTGTCGAAGTACCGAGAAAGGTTGTGTTCGGAGATGTGGAGGAGTGGAATGAGAAATTGGGGTTGAAGTTGAGGAGTGCCGAGGAGACGTTTGGTGATGCGGCGAGGAAGATTTTGGAGTTGGAGAAGAAGTTTGGTGCTTGAGTGGGAACCTTCTAGGAATGGTCCGGCGTTCAGATTTGGTTATTGAGAAATGCTATAATGTCATCCACCCCCCCTGGTTCATTGATCCAGTGTCCTCCGTGTTCGTATTCTTTCCAGGTGACTTCAAATCCCAGGATATCTAAAGCTTGAGGGAAACCTCCTCCTTTCCGAACCGGAACGAGATCGTTATTCTTCAACTGCGATATAAAGACTGGAGGCTTAAATGCTGGTCCGTGAGAATGTTCCTCAAGCTAACGTTTCTTATTGGCTCTCGAAATTATGATATAATCAATAATGTTGGCAAAACATATCGGATTAGTTGCACGTCTCCTCTATCACATCCAGGATGATTTCGGTTTTTTTCGCCGAAGCCGCCCAGAATACTTCAAAACGTTTCAATACCGCCTCTATTTCTGACTTGAACGAGCACGATAACATTCTACCACACCAAACACCCCTGTTAAGAGGACCCACTGTTACGTTTAATTAGGGGGGGGGGGGGGAGAGTTCAGCACATGCTCACATGTCCTCGCTTATTCTCGCTTCTGAAGCTGCCCCCTACTATACTCGTAACGCACGCTGCGCACGCTGACGCCCTGAAACTTCTCCGTTTACATAGGGGTAGGGTATTACAAGCACGTTACTGTTGAATGAAATGAATGATTGACTTGGTAGAAAAACCCGTGATTGTTGTTTGATGCGGTCAGCATATAAGTAGGAGGCGCAAAAAGGAAAATGAAACAAGCAACTATGATTGAGTTTGAAAATGCAAGATTGACCCCCGCATTGTTCAGTGATCGACCAACCACAGACTAAGAGAGAGTAAACAGTGGGAAACGTTAAAATCCCTGATTCAGCCCGTTTCCCCGCACTTCTGCGGAGGTACTGTATACCTTAGCTAAGTTAATCTGGGAATAGCGTTAAGAAGAATTATGTGAGTACGTGGCCGACGCTAAACCGCTCTGGGGCGGCGCTTGGCAGCGTCTTGCTAGTGCACACGGCAATCGGCCTACCAAGCGGCACACCAGGGCTCAGGCCGGCGGGGTAAGTTTTCCCTTTCACTTCGTTTCAGGGCATTAATAGCATCAAGATAGTCTCTATACGTGATCCTTACGAGAAGGTCGTCATGGCGCTTGTTGCCATCTTGCCTAGCTCTCGTGTGGTGAGATTAGTTCTAATAAGCCCCGTTATCGCCCACACAATGTTCATAGGTTACTTCGTCCCGAGATGGCGCATCTTCCAGCTTCCAAATTCTTAGTAACGGCGATTTAACCTGTATTTGACGATCGAACCCCAGAGGTGGGGCACGATGGCTGCCACAAACAAGCCTGCAGTTAAATCCCAGTCAGTACGTGTGTGCAAATTGGTAGTGTCGGAGATTTTGACCCACCAAGTCCGAACGTCATAATATGGCTGGTATTGATCGACATGAACCAGGTGTTAAGTCGCCATGAACGGGTTTCCGTTAGCTCCGATGATGATCCCCTCGTAAAAGCCGGCTCCGCGTTACGTTCCCAGCTATGCTCCTCCTGTGTCGTCCCCTCTTCTGTTCGCCCTTGCTGCTTCATATTCCTATCAATTAGTCCAAGGAGAGATTCCTTATTATCAAAATCCAAATATTCCACGAATTCTCGAAATGAGATGCCGCCCACTTTGGTAAAGAGAGGGTGTACAGGAACAACCATCCAGCGGCGGTATGCGAGTACCGTTTTACCATTTCTCCTCACCCTCATTTCAAGATCCCTCTGGCGGTGTGGGCTGGCAGATAACCACAATGATGGATCTGCACCATATTCGAGAAATTTTTCAAAAGCCTTGCCAACCAATTCCTTGCCTTCCAAACTCCCATTGTCTTCTAAGTATAGGGCGACCAAAAGCACAAAGTCCTCCCAGAACGTCCGATCGTTGTCTGTCCACATGTCGGGTTCTGTGATAGAAGTATGTATGACTGTCTGGGGAGACAACCCTCGCTCGAGAAGCGATTCAAGAATTTGCGTAGACGTTCCGGGACAGTTAGTCACAAGGCGGCTTTCCACGATGGAAACTAAGACCGCCGTTTCGAAATCTGTATTCAGAATACTTTGGTCGTGGAGAATTTTCCAAGCGACATATTCTTCCAGCCCAACTACCGCTGAGATATGAAATGGAGAGATAACATAAAAGGAACGAGTCACATGTGGGTCTGGCTCGCGATATCGAATGGTAAAGGAAGGGAAATAGCTTGCACCGCCGCTAACGGTCGGAATCTCGCCCTCTATGGTGATGCCCTTGACAGGGTTAGGAGTCACATCAGGACCCCCATGCTCAATTAGCACAGACCCCAGCGACTCCAAGAAGGAATATGGCGCACAATCAACTCTGAACTTCGTCCGCATTATGATTATGCGTGACACCACCCAGCTGCAGTGGCACCGATTGAGTGTGCCGGACGTATAGGCCTCCGCTCGTAGCTCCGCAATCAGTAACCGGGAGACGGCATCTACAGCCTCGAAGTTTTGAAGGTGGCAGGCCATTTCATCCCGGACCTCTCTGCTCTCGAGAAATTCCGGAATAGATCGGTGAATATGTTTGACCGAGCCATTGATTGCCTCGACAAGGCCTTTCGTGCTGCCAGTGAGAGTCTTTCGTGCTTGGCCTATGCGGCTTTTTTTGGCATCGGGGCTCATGCTGGCGTACGGGAATGGTGTTTGAAGAGCGAACTCGGGGTCTTTAGCATAGTCTCCAAGAAAAGAATATGCGAATAAGGATAGATCTGGGGAGTTCCTTGAGCTAGAATCGAGTGCTTCAAGCATCGCAAATGTTTTGTAGGCTGTAGTGCGTGCAGATTTGCTCACTGTGTTGAGGAGATACCGGAAAAGATCTTCCAGTTCGTCGGGTAGTGTGTCAATCTCTCTCTTGAGGATGGAAAGATCCCGGGTCTCTTCCAGACGCTCGCGAAGTGATTTTACCACTAGGACAACCCATAGGAAGATCCCACTAGCCTTGGTAAGAATGGTGTCGACTAAGTCGGAAGCAACTTTGTCGTCAAGGCGCCCTAACTTATTTCGAATGTACCGCTTCATATCCCCCCCTGTGAGATCTTGAAGGCGGAGTCTCCTGTCGGCTGACAAAGAGTTCAGGAACACATTATATTCCCTGCTTGAGGCGCATATCTTCACGTCGTTCGGTGCGGCCTCAGTCCATCCACAAAGCAGGTCAACCATAGCTTTGTAATCTTCTTGACGAGTCTCTTCGTATTCATCGAGCCCATCAATAAAGAAGCAGAAACAATGCTTCTCATATAGGTTACGGTATTCGATAAGTCGACGGAACGCTTCGCGAATCTCGCTGTTTCGAAGATGAAGGTCAACCCCCATCTGTGTGAATGACGTCGACACCTTGTTCCACTGGTCCGGCAAGACTCTGGGAATGAGTTCGGGACAATTGCGGAGCGCATCGTGAAGGAGACATCGGAAAAGACCGCTGACGGACCTTTGAAGTTCAGATCCAGGCTTCCAGAAGAAGAATTTGGCAAAAACCAGCTTCCTTTGGCCTAGAACCTAATATCAGAACGCTAGGCCACGTGGTAGAAATGTGATACAGACTAACAAGAACAAATCAATCGAGGACGGAATACGTACCTGCCCACTTCTGTAGCTCGGCCGTAACGCGTCTATGATCACAAAGAAACTTCATCAGGGTTGACTTTCCAGACCCCAGTTTCCCAGAGATGTGAAAGATACCGTTTCCGGCTGATAGCCAATGCAGGAATGGCTCTCTAATCGAATAGTCATGTTCAATGTCTCTGAATCTGGCCTTATCATTGAGCTTGCCGACTGGCCTCGCGTCACCATCCACATGGTCGTCGTAAGCTTCGTCGAAAATCCACTTAAAGGTCTCAAAGTGAGCAAGCTCGACGTCTTCAAACCTCCCATGCATGTCGCTGAATGCTAAGGCTGTGAGGATTTGTTCCCGTTTGGTCGCCTCAGAAGCTATTCCCAAGAGATCCCGTAGTAGGTTTTGGAACTCGGGGCTCATAGAAGTCACGGTGACTCCTTGACGAAGTTCGCTAACGTGTTTCTGAAGTATTTCAAGTCTAGCGACGTCTCCTTCTGCGCCTTGTGCCAGAGCTTCTAGTCTTGCTTTCGTGTCGGATCTATCATTCCATTAGACTTCATAAATGTCGAGATTGGGGGAGCTGAAAACCTCATGAGAAAGTTGAGCTGCAACTCGAGCTGGCTACGGCAGTTCTGCAGCCGCTGCCCTAGCTCTTTCATCTCCCTGTCGTTCCACATGGTTTTAATGGCTGACCAGACACTTTGACGTTTCGACTTAGGAATTTTCGGTTTGATCTTCTCCAAAAGATCGAGGATCTGGCCCGATAAGATCCGGCATTCTGCCGCGAGACGACACAGAGCCTGCTCGTCATCGGTCGGCTGTCCAGTTCTTGGGGGGTCCAGTCTCAAGGAGAGAGCTTTCACTTCAGACACAACGAACTCTATGTTCTGGTTCTCTAAGCTCGTCCCCGAGGCGGAACGATGGATGTCACTGGCGGCATCGACAAGCTTAGTGCTGTAGTCAATAAACTGAACAATTGCCGAGGCGAGGCTGACCGCTGTCATTGGGTCCATATTTAATCCGGTGCGACCTCTGGGGGCCGGAGGTGTTAGTCATTTGACAAGAGGTACGAGGCCTTTGAAGTGGGATGCGAGGAAAGGAATTTGCGCTTGTCTGGGATGTGTTGGACCGCAGGTTGGGCCGCTTAGCGCCTGTCACGTGTCGGGCGCTGCATGGCTAAGCACAATGCCGTTCCATTTCCAGGGGATCACGTGGGTACTCGATATCCCGCTTAAATGCACGCACACCACACCAAATTTTTTCCTCACTCTCTCCTACTTCTAAATTAAATTATTAATTAACCACAAGACCAATTAGCTTGAAATCAAAAATAGAGATAGACTAATAGCTAATAAATAATATCCCAAATTAATTAGATCCCTTCTCAAAAATTATACGTGGTTTTATCACATGCCCCCGGGAGCTCTGTTTTACCGGTATTTCTGGCCCCCCCTTATTAATATTACTACTAATAAAGGAAACAACCTTCTTTTTAATAACTAGTGCCTTTCTAGGTTTCGCAGGAGTCTTAGTTCTTACTAGAAGAGCCTTTGAAACCTTCTTTTCCCCTGCTTTCTTCTTTTTTTAAGCTTGTAATTAAGCCTTCTCCTTAATTCTCACTTTATTAATATTCCCCGCCCTTATAGCCGCCTGCAAAGCGTTCGCTGCCTTCTTAGTATTCTCTTTTTACTTTTTAAGAACTTGAGTAGCCTTTTTAGTATTAATTCGTTCTCGTTCTAACTTTATAAAAGCTTCTTTTTTAGTAAAAAGCTCCTATACTTATTAAATGTTCTTTACTAAGAAAAATATAAGCTTTATATACTCCTCTCCCAAGATATTTAGCCGCTTCCTATAAGACTTGCTCTTTTTTTTATTCTTTAATACCTTAATTAACTCTTCCTTTATATATCTATTAAATATAGCTTATATAATAAGCTCTTTATTAGCTTTAAAATGCTTTTCAAGTTTTGCTTAGGACGGATTTTTGCGAAAATTAGCTTAGAAGTATTAAATTAATTTCGCAGATTATAGAGTCTTTAATTATTAAATTAATAAAAGAATAGGTTAAATAGCTACTAGAGAAATAATTAGATAAGTAATAATCTTAAGAATAAGTACAGGATTATATAACTAAATACTAGGCTTTATAAATGCCTTCTAAATATTTTCTATTATAAAAGAAGTATTCTAAGTAAGACGAAATAGCTTTAGGAATTATTTCTTTTTTATTAATATATAGCTAAGGCTAGTATATTAAATAATTTAATTAATTATAATTATTAGCTAGTAATTAAATTAAATTAAGTCAGAATTATAGTAATTAAATTATAATTAATTATTTACTTAATTTAATTAAATATAATTAATTACTAGATTATATATTATTATATATAATTATAATAATAATATAAGTATTATAGTATAAAAGTAAAGCGTATTTTGCCCTAATTTAGATATTACTTTATTATTATAGGCTTAATAGCTAGTATTTTATCTTTACTTACTTTACTTATCTTTATAAATAAGTACTATAATAAGGGCTTTAACTTCTCTAGTTATAGGAGTATGGTTATATAATATCTAGAGTAAATAATTCACATATATATTATCTTACTTTTCTTTTCTTTTCTTTAGAAATTAATTAATCTTTACTTTTTTTATACTTTAGTTATATATTATTTAAAGAAAAAAAAGAGAATTTATTACTTATATAACTTTTATATAGATTTCACGTAATAATTAGAAATAATTAACTATATTTAATTATAATTTTTCTAATAATTAATTTTTTTTTAAAAGTTAATAATTAAATTATAATTAATTATTTACTTAATTTAATTAAATATAATTAATTACCTTAATTATTTTTTTAATATATTAGCCAAGGCTCTAGACTTATTATTTATTTAGTTCTTTCGAGTATATAAGTAATAAAAGGCTAAAAAGAACTATATTAAGAAATTAAAGTTAATATATTAAATAAGGAAATAAAACGAGAAGAATAATATAAAGGTTCTAGTATTTATTAATAAATACCATATTAATATAACTTAAATAGCTATTAATAATTAAAAGACGCTTTATATAAGGAGAAAAGGGTTATATAGCTAGTTTAAAGACTTTAGTAAGCTATTAAAATCCCTATATATTACTATTCTATTTATTACTTAATATATTAAAAAAGAAGTTATCTTACTTTTATAAATCTTATATTTAGGTATTTTATAAGTTAAATAATCTGCTAGTATATAATAAAGTTATAGGAACCCTTTTACTAATTATAGAAATATATACTAAATAAGTAATAAACTCTCGATTTCCGTTATAAATAGCTTATATAACTCTTTCTAATTTATATACTTTCTTAGATATAATTCTCTTTATTACCCATATTACCCTAATTAAGAAGCCCTTTTTATTCTAATTATATATATTATTAGTATAGTAGGGATTTTATTTCCTGGTTATATAGTTCTATTATATAACCTCCGGATATTTATATAGTCCGCAACCCGCTTATATATTACTCCTCTTTTCTTCTTAGTTTAGAAATTAACTAACCTTTACTCTCTAATTCCACGTCTCACTCGTATACTATAATCCCACGCTATAGAAGCCTATTCTACTATCTATATTACTCCGTATTTTATATTCCTATTATATTAGTAGTAATATTATTATATTTAATTACCTAAAATAATTAAAATAAAATATATATTAGTAAGTAATTCTCGTAAAATATAAGAAAGAAATATAAAAGAGTACTTAACTAAATTAAAGAATAGTTTATAAGTAAGGCTATATTTGCCCTTAATATATTAATTCTCAATATTATATAAATATAAGCTTTTTAGCTTGCTTTAGTACTATTGGCAAAATTAAGAGACCTAGTTCTTCTCTATAGTATATCTAATTATTTCCTCTACAAAGTTCTTAACTATTTGACTGGTTAGAGGAATCCTATACTCGGTAAGATAATTAATTTAATTAATTAGAATACGTTCTTGGGCATTAGTAAGGTATTAGCGGAGCTGGGACTGG
Organism: Hyaloscypha bicolor E; assembly: GCF_002865645.1. NCBI lineage: Eukaryota > Fungi > Ascomycota > Leotiomycetes > Helotiales > Hyaloscyphaceae > Hyaloscypha > Hyaloscypha bicolor. The sequence continues at coordinate 330,089 of NW_020194667.1, forward strand.
AATTCCGCTCGCGAGGTAATTAGCCCTCTGGCGTACCGAGAGAGTATAGATTGCGTTAATCCATACTTTCTGGCTATTGCAGCGTAATCAAGAGCTTCAGAGCTTTCGATTTCGGCCAGAGCCTTCCGCATATCTTCTTCGTTAACCATTTTGTGGGTGTTTAAAGAGAGGGGGTGATTTTTTTGGGAGGCGTGCATTTGGGTGGGGCGTGCATTTAAGCGGGAAATCGAGTACGTGCCCAAAAACTAAACCATTTTGGGAAGGCTTGGCAAATGCTTGCTGTGCACAGCGCAATCCGTCCACCAAGGCGTTGGATAGTTTTCCCTTTCACTTCGTTTCAGGGCACTCTAAGGTATATTTGCGCGGGCTAGGAAGGTTAGGGTTTGTCCCGAGGAGTTCCGGGTTAGGAAGCGGCTAGAGCCCCCGTGTCACGAGTCGCTTAGACTAATGGACGCGCATGCAGGGAAATAGCTTTACCGCATGGGTGAACAGACCAAAAGGTACAATAATAAGGTTGGAAGCCTTATTAGCTATTCTACTATATGAGAGCACAGTGCGCATCACGTGACTAACCGCGCACGTGATACACACTGTGACACCCCGCATTGGAATATATTAGGGTGTATAGGGTTAGCATATGCTCCGCACATGCTAGAGGCGATAACGACAGTGACAGTAATAGCAAGGTATGTCTAACTTATTTATGTGCTTCTTAGTAGTAAAAGTCGAGTATATGCTAGGAGCATGCCTGACGGGCCGTTAGGTTGAGGACGGAGAAGAAGAAGCGAGGAGTAGTGTTCCTTTAGTAACACAAGTATTTATTATATCTTAAGGCCGAGCATATGCAAAAACCTGATTGATTCTAGGGAAAATACAAGGGTATTTGCGCTAATTGATAGTAGGGGACGGCTTAAGGGATAGTAGGGCTTAGCTTCTGGCTCTCTAAAAACGAAGTTTTAAAGCAATGACTTTTCTTTCTTTTTCTCGATGAAAAAATGGAAAAGGTTCTCCGGCTTTTCAGCATTATTGTATGCTATTCCTCCGATATTTCGTTTTTTTTTTTTTGGTGCTGCAATGCTATAAAGTCAAAGTAGTGACTCGCCTTCGAGTGGCCTTTGTACGAAAGGGGGTCTCAAGAAGTCAAGAACCACCCCCTAGTTTGCCATCGCCGTTCGAGGGAAATTATGGGGCAATGGCCAATATCCTATGTTTTTGGTTGGCCTGAGCGTCTTACCGCCTTGCAAGGGCTTGACTTCCTGAGACCCCCTTTCGTAATTTTGACGAATGCTCAAGCTGTGTACCTCGTTTAGGCGACGCGCCTGCCCCTTGATTCAGCCGTGCGCGTGTTTATCTTCTTCGGGAATACCAACGCCCCCCTTTGCTATCGCCAACATCATCCAGCTATCCATTTCATCACTGCCATTTGATCGAGAGAGTGCGGTGGGCGTGCGTAGTATTGGGAGTAGGATCATGGACGGAAAGAGGGTTGATTGAGGGTCAGAAGTGGCTTTGAGCTATGGCGTCCACCACCAATATTCTCGACATCATCGAAGATGGCCCCCAAGTATTTACAGACAACAACATCTTCACCAACCCTGATATTGTCCGCTGCATTGACAATTCAGGATTCGGTAGAATCGGTTGATGTGTTGGGACCTCTCAGAAAAGTCTCGCTACCAAAAACTGAGCCTTCTTAGTTGAGGCTACTCAACGACTCACAAACATATCTGGTCCCAGCTTTGCATCTATCTCGGCCTTCGCCTTCAGGTCCCGGTCGTCGATATTCTCCTCAGCGGTACATCCAGAGGCTTTCTACGCCTCAATGGCAATTCACCCCGAACTGCGACAACTCTTCCACCAGCGAAAGTCGGCTCTTGCTATCAGTGGCCTAGACGGTTTAACGACAGATATACTGGATATGCTGCATTTTCTCGACTCAGATCAATGTGAACGTGGAGTAGCTATTCCTTGGGTTGAGAACGGCGATTTGCGACTCCACACTATCTCGTCTCAGCTACAAATCGGTGTTTAAGGATGGGTAGACCCGTTAGTATTGATGTCTTGTCTCATCGGGGATGTGATCTGATGTTGATCAATCTTGCCAAAGCGCATGCGGATGCTGGTATGTTGAAAGAGATGAAAACCGGGAGGACTTTGTGGTAATGATGGGATGGTGGGTGTATTGACCTATCCCAGAATCCAAATGGAAAGCGGTAGAACATGTCATTATTATGCCAACTATTTATCCACTTTCACCTTGACCTGAAGCTATTCCAGTGAGATTTGGACTAATCAACTTAGATGTTGATCCGAGAGGGGGGACCATTTCAGAGTGGAACACTTAGAGCATATTGAGTCATCATACAATTAGATAGTCAGCGACGAAGGCGACTTTTCGAAGCGAGACTGTCAAATCGCCGCCTACCTTAATGTTCCATGCCGTCAAGGAGCAAGGCAGCAAGCTTGATCAACTCCTGACTCTTGACAGAAAAAGGAAGGCTTTGTGCGCCGAACCCCTCCCCCTCGATCCCCAAAATATTAAATAATAAGTGCGCCTTGCATTCAAGCTCATCAGCCTGCTTGCCAGCACTCCCAAGGATCGAGTCAACCACTCCTCCTCCCGATATCACCTTGATACATTGCCAAGACGCCGGGACCTGGTTGTCTATCTCTCCCAGAGAACGACTTTATTACAAAGTTCTTCTCTACAGAAGTGAGGCAAACTTGCAACCCCTCCTCCAAAGACTTCGAAGAGTTCGGTGACCGCCCAAGACACTTGTCGGAGGCCCCGCCGCTTGCAAAAAATCTCGACACCACCTTGATTCTTTACCATACACGGGGTACAGAAAGAATACAACTCCATACACGACACTGCTCCACAAAGGTGAGTCAGACTTGCAACGCCCCCTCCAAGGAAATCCTAAAGGTCGGTGAAGGCCCAAGTCGAAACCAAAGAACTCGTCACACTTTCGCTTAGCACAATACGTGGCGTGGCAGCGGAGAAGTTTCTGGCAAATTCATCGCATATCTTCAATTATCAACGGCTTCCACCCTTTCTCAACAAAGATGGGGACATAGATGAATCCTTGCAACTAGCACAGTATCACCATTGCATCCCAAGTGGTGGATCCGACATCATTGTTGGCCCAAGATGGCGCGATCGCGGACAGTCAGGGACAAAGAGGGAGGGGAGAAGGAGAAAGCCAAGGTGAGTTGATCCACATTTCATTTACCGGCACTACGGCGGCCGACAGGGACAATGTCCGCATGGCGCGGTCATGCCAATCGAAAGAATAAATCACTTTTGGACATCGGGTCAAACTGAACTTTGTTTGTCACTTTATTCAAGGGCAGCTTTATCTGTTTCTCTTTTGCTTCCAGCTCTCTTCTATTCCCTGATCTGACCATGGCATCGACATCCTCTAGGCACAAATATCAATGGACCCAGACAGCCGGAAACGCGTAGGAGAGTCGTTAAGTACACAACGCAGCGTGCCGAAGTCGAGGAACCGCAAGTCTCGCGCAGCATCATCTTCACCAGCACCTCGGCACAGCGCCCCCAAGAAGAAATCCCACCGCAGAAAAGACGAAGGCCCCGAGAAGGTATATTCTTTGGCAGATCCTGGAATACTCGATCAGAAGGAAGAGAAAGGAAAGGTCTATTACCTGGTCAATTGGGCCGATGATCCAGAGACCGGTCGAAAGTTCGATCCAACTTGGGTAGGTCATAACTTCTCTTACTACGTTAAGGCGCAACTAATATATCTTGCATAGGAACCTTATAACTTCGTAACTCCCGACGTCGTCGCAGCTTGGCAGAGCAAGAAGTCACCGGTTGGAGGAACAAGGGCGGAGGGTGCTTCGGATAGTCAACAACGACAGTTCATCGACCTGACAGAAGAAGACGACTCCATTCAAGACAGCCAGCCTCCCCGTCCAGCAAAACGCCGCAAGATTACACACGGCCCCAATCCAACGTCAGAAGAACAAATCCCCGCGAAGAAACCAAGAAAAGCTGGCACAATTGAATCGGCGAGATTCCAATCTGTTTCCCAAGAATCTGTGGCTCAAGAAGAGAGACCGAATGAGATCAAGGATAGTTACGAGGAAGAGCAGCAGTTGAGATTGGCTGGAGTTGGGAACGCGAGGGTTGAGATTCCAGGGCCACAAGAGGGTTTTGATCGTGACGCCTACTCCAGGGTGGTCACATCATCCCAACCTTCTCAACCTTTGTCCACGTCCCAACTACCGCAAACCTTGCAATCGCAAAACCTTTCTTCATCACAGCTGCAGACTCCAGCACCGCGTCACAAGTACTCCTCCCTCATCTGGGACGAGGACATTGAGGGGGTGGTTCCAGATTCGCAGGAGCAGCCGGGATCGTCCTCTTACAAGCCATCAGAGACCCCAATCTCCAAGACTGTATCAACTTCGCCGGAGAATAGTGAGGCCCCCACGGGGACAGATTTCGTCGCTAGGCTTGGAAGCACTCAAGTGACGTCTGGTGAAGACTTTAGCCCTTCTGCGACAGTGGATAGTGCATCTGCAGAGCCATTCTTCACTCAAGCAAGCTACGTAGACAAAGGAGCGCAGTCCAGCTCTGTGCAGACCGCATCAAGCGCAGCACCATCCTCAGCTCGGAATCAGATTTATGCTTCTGCCCAGGAGTTGAGGGACAATCAAGTCCGAGAGAGTGAGCCTCTGAACGTGCCTCCAATACCTGAGAACTCCCCTGTGCAGCTTGAAGTGGAAGCATCCCCTTTGCAGGACTTAGGGACATCAATAGACACTTCGCTGCACTCAGTTGTCACACCAGCATCGCAGGGATTCCAAGCTGTTCAACGTTCCAGCGGACTTCCAGATACGACTGAATCGCTGCACCACTTCTCGCCCCGTCCAGCAGAAGAGCAAACTTCTTCACCAGATTTGCACTTGTCTTCAGATTCTTTTCTTCAGCCTGACGAGGCGAGATCTAAAGAAGGAGAATTTCTGAAGTCACCAACATCACTTGATGAGATACCATCTTCTCCACCCAACCTGCCCACCTCTCAAAATTTTCTCCCTTTTCACAAAGCTAGCACTATAGAAAAGGACACAACTCATCAGCACTCGCAGCCCAGCCAATCACCACAACCAGAGGTTCAGACAAGTTCAAGCATAGAATTTGGAACCCAGGTACCCCTTGAACAGGTCGAGGACGCCTATCTTGTTCCATTATCATCTTACATACGTTCGTCTTCCATCGCTCCATCTCCGGTGCCTTTGGTTGAAAGGTAAGCTCACTAGTCTGTCCTTTTCCTTAACATTTGTTTCTAACAAAATAGTCACATTCCAATCAAAAGACCCGCAAACCAGCTAGTCTCATCTTTAGAGAGTGAGCAGTCACGAACATTACGAGAAGAGTCCTACCAGCCCCCATTGCTCAGTGAAAGACCACTCTCAACTTTGGAGGGTGCGTTACCCGCTGGTATAGCAAGTCAAGCTTCACTCGCGGCGCCAGCAACGCCTGTTCAGACACCTCGAGACGACATTGAGGAAGGCTCGGCAGAGACAACTAGCATTGGTGCAGACCCACCTTTTCTGAGTATAAATACGCAGGCCTCGCCTTCACCTTCAAAATCCCAAGGTCTTCCGTCGCAAAGAGGGCCAGAGAAGCGGAGTCAAGAGTCTTCCAACAGTCTTCCAAGTCCTCCGTTCGAGAAGACAGATTCGTCTGCTGAACAATTTGCGCAGTTCACATCCCAAAATCAACCTTCGTCACCGCTTCAGCACGGACAAAGCTTAGATATAGCTGGGCAGCAGTCTTCTCCAGAAAGACCTTCGACGCGACATCAATCAATTTTGACCTTCGAGACAAGAACCTTTAAGCAATCCCAGTCTCCGCAACCCGCCCGTCAAACATTCGCACCCAGACAATACGAACAAACAACTGGAGCTAGCGGAAGTTGTCGTTCTCCCAAAGCGTCTGTCACAATTGATTTGACAATGGACGATCCACCTGTCTCCACTCCGACTAAGCCGGACAACCCCGTGTTGGCGAAGCTGAAATTGAGGAAGGCAGAGGCTCTTGCTAGGAGAGCTGCAGAGCGAGAACGAGCTACGAGTGCTTCGAGATCTCTTCCTCAATCACCAGCTCCTCCTTCGCCCGCTCTTCAGTCACCCGCTCTTCAATCGCCAGCTCGTTTGTCGCCGGAACCAGCAGCAGCAGCGGCAGCAGCGGCCGGAGCAGTAAAAAATGTCGCCGTAATTGCAAACCAGGCCCTGCCCTTGCAGCAAACGATCGAGGAAGTTGCGCCCGCTCTTAAGCCAATTGTGTCCCCAAAAGCTTCCCCTGAGGCCGAGGCCGAGCCTGAAGCAGAATTACCAGTGACAAGTTTGCGCATTCTTCTCCAAGACCCAGAGGAATATGCGATTCCGTTACCTATGGTCTCGTATGCCCGAGATGTCTATGTGAATGCGATCAGGGCCCGTAAGAGCCAGAGATACGCTTTTCTCACGGACGAGGTGTTCGACTCTAGCTTAGTGGGGGAGATTGACGCTATGATGGACGAGTTAGACCAACTTTGTAGTCACCAAGATCTGATTGAGGATGATTTTTCGACACAGAGGATGGAGGTGGTTGAACGGCAAGCCAAATGGGCAGAAAATGTCAGCACGAAATGTATCTTCTTGGCCGAGTTTCTGTCCTTGATGCAAACGGAGGCCAAACAAATTGCCATTCTCGTCCGTCCTGGCCGGATGCTTGAGATTCTCGAGGCACTCTTCACCTGGCATGGCTTTGTTTATAGTCGAGCTGATCGGCCAGGCTACACCGGAAATACTTCTGGTGGTCCAATGCAGATCAGTCTGATCCCCACCCGAGGGGAGATACTTGAATTCGATCCTCCGTCGGTTGTGATCGCATTCGACTCGACCTACACTTCCGTGCCGTTCCTGAAAGGCTTACGGGCCACCCCTACATTTCCGAACAAGCTTGTACCACTTCTCTCTCTTGTTGTCACCCATTCGATCGAACATCTGGAGAAGTGTTTCCAGCCAAACCTTGAGCCGGTGGAGCGAAAGATCAAGCTAGTCAGCTGCTTAACGCAGATAGCAGATGGCGTCGGCAAATTAGGCATCGGATATCTCGATCCTCCACTTGCTGCGAAGGCTGTTGCTGAATATGTGGTGAATAGCACCATTGATGGCACGTGGCCTCTGCTTCCAATGCCTGATATTGAGGATTTGAAACTGGACATCGACAGCTCCCAACCACAGCAACCTCAAGAACAGCCGACTGACATGCCATCAAGCGATACATCTCTGGCGCAAGTGTCTCAATTTGGCATGAAGCGTCAATTGGTAAGTTATCAGAATCACAACATCTCAAGCAAATGCTAATTGTTCAAAGGAGATTGAAGACGATGCTGGCCGTGAGTCTCCCAAAAGACAAAGATTTACTCCAATCCCTGGTGAACCAGACCCTACTCACGTCAGTGATACGGTCCTTCATACATCCTCACGCAAAACTCCATCAGCTTCTGCAGAATTGAGCGAGACGATGGAAAAGGCGAACACTTTAGATGACGAGCAGGGTGCCCAGGTCTCGACCCTCCTAAAGAAGGTTCGTTTCCATCTCACCTTTACCCAATGGCCTGCTAACAGATCGTAGGTCACTGATCTAGAAATCCAGCTCCGAAGCAGAGAAGCAACTGAATCCGAGCTACGACAGTCGAATCAAGACCTCGAAACCCGCTGTCAAGACTACGAATCAAGTATTGCGGCTATCCAACCCAAGTACCAAGAAGCACTCAACGACCGTGGTGAATTCGAACACGAAATGAACCTCGCCTCGGATCGACAAACACACCTACGAAAAGAACTCGAGAATAAAGATACTGAAGTCACTAAACTCCGAGAGCTGAAAGCTACTCTCGAGAAAGAGCTTACCGAAGCACGAATGGCCCTCTCTTCTTCCTCGATCCCCGAGATCGCAGAAATGGGAAAGATGAAAGAAGATCTCGCCAAGGAGAAATCTGAGAAGGAACGCCTGCAAAAACGCTTGACGAACATGCAAGGCGATCTCGAGTACATGCGCAACAACTACCAAAACTCCTCGACCCTAGCCGCTGAACACGCATCCGAGAACCAAGCTTTGCAAGTCGAGCTTGCACAGTTGAGAGAGAAGGACAAGCGGGACATGGTGCGCATCCACGAGATCCAGAAGAATAGCGAGGTTGCAGAGTACTTGCGACGGGTGAAGCAGCTAAAGGAGCAGAATTCTGATTTAGAGCGGGAACTGGAGAAGAAGCAAGAGGAGCTAAGGGCTGTGATGAATGGTCGGCGTGCCACGAGGGGTACCAGCGTCCCGCGAAGTCCTAGAATGGGTACTGGTGGCACCATGTCACCGAATCCTAGACCGATGGGCAGAGCAATGCAGATGGGTAATATCGGAATGGCGATGGCGGGTGGAAATGGTGGAAGTCGTGGCAATAGTCCGGCACCTGGAGACCTAGGTGGCTTCCGTGGAACGGGGACTTTCGTTGGAGAGGCGCTGTTCCAGGATAATCGCGGGCCGGGCGGAGTGAGATGGGGAAATCATCTGCAGCAGTAATGCCTATGGTTGTCTGTAGTCATAGAGGATACCAGGGTGGATATCTGGGGGCAAGTGGTGGCGGTACATAGATTGCGATGATGAAGGGATGAGGGGCGGCGTTCGGTGGCTGGTGGGGATTGCATAAGCATAGTGCCTCGGATTTATGAGCGGAGGCTTTTTTCTATTTGAGAATGAAGCGTTGATTCTACATAAACCTCTCGTATACTTCTGCCCTGACCTGATCATCTTTACTCCTGCTGATTTAACGTCTCTTACTTTTGCTGGTGGTCTCGCATCAGTAGAGAAACTTCAATGTACCAAATCCTGCGAAACAATAGAAAAGGGCGAAATGTGCGAGAAGCCATGGGACAGGGAAATGAATAAAGAAAAGCTCGAGAATACCGTATTCTGCGTCACGTCACGTCAGAAGGGAGGGGAAGTGAATTTTAGAGTCATCCGCGAGTGTCTTCATTATCTATGTAGACATCAGCCAGCTTAACTTGCCATTCAGACGAAAGCGCCACCATAGCACAACCATCATGCAACCCTTCCCTTCCTAACAAAACGAAAAAGCGCCGAAAAGAACCAGAGCCGCACCACTCTAATCCTCCTTCAAGACCTTCGCGAACGGCGTCTTAGCAGCTCGCTCCGGCTTGCCGGCATCCAATCCCTTCGTGCCAATCTTCTCCTTGGAGTAACCAGCAGCGTATGGGTTGAGTCGGAGAAGAACTTGCTTGTTTTGCAGCGGGTTCTTCTTCTGAACGCCTGCGCGCTTGGTTCTCGATTGGCCGATTGCAGCGCGGATCACGGCTTGCAGTTCGGAGGAATTGATCAGGCGGCCGACATCAGCTTGTGTGACGGAGGGCGAGGGGAGGAGGAAGTCCTTCTTCAGGCCTGAGGGGACGGTCGTGCTACCGTAGATGGTGTCGAGAGCCTTGAAGGCAGCGGAGGTCCAGATGATGAAGCGGCCGAGGTGTCCACCTGGTGCAAGTTGCAAGAGGTTCAGGGCGAAGACGGAGGAGGTCTCGACACCGGCGATGTTGCGGAATGCGCGGGCGAGCTCTTTTCCATCAACCTCGGGGTCGTAGACAACGAGGGGTCCACGGCGTTGGCGGTGGCGGCGTCCTCGGAGCTTGCCCTTTCCTGCACGCAGCTTGCGGGACTTCTTGACCTTGTCGACGTCTGCGGATGCACCAACTGACTTGAGAAGGGCGAGAGCACCGGAGGTCTTTGCAATCGCGGCACCTTCGAAGACCGAGGAGTTGATGACGAGGGGGACTTCGGGGACGGTGGACACTTGGTGACCACGAGCCATCAGGAGAGCTGGGACGGAGGATGCGGCCAAGGCGGAAACGGTAGCGTATCGCCTGCTGTGGTCAGTATGTTGGAGTTGGGGAGGGGTAGGATGTACTCACTTCTGGCCAAGGTTGATCTTTTGGTGCCACTTTCTCCAGACCTTGGTGGGTGCGAACATACGACCAGATCTGCACATGTTGCCGAAAGCAGCTTGTCCAGCACGGTGGGTTCCTCCTCCAGAGACACGGGGAATACGGGCAACAGCGCGACCTGTGTTGATGTAAAATTAGCCATATAGTATTCCTGTGTCCCATTTCATCTGCACAAATTGTAATAATTCCACCACAAATACGCCGCTCTTCTCCCCCTCAGATAGTCGCATTTCTCCGCCCTCCACACCCCAAATGAAGCAAATTGTGTGTACTAACCAGTACCCCAGGACTCAGCAGAAGTTTGGTGACCAGCCTTCTCGCTCACGGCATATGGTTGACGCTTATTCTTGGCCATTCCGGTGTGGACGGTTTGGACTATATCGGGTCGGATGGGCGAGAGGAACACCTATACAATCCCAATCAGTTCAATTCCCCCCAGTGTCCAATCCCTTCCCCATCCTCCATCAATGGGAGTCTTCTGAGCGTATCGTACCTTTGGGAGAGGGTGAGTCGCACCACTGGCAGAGCCATCGGCGGACAGGATGCTGACAGTAGGACGGGAAGCCATCTCGAGGGATTGATGACTTTGTCGTAGATGTCGTTGTCGAGTTGTCGTTGGAGATTCGTCGTCACGAACTTTTCAAATTTGCGAAGTTCAATGTGTGTGCTAGCCTAAGCGAGTGGCTTGCGGTTAATTATCACGTGGTTATTCCAGCCACACTTCAAAGTCTTCGCAACTCTCCATCAAATATTCAGAATCTTCGACCAGTGTCCTGTACATTCATCATGACACGGAATTGTTGCCCCATTTACATCGAAGATGCACGAACCGAAAACTCGGAGCTGCAGACCTCCTACTGCCATCGTACCGCCAGTCCTTGGTACCTTTGCTCACACTTGCCCGACGAGATGTCCTAAAGTTTCTGTGATGTTGAGAGATACTTCGATCTTGAAAATGGGATATTTCTTGTAACGTTTTTTGCATTGTTGGGACTCGCAGATGGGAAGCCCGGTGATCATTGCTGCTGCAAGTGTTGAAGTGAGAGGATAAACGCAGTCTTCTTCTGCATGGGATTTGGTTGATGGGGGTGTATCATACGAAGTCTGGTACAATGTGAATTTCACGACCAAATTCATTCTCTAATTTGTTTGCCTGACGGTTGGAGAAGTCAGAACGTGAAGTCTCGTCTCAGTGACGGCCGTCACGTGCAGTTTGCCTTGAAGGACAGATATGGGAGTCAAATGCGTTAGTGAGCCCTTTGCTTCCATTATTCCCCTCTAATCGGTTTAGTGGCCCAATTCCAGTGATTGTGCTTCATGCTGTTGCGACTTTTGCATTCTGATACTGTGTAAGGTCATAAATGAATATGAAATTTCCTAGTCTTGAGTAATTGACTTTGTTTGCTGTCTGAATTCTCCACACTATCCTGAGCATTCTGAGAGTGGCTGACACCAGCCTTGTGCCCCCTGGTATCAGTCAATGTGAAGGTGCAACAAACATAGTTGGATCATTCGTCAACATGGCAAGATGCCGTCGCGATGAGTGTTCTGTGGTGTGCAGTACATCCAGCCTTCCGGAGCCAAACTCTCCAAAGTATAAAGACGGATGTACTTCTCTGATTCCAGCATTCCGCTCCCTTCAGACTTGGCCTTTTCCGATAGAAGCGTCTTACCAAAGAATAATTTTAGCCCAACAAGCGAGGATGGTCTCTCTTCTTACTCCAGCCCTCCATGTATCGGAAACCGAAAGCAACGCGCTTCAAGCTTTGATTTGGGTTGCGTTGTTTCATTTCATAGTCTCGACCATTAGCATTGTTTGGAATTCTATACCAGCCATCCCCTGGTACTGGTTCCCAGCAGAAGCAAATCAAGTACGCTTCCCAAAATGCCATCCTTATCAAAGGCAAGGCTAATATGGCGGATAGATTGATATTGGTGACGATATTGGAGAGTTGCTCCCGAGCGAAAAGGAGAATCGGACAGGAAAGCCAGGTCACTTCGAGACACTTGCTACATTTCGCAATGACGAGGAGTTCTGTCTGAAAGACGCACTTGAGCAATACCATGAGAACCCAATACCTTACGCTAATGCTCTAGCAGAAGTTGGAAAAGAGATTTGCGAGGTTACTTACCAGAAAGATAGTACAGAGTACCGTGCATTGCGGGCCAAGGATCGCGTCCGTCGGCAGCGATATTACCACATGATCGAGGGCGTAGATAGAACCTTCACGTTTATGAGTCTAAGGGAATGGTTCATGCCGTGGCAAGCAGTGCGACTCTTCGACACACCGAATCAGATTTTCCGAGACTATGTGAATGCAATTGGCATGAAGATCTTGGGATTCGTGGGTTTGATAGACGCGCTGGAGACAACCAATACTTCGAACACCGTCAGATGGATCGAAGAATTCGAGAAATTTCGGAAGAACGTCAATAGGCTGTGCCGGGACATCGGTTGCGAAGTTGAGGACTTTCCTACTCTTCAGGAGACCATTCAGCGCCTGAAGAGATATGCATCCGAAGAGACGCAGAAGATGTCGCCTCTCTGGGAAGAGAACGCCCGGCTCAAACGCAAACTTGAAGCTCAAAAACGCATCATCGCTGCCGTGCAGATTCGTTGTACAATCGAGAACTTGGTTCATGCGATCCCGAACAAGGGCAAATACGACGACCGTGCGGCAGGCAACAAATGAAAGACACTTTGGAGCGATATTCAGGATGATGTCAAGATCAACGACCAGAGTCCGTTCTGTGCACTGTTGAAAGGCGCTACAGGACACCGGGCCGACGATATTGTTAAAGCAGGAGTGAACCTCTATTCTGCCATGAGTGCCGAAATTCATGGATATGAAGGGTTGGACGCCAGCTACGAGCATTTTGACATCCCAACGAACAAAATCTCCCGTTCGCTGCTTCCATGTCCCCACAGGGCCTCGAAAGATGTAGATTGGAAAGAAGAAATCAAGAAGTACCCCCATAAGCTGGAAGGAAACCCAGCGTGTTCCAACAAGTCTTCCAAAAAGTCTCGAGAAGAGCCGTCAAAGGAGTAGATAGAGTCTCTCGGTTTCAGTGAGGAATGTATAAGCAAGATTCGGATGAAGGTTCAGGGAAGTCTGGCCCCATAGCTGATACAGAAGAAGAATCATCTACGGATTGGGCGGATTGTCTTGGTGAAGAAGATGACCCAGGAGATGAAATCCTTGAGTCATAAAAATAATGTGGGACGATGAGGGTTTGAGTTACCCTATAAGCCTCAGCACATTTGGAGACTCTCGAGCTGGAGAAAGTCGTTCTCGCAACGTACTTATTCTACTTTTCTTGCGGTTGATACTTGGCTTTGCCTGAATTTTGCGATAACATGGAATGAAAAAACCATCTCTCTCTAAGCAAGACGTATTGTTGTACATTTACCTGCATCGCTGTCTGTACAGTACAGTACAGTACAGTACATTGTGAGTAGCTTCGAAACGGAAAAGGTGAGTATGCAAGTAAGAGTTGCATGTGTAACTCCTTCTTGTTAGACCTGAAACAAAGGAGCAGCCATATACCTCTGACCAAAAGCCTCCAACGTCAACCTGAGCGCTTTACCTCCTGTCCAGCTTTCATTTACATCGTAGGATTTTCTCACGCGTTGTTAACGGCTGGCCACTACACTACTGGATCAGCCGTCGGCGCAGCAGGGAAGCACGCCTTATTCGCATCTTTAAGCTCTGGAAAGCTCGGGCTCGGACACGGCCTCACCTTGGGCTTGTACGGCGCTGAAAGCGGCCATGATGTCGTCTGCGAGAGTGGAAGGAGGGGTCAGGACGGTGAATCCATCAGGTGGGGTTCCGTATCGTTGGAGCCGGACCGGAGATGATAGTGGAGTCGTTGTTTTTGGTTCCTGATGTGGGATCTACAGTACCTTCGTAGGTTTCGATCATCTGGGCAAAATTTACATCAGCTTTTGATTTCGCGGAGAAGTAATAATGGTGGGAGGGGAGGGGAGGAAATTGGAAATAGATCACAATCTCCCAAAAGTGATTTGGGCACGAGTTTGATGACTGGTTGTAAAATCACATGGTTGGATCTTGCTCTCCCGCGAGATGCTGGATCGTACTAGTGACATCTGAGGTTATCTTCATGTCTTCCGTGATGTGCATCAGTGTTGAGAAGATGGGAGTTGAATCCATACATTTTGTTGCGTGGTCGGTTGGTCCTGAGATCGTAACTGTTTGCATGGCGAAGAAGCTTGGGACTCGGAACGCGAATGATGGAGCTCGAACTTGCCAGATATCGCCTGATGGCTTCGGCTTTTGCGTAGCGTCAGAGTCGGGTATCATGCCGTTTTATGACGATGCTGTGATCCCCAACTATGCTTGCTCAGCTAGTTGCTGTGGGTTTAGAAGCAGCGAGGAGCATTTTGAAGGCGGTGGCGGAGTCGACGGTATGGATTGGGTACGCGTCTGGCCCGGAGTGGGTTGTGATGCCGAACACCCAGAGCTTCACGTAGACTGATCCTTTGGATGACAGGCCCTCGATGATTGAAGTGCCGAAATATCGATGCTGATGTAGATGGTTACGAAGAGCAAGTCCGTACTGTATCTTACGCCAATGACAATTCCTCCGTCTCCTATAAAGTGAAATGGCCTATAGTTGATGAAAAAGTCGGCATCTGCATCGAGATAGGCTTCCGATGGACCAAAATTTAGATGAGCTGACAATAAGCCTCCTCCCACGGGAAATTTCGGGCGACGGAAAGTATGCTTGGCCGGTTATTGAAAGTCCACCATCCAGAAACCGGCTGGTAACTTGACCCAGTCTGATGGAAGAGGCAAGTACTCTATTGTCATTGTAAAAAATCGTTTCCACAAGCTTCGAGAGAAAAGTGGCTCTAGGCCCCAGCACTCACTTTATTATCATTAACCAACTCTTTAGAAATTTCGTTTCACGTCCCCCGAATATTGCCTTCTATGCTCGGGAATATCCTGAACTGATGTCACAATATATCAAAGTTCTCAGCCTGGCAATCCCCGTTCTTAAGACATTCCGCTTCACCTTGCATAATCCTTGAACATACAGTTCTCCAACCAACATATATCCCCTGTCATTCCGACGTCTCAGAATCCGAGGCACCGAACATCCATACAGCAAAACGGGAATGGCTCCTTGCTGAGCTTTGCGGGACGCCATTCCGATGTATCCTTTCGCCGTCACGAGCAGTCACGGCGAGGAAGAAGTCTGATCAGCCTGATCTCGTTCTTCTCCGCCACGAGAGGCAAATAATCCATGTCGTTGAGATCGACCTGGGTTCGGGCCTGCTGCATAAGCGTCGAAGCCCCGCAGCATTGAACAATGAATGAAGCTGGGATATGATATTAATAACTGCGCTTTATTATAATATGTAGGAGAAGACAGAGAATGCAGCAAGAAAGGGCGATCAGCAGTGCCGCCACTACCAGGGGTGAGCCTTGCCCTGTCGGCAAGAATGAATTTGGATAGAACTGGTTCCGATGAGGCTCCGAGTATCCTCGTCAACTGAGCCAACCGGGGACGAGGCCGTCAGCTCTAGAATGTGGTTAAACATGCTAGAATTAAAAGCAAATACTAGACACAGCGCCTCGAGATTATGATGCAGAAGAGGATCATTTGGTTGAGAGATGAAAGAAGTTGTGGGAAGGTTGCTGCGCACAGGGAGGTGTCGCACATGCAGGAAGGCCTCACGTGACACAACCAATGAGGTACAGTAACATCGGGAAGCTTCGAAGCCTTGCCGTCCTTGAGGCAAAACTGGAAACTGCCCTCCATCACTGAGGTTGTACAAGCCAACGAAGAACAATCACACTATTACAAGGCTATCAAGAACACTCCTAATTACACGCTTTGCATCCCACATATACATGAATAACAAAACAGGACCAGTCTCGTCTCGTCATCTTTGCCTGCTTCTGCTTCGATGCATTTGCTCATTTCACAATCATAAAGCGCCATCCGTCCTTCCCTTCCCGTTCCGAACAAATGAATAACGCCAAAAGCGAAAGGTATCTAGCGCGCGATTCCAACAAAAACAAAATAAATAACATCGTGCGGAAATGACATCCAAGAAGTACAAGGAGAGGAAATAATTTATCCAAAACCCCCACTGTGCAAGGATCAAAGTCCCTCAATCTTCGTTCAAGTGTCAAGTAGACATCTGCGGCCTCGCTCCCTTCCCCTTCCAACTCTTCGTTCTCACTAGCTTGCCGAAAGCGATCGTGCGTCTCTCCTTCGGCGTCGGTATCGACGTAGGAGAGCGAACAAGCTCTCCCGCACCCTTGATGATATCCTCGTACCTCACCTTCTCCCCTGCCTCCACCTTCTTACTCTCTAAGGAGGAGGTTCGAGGAAGGGAGGTGGATATACGGAGAGGTTCGCGATCTGACTCAGCGGTCTCGATTGGCTCGCTTGTAGCTTTCTCCTTTTCTGACTCGGTAGCAGCAATAGAGAGGTTGAGCATTGATGCCGAGGCCTCAGAGTTTTCGCGGGGTCTGATGACGCCCGCTGTGTATGCGAGTGAGATCTTTGGCATACTTGGTTTGCGTGCCTTGCTCAGGAAGCTCGCACCCCACCGTGTTGGAGTTTTGGGCGTCTGTTCCTCCCTCTCCTCTCCAACATTGTTGTTGTTGGTATTCTTCGACAGCGGGATGTATGATGTCGATGTGGTAGAGGTAGGAGTAGCGAAGGGATCGGAGTTTAGGAAGGTGTGTGCGCTTTGGGAAGCGGATTGGAAGGAGTTTTTCGTGTTCGTGACGAGCGAGGTGAGGTTCGATGCTAGGCGGGAGGACTTTCGTGGTGCTAAGGAGGTGTTGGTGTTGGAAGGCATGAGGGAAAGGCTCGTTGTTGATGCTGCATAGGGGACTGCTGTTGTGCTGGACGGAGGGGGCGAGTAGAGGGAAGTAACGCTGGAAATTGACATTCTTCTCAAGGTGGGGTGGAGCTTTAGAGGTGTTGGTCTTCGTGTTGATTTCTGTAGTGAGGATGTGGGCGTGTGGGAGGAGGTAAGTGTTTCGAGCTTGAGAGTAATTCTTTTGTTGGCGGTGGAGGGAGAGGTATTTGGGACGTTGATCTCGACAATTTGGGGTTTGCCAACGCTGGTGAAGGATACTACTCTCGCAGTGTCTTCTTGTGATTTCCTGCTTGAGGCTCTCGGCGAGGATGCCCGTGTTGCTTTTGCGTCTTCCGAGCTGGTGCCTTCTTCGAAGTCGGTGGGTGAGTCGTCGTTGTCGTCTGAGAAGGAAGCATCTTCCTCGCTCGAAAGGTATAGTTCATGAGGATCTGACTCGTGAACGAGCGATATCTTGTCTTCCTCCTTCTGTCTCGACCCATCCAGATTCTGCAGCTCAAGCATGACGTTCTCCAACAGTCTCGAAGCCCTCTTCTCGCTCCGTTGAGGCACAACCGGAGGCTTGACAGGCTTTTTGGGCCGCCCACGATGAATTATACTGCCCTCCATGTCCGAATCATCGCACTCCTCTTGGTCGTATTCCTCAAAATATTCGTACCCGCTATCCTGAACTGTCTGTTCCCTCACTTCCCCGATCTGTTGTTGAAGAAGGACAGAGTGCTGCTCCTGGCCATCTTCCCTCAAAGAACCCATCTTCGTAAGTAGCGGCATATCTCCCTGCCTTTATCTCTCTGAAACGGCTCCAAATTGTTCTCTTCTTCTTTCTAGCCAGGGACTCCTTTCGCCAAAACCTTCCAAAAGGCACGATCTCGGCGGCGCGCAATGTGATTATCGCACTGAGAAATACTCCGGGATCTATAGTTGACGGAGCTTGAGGATTATCGTGGCTCTTGGGATGGTTGTACTACAATCAACAGTATGAAGACGTAATTGCAGGATCGCAGTGGGAAAACGGATGAATTAGCACCGAGAGTAATATATGTAGTGCAACGATGACTTGAAATAGAGGAGCAGGGAAGCAGAGCTATTCTTTGTGAGGATTGCAAGGAGGCGTGACGTTTCATGTAGAAAGCCGAAACGATGGAAAAGGTTCCGCGATAACCTGAGTACCCGAAACATGAGTAAACTTTGGAAAACCAAATGGAGGGTGCGGGAGGAGAAGAGGATTTAAACAGGTGCATAAAAGAAAATAGAGAGGGTGTGCCATGCCAACTGTGCGTGGGACGATGAGCTGGACCTAGAACTGGACCTCGAACTGGACCTGCTTGCTGCCCGCCATCCTGTGCCTCCCTACTCACACGACGAACTCTTTCTGGTGCATCATCCCTCCAGCCAGCCAGCTCGTGCATTCCGATGAGCCAATCTCAGGGCCCTCTCCTCGAGGCTGTGAAGAGGATTGCTAGCCGGGCCAGCAAGTGTCCAATGCGAGACCAGGGTGACCAGAATAGCCCCTGGTGGCCGTTGGCGGTGGCTTCTCGAATCCCTTGCCATGTCCAGCAAATCACGAGCTCTCGTCGGGCCCCAGCCGAGACGCACATTCTTTGCGCTGGCGAGTGTGCTGTCTGCCCTCCTTTCAGGCTGCTGTCGTTCCTGCTATCGCCGTTTCATGTATGGGATGAACGAGCGAAAGAGAGCCCCATTTCAGCTGCAATCGTCCAAATCCGCGTCCAGCCCGAAGGAAGGGGGCCTCCGTGTGTCAGAATAGAAAGTCAACGTTCTCCAAGAGGCACGGAGTGTTTGTGACCTCTGCAACTCACCTGGCCCCGACCACTACGCGGTCGGTCACCGGGACGGGAGGAACATTCTTGCTCCATGTTCCAAGGTGCAAGCACTTCCACCAAACGCTCCCCGTTCCAAGTTCGCGGCCGATCACTTGATCCCGCATCTCCGGAACATGCTTCAAACGTGCCACAGACGGCCTGTCAGGAACGCTAAACTTGTTCCAGATCCTGCATATCTCAGACCAGGCATAAATCCACCAATGCAGCATCTCTGCATCACCACGCATAATTTCTCACCAGAAAGTACACGAAAATAACGAAATATCAAGCTGTTGTACAATGAAAAGAAATGATCTTCCGATCCATGATGAAAATCGATAAACACATCCGGGCTGGGGATGCAATAAAAGGATCTGCTATGATTCTCGTCACACTTGGATCTGGAATGGGAGAAATGTGGGGTTCCCTGACATCATTGAAGCTGGAATGGATGTGTCGGCCAAGGCTGGCATGCGGCATTCAGGCTTTGTTGCGCCAAAAAGTCTAGATAAGGATGTTTCGTCATGACAATACGTCCAGATGGGTTTCATATCTCAAAGTTTTGATAGCAGTATCATGAGATGAGTTGCCTTGAGAGGTCGAGTGAGCTGTTGCTTGTACTGCAGGGACTACCCTGTTCGCAGGTACAGTGCGAGAGTTCGTCAAGTGCATCGCCGTTGATCAATTTATGCCGTGGCAATGGACATGATTCAGGGGAAGGGGACCAGACAGGTGCAGACGCTGCCATCAGGAATCGATGTTAATGATGAACTGGCGCGCTTTCTTCGTTCATTGAATGGATTATCCGACAACGCGTATTGCTGTTCTGGTAATGACACACGCATGCGTAGTCCTTGCCCTCGAGCCAGGGTATCTCTGCCTTCTCCGTGCGTAGCCCAGATATCAGGGCCTCGATGATAGTCGTGGACGCCATGTTGCAGGGCTCCTGTCTTCAAAGACAGCCTCCAACAGCTGCCGCTATCCGGCGCCCGCCATCTACCCTCTACTGTTGAAATTGTGTTGCTTGACGATTGAGTGGGGTTAGTTTTGATGGAAGTCAACAATGACAAGTTTGGATCAAGGGCAAGGAGCGAAATTAAGCGAGGCCCTGCTCGACTTCTTGCTTAACCGTCTAAAATAGCTGTAAAGCAACCACTCAATGCCGTGTTGCAATAGATATAATTATGGTAAGGGGGAAAGGAAGAAATGAGGCACGGCAATCAGGATTCGGCGTCTATTATGGACCCTATTATTCATTCACTGTTCATTGAACATTGGATTGACTCTTTCACCCATTCCCCATCCCAACCACCAACACCGCACCAAGTAGACGTCTTTCTTTCATGCACAAAGTGTAATACAAAAGGAAAATAAACATATGGGAGAATGATGACCCATGTGCCCTCCCATGCCCCGTGCGTTCCCATGCTTGCTTTGATCTGACATTAACGAGTTTTCTATGACGGGATGGTACTCCTCCAGTCCTGCCGTTTGGTATATTGTACAGAGAAGTAGATCCAGTTTCTATCTCTAGACTGCTTCCAAGGCCACAGTCATCGCCGGTTCTGACCGGCTTCGTCTCATCTACTCAGATCTATGCCTTGCGCGAGCGGGTCGAAGGGCGGCCCGGCGTGGCGGATGAGACGGCGTGTCCGTTGGTTCCATTTGCATGGCCGTTCTTCTTCTCGGGCACGATCTTTCCATGGGTAAGAGCTGCAATATCTGGGAGCTCCGCATCCTTGAGCGAGCGTGCAGCCTTGCGGCCTGTGGGGCGCTTTCCATCTTTCTTGTAGGTTGCGATGTAGAAGGAGATAAACAGGAGGAGGTAAGAGCTGATGACACCGATGCCCGAGAAGGCGGCAAACTCCTCACCGGCGCATTTGCCGTGATTAGGCATCCATGGGAAGTATGTCGAGGTGAAGTAGGTGTAAGATGCGAAATAGACGAACCCTAAAGGGAAATGTCAGCAGCTGAACGGCACAAGAGATAGGGCGCTGTGTTTCAGCCTTACCGAGTGCAATCACGAACTGGATGATCTGCAGACGGGTGATCCATTCCTTCCACCAGATTCGGACTCCCCGCGCGCTCTGGAAGTAATACCAGTACATGACAACGTGGACAAACAGGTTGAGGGTGATCACGGTCCATGATACTGATGTCAAGCCAATCAATTGGGTGTAGCAGAGGAGCGCTGTTGCGCCGTGGTGGTAGGTGTGCAGGAAGGCTTCACAGTACATTAGCAGGTATTTTCGCCAATACCAAGGGCTTTCGTACTCAATGGCTTCTTCTTCAGCACCAAGAAGATTGTATCAATAAGTTCGAGGTATTTCGTGAGGTAGTTCAGCTGGTGGCTGTCAGCAAAAGTTCTTCAGCCTGATCCAGGGGCGCATCCGTACATAGTAGAGGATCACCAAATTCGGTGTCCAGCCACCCTTAACGTCGCAGATAGTGTAGAAGAGGCCATGGTTGTAGAGCGTAGGAATCAATTGCTCCAGGAATAACGCTAATAAAACCGCGCTGATGCTCGTAAGGTAGAAGTTGTGGATCATGAAGGGTAGGTTCAGCTTGAAGGCTGGACGGTTGCGCATTATCTCCCTCCCGCCAAAAATTACAATGTAGTATGCAAGAATAGTGAAGCCGGCCTCCTTCAGCGTCGACATTGGGGTAACTCGCGGCTGGAAGTCGAAGTCCTGCGGATGATAGCCCATGACCGGAGTAAAGGCCATGTCGAAGAGAGGCCATAACTTCACGCCGAACGGTCGCTCAAAGCTGGGCAGCGGCAGCGCCTTCAGGATATCCGTCGCGCTGGACGACATCGCGGAAGCCGGGTATGGGGACCGTATGTCTGCAGCGATGATAGAGATGTTGTGCCGATGGGATTGACGCGATTTCGGTGCTTCCGGAGAAAATGGTACTCGAACACGCGGACCCTGAAAAAAAGCGGCGACACGTTGCAACTTCCACCCAAACAGAGTTGAAAGCAAAAAAAAAAGGCAATTAATAAGAAACGGGTCGAGAATGGAAAGACTCGAGGAAGGAGCGACGAGAAGAGGTGGCGGTCAGCGAAGACGACCTGGGAATGTGGTGAGTGAAGTTGCTGCGAGAGAAAAAACGAAGATCCTGATTGTCACCAAAGGGGTCAGGCCGATTCCCGTCGCTTCGTTTCCTTTCCTCGAAAGGGGTGTGCCGAAATTGGCTGAACTCGCAGCTGCCGCAGCATGTGATTGGGATGAGCACGTGCCGTGGTTCACATTTATCAATTTCTTCAATTGTGATCTATGGAGGCTTTTAATCAAGCTGGTTTCGATTGGGAACCTGCGGATTAAAATTTGTGATGTTGCGCTGGAGTCTGGAGAAAGAGAAGTGGGCCGGGAAAGGCAGTGGAGCACGTGCGGGCTCGAGCCAGGACCCCTTTTCCCTCCCATTTACATTTTGAAGCATACTGAGCCTCACGTATTCAACTACGTATTGAGAAATTGCTAATAGGAAGAGATTCCGAGGTTGGACTCCACGTTTTGTTATTTGTTCATGTTCACGGACTGGAGTCTCCCCGACTATCCGTTTATTGCCCCCGCCTTCACATCCCGTTGTATCCACCCCCAAGATTCCCAAATCCCACCCCAGAATCCATTCCAGGATTCCCTACTCTTGCCCCTTCTGGAACATGGTATAATCGAAAACCCAAGACATATCAGCTCCCTTAGAAAATGATTCCCATCCCCGCTGTCATGAAGTCTTGGTCAAACTCCGCGCCCGGAGTTTCTGCTGAAGCCAAGTCCTCCTGAAATTTTGGAGGACTAAAGGATAAAAGAGTTTGTGCCACGCCGCGTATAATTTGAGGACTATCAGGCGGGTATTGCTGAGAGAGAGTTCTGCTCCTCAATCTTTCCCTCTTTAAGTATCTTCAACTGAAGCTGCCTCATAATCCTCGCCCCTTCAGAGAAAGCGGTGAATTCCGAGTCAAAATATCCAATAGCTTAAGACCCTCCTCGTAATACTCTCTATACTTTCCTCTCAACACAGGTCCTAAAGGAGAAAAGACTCCACTTATCTGAGAGATTATCGTCTGATGAGGTAGTCTGAGATGATGCATGTGCCTAAAACAGCTGTCATTTCGACTGCTGCCATCGAGCATGGAGTATCGATGTGAACTTCCCCCTAGAAGCTCGAGTAGCTGGGCTTCTTCATTCAGAGTTTTGATGCAAGTGTTGATCGGCGTTACTCCGAGGGCTTTTGCCAAGACAAGATCGGAAATGTCGAAATGAGCTTCTTGGAATGCTCGCGGGGTGAGTGGGTCGATGAAACTTCTCTGCATTGCTGAATCTGGACAGTCTCAAGTACAAGCTAGCCGTTGAGGAAGCATGTAATGCATCCGAAAGTCCCGGAGCAATACATTGTGCGTGCAAGAAAAATAGAGTAGGGTTCTCGACCTTCAAGTACACCATAGACAATGAGGCAATATTCTGCCCTCTTCAATGACAAGGTAGAAATCTTGCTAACGCAGCTCGTGTCCGGAGTTTCCAATTTGAAAGCTGGGTGAAGTGTATCGATGAGTCCCTCCTTGAAGCTCTGAGCGCCGACGGCAACAACTTTGGGATTCAACCCTTTCTGCCCCCTGTGTAGGAGTGTTCGGGAACGACTGCATAAGCCGGCAAATTTTGAGGTTGGTGAGTACATCTGTGAACAGAATTGGTGCATCACGATCCGTGGAAGTGGTATAAGGCGTCTCGCTGGGAATCTTGACTTTGTAATAGCCTTCTAGTATCAGAGGCTAGCGACCTAGAAATGTATTGTAGAAGCTGGCAACAATTAGCAGTGCTTAGATTATATACAAATTGTCATACCAATCCCATACGTATATATTTCAGAACGCTTTCCGCCGGGTCTCCTTATCGAATTCTGATATTGGTTCTCACCTATCTTCGAGAGAGAGATTGATTTCTTGGGCTTCCTTTGCAGTCTCGGCAAGAATGGTATGACTACCCTTAACATTCCCCGCACTGACGTGAGTTGCGATATAAGATCCAGCTGTTAGATACCAAGCAACGACGGTTTCCGAGGCCACTAGCCGTCAAGTTTGCAACCTGCGGCGTTACCTCGAACTTCCAGAACGTCTGGTGGGACATGGAGCAAAAACTTGGACCATTTCGGATGAGGGAAGAACTCCAAACTATTGACGCAAATTCCTAGAATCAAAGACTCCGAATTGGATGTCTCCTTCGCCGTTATATTTTGGTAGATTTCCTCATATAGTCAGTTGATATGAGTTGGAAAACGCTGGAATAGGAAGTCAAGGACTTGGCGGGTTGGAAACAGCTTTATGACTTCAGGTCGTGTTCTCCGAGGATCGAGGAATGATGGTTCTGATGCTGCATCAGGATCTGGTGGGTGATATCCCTCAATGCTTGACCGCTTCGTTTAGTCTTCCATTAGAACCATGGTGTTTTGGGGGCCGACAAGATGTTTCCAAAGACCGAAGAGCCTATGCAATCCAGAACTCGGACCGCCTCCTCACTTCTGCCATCGGGAGGCGTGCTTGGACGATTCTTGATCCCACTCTCTTCGCCGTCCTGCCGCTGCCGTCTGACAGCGATGTTTCCCCGCCCGGATGTGCCTTTCCTACTTCAAACTGGCATAGGTGAGCAGATCTCCTACTCAAACACCGGTTACATGGCCATTCTCGATTGCCCTTTGCCACTTTAGCAGCTGTAATAAGGTGTGGAGGGAGCCATCAACTGCCTTCTGCTTCCGATGATCGCATTCTTTTGCTTGAAACAATGCCCCGTTGCCCCGTTTCCTTTGGTGGTTTAATTTCGATTGATTGAGAGGAGCTCATGGCCTTCTGTTTGGATTCTGTTGCAGAAGAGCCGGTGTAACGTCGTCTCGGGTATCGTTGTGAGAAGCAGCGAGGTCGAAGTGATCGCTACGCCGCTTTAGGATATCGAGACTACAGGGGTTTGACTTGATTCAATTTGTAGCGTTCAAAACTATTTTCACGCTTTTTATTGTCTTTGACCTACTCAGAAAAGGCAGTGTGGTATTGATTATGATCTAGCTAAAATCTACCTGTACAAGAAATAGGGACGGAAATTGAATCGAATTGAGTCACAGAGCCTCGACAGGAAAGCGACCCTCATGAAGAAATGCCTCACTTCAAGTGTTCAAGCAACTCATTCAAACGGGCCTGCCTTGCTTACTCTCGGAGTCCTCTAACCCCCTCACTCTATAACTTTTTCTGCAGTCTCTTGCCTTCTTCGCTGTGAATGAATGGCGTAACGCTAGCACTTTATCAGAGAGCGCTTTTAGAGATGGATGATAGGAGCCTACTCTACTGTCTACACGCCTTGCCTCACCCAGGTATTTTTCATGAGTACCGTTTCCTTTCACAACAGCTCCATCCATCACAAGCCGGCCTTTCTCTTCCGGTGTTCTTCCCAGTATTCGATAGAAGTGTTGCAGGAAATTTCCGTTGAATGTCTTCTGCCAATCTCGATGCAAGCCAATTGCCACGGTTCCAGGATTGACAAGATTAATCACCACCTCGCCTCCCTCCCCAGACTTGTGACGCCAGTTCTCGTGCCCAAAACATGTTTAAAGTTTCATGGCACTATACTAGTCTAAGTGGTCAGAGCCGAAGTACGAAAGGGCGCGGCGTTGAAAATCGTCCTCTGCCAAAATGCGAGGAACACCAAAATCGCTACATTTAGAAAATCACACCAAATCTCAATAGAACGCCCGACACTCCTCAAAAGTGCTTTACATTATAAAAAGGAAGCAGATCTAAGTTTGGCGAAAGTTTTATAATAATATAATATAAGGCGGAATTATAAGTATTTTTGTAATGCAGCATTGAAATCGTGCCCGTCCTCGCTTAGCGAGTTGGACGGATTTCAATGCCGCGCGCTTTCGCATTCCTGGTCATTGAGATAGTCAAGTATCCTTTCCGGCTTTTGTTCTTTGAACGGCGTCCACAGAGCTACTTCGGATGATGTTGCTGTAAGGCGTGTAGTTCGTTTGAGTTCTCTTGAAGTCTTTCCCAAGACCTGGAGGAGATATAAAGTCAAGGGAGCTGTAGAAAGATGATTGCCCTGCAGTGACGACTCGAAACCAGTCTCAGGAGAAGAGGGCCAATCGAACTTGAAGATTGCAGCATTTAATATAGCAACGCCCAGACGTAGCAGTCCTTGAACTCGCTTCCCGAAAGCATTTACTGATTTTATGAACTCTTGATTAAGATTCCATACCTCGACTCGCGTTTTCGATGCGGAGTTAGATTTGAGGATGTCGGCTTTTGTAGCTTTGCCTTTGGAGATATTCCGCACGGCGGGAATCAGGTTGTTGGCGTCCATCTTAACACATTGTCGGGCAGCTCCCAGTCCAATTCCAGTATTTGAGCCAGTGATGGGAATATTTTGGTCTTTGGGGCTGATTGCAGGTGGAAGTTGAGCTGAACGAACGAAGAGTTGATGGAAGACAAAGCTTGGGAAGCTCATATTTGAGAAAAGAAACCTTTGAAGGAGAGATAATGGCATATAGTCTCCGGGAGACCTTTAAATTTGCAAGTTGGAAAAGATATTCGGCGAAGTTCAATCATAAATGCGCCCTCAATCCTTAGACCCGACATTTTGCGGGAAAAGAGGCTGAAAATCACGAAATACACAGAATCTCTACAAGGCGTTTTCGTAGATATCCGACCGACTTCAGTTATGAGCAAGTCCTCGGGTCTTAGACCGATATTTTTCGGCTAACGAAGCAGGGGGTCTGGAAATAGAAGAGTAAACGGAAGATAGCTTCGACCACTTACCTTTCCAATTGAGTTATATTTCTGTTGTTCTGAGGAGGTACATAGATCTCGAATTGGACACGTCACTTCCCGGTTGGGGATGTTTTGACGTCTCCATGTTTGGTACATCGCGCTCGTCGTCATCCAACGAGCTGCGGTCCCTACTTCTTGACCAAGCCAAATATCCTAAACAAAACATCGATATCATAAAGAAGTGCAATCATTATTTTCAGCTGACATGTTCTCCAAAGCCACTCGCTGGTGGGGACGGCGCAGGAATTCAGAACAGGCACAGGAGCGGCGGTCAGGTCAAATAATCTCGGAGTCCTTGGGGGATTCGTAAAGACGTGGGTTTAGTAGAAGAGTCTATATATATGCTGTAATGTTCCGGAGAAATTGAAAATCGTATGATATGTTCAAAGCTGAAAAAAATGAGTGGTCTGGAATGTCCATGTTGTGCTCCCTCGGCCTAGTAGGCTAGTGCGGGTTGCTTATGTAAAGCACCCACCTAATTGGCTGGTGTTGCGTTTGCTCCTTGGGACCTTCGGAAGGGAAAATCGTAAGTTACGTCTGAAGAGCTTCTCGAAAAGCCTCACAGTAGCCTCATAACATCGTCTTTCCTAATGTCGTCGTCCTCATTGCTGCGCATCGCAGCTCGCGCGCAGCCGTCCACCTTCTTCCGTGCCAATGGCCTCCGCAGCCTGACTCCCCGCAGCTCAAACGCCCTCTACGCTGCGCCAGCACTGATCGCGACCTCCGGCTCCGTCAGCAGCTTCAGCACCAGCAGCGTCCGCTTGTCCGATAAAGATGGCCAGGAAGCTTCTCACCACGAGGAGAGTTTCGAGGAGTTCACTGCCAGGTACGTGGATCCTCAATTGGCGTCGAGAACATTTGAGCACCTTCAGCACAGCCGAAACGAAGCAATGATGCACGCCAGCATTGATCGTCAATTGCTAACCTTCTGGTGTCAACGTATAGATATGAGAAGGAATTCGACCAGGTCCAAGATGTCTTCGAACTTCAGGTATGATACATATTGCTTCCCTTTACCCACAACTGGCATCGCGTACCTCCAGATTGCTAATTATCATACGATCGGCTACAGCGAAACCTCAACAATGCGTTCGCATACGATCTCGTCCCTTCACCTTCCGTCCTCACTGCTGCGTTGAAGGCTGCACGAAGAGTCAACGACTTTCCTACAGCTGTGCGAATCTTTGAGGGTATGTGCCTCCACGTCGACGTCTCGGAAGCACGCACGGATTGATAGGGAGAAGGATGTGTGTGCATGAGACTGAGGGCTGACCTGGAGTTATTACAGGAATCAAGGCAAAAGTTGAGAATAAGGGCCAGTACGATCAATACCTGGAAGAGCTTAAGCCGCTCCGAGAAGAATTGGGTGTCAGCCTAAAGGAGGATCTGTACCCTGAGGAATCTAAATAGACGGTGTGTTGGATTGTGGAGGGCAGATGTGTAGATGGATATCAAGTGATGGGGAGATAGAAGAGGAGCGGTATGAAAGCTCTTGGTGGGCTCTGTGTTGCGGACCCTTTTTATTTGTACAGCTGTATCAAGAAGCAATGCACTGCCTTGGGAAAAATGTTCTTTTGATCTTTACTGTGACTTGTAATTTGGAGGTTGTTTCAAGAGAATGCCAGTTTGCCAGCAGACTTCTAAAGCATATGGTTGGATTTCAAAACGAGGGGGCAGTAAAAGTGGCAGCTAAAGAGCAGTGTGGCAATCGTATGAAGTTCGCTGCCTTCAAAGACAATCCAGAACAGAAAATTTGTTCCCATTGTCAACAGCTGAGGGCAGGCAGAATAGAAAGGCAAATTGACAGATGCTCATGTCTATTGGACTTTGGCACTCGATTTGAGTGAATGCTGCAGCTAGTATTGTCAGGTGTAGTATTGTTACTTAGTCCAGATATTGTCAACTTTCCTTTGTCCTATGCACAATGGAAAACGACTCTCCAATACCCATCAAATTAACCCTTCCATCTTCAATTATACATTCTTCCCAGGAGATCGATCCTACCCTTGACACACAACTTAACTCAAGATCAAGCATCCAGCAACATCGTGAGAGCAAAATCACATCAGCGTCGGCTTGACTCCAAGATATCACAGCACTGATTCCGTTTTCTTGTCAGCTTGTCTTTCAACGAACAGTTCAACTTCAAACGCAGAGTGAGCATCCGATACAGAGGATATCTGCACCCACACCGCGGCTGGGTACTCCTTCCTCTGCAGCTTTCCCAGCAGCATCTGAAAGAACTAGTCTCTCCAGTAGTTCTTTCCGCATTAGTCGACAAACAGAGCTCATTCACATCTGACACCTGTCCGATAACCTTGCCAGTTCTGTATTTGGCAAGAAAGACCTGGAAGCATGAACGATCTGTGAAAGTTTCCAAAAAGACGGTTCCGGCTCGACTCGAAACACAACAGAAAATCCAGTACAGTATCTGCAAACTTATCCGTGACTTCCCATTTCGGCAGTTAAGATGGACAGACCATCAGGACCAGATTGGAGTGGCATCAACCGCATGGTTCATTACAGAATAGGGATGCTGCGATTCGAGAACAATTTGGGGCCCATTAAGAGAAAGAGATTGCAAGAAATTTTTGACGAGGAAGTACCGACCCCAAAGAAAATGAAGTTTACAGATGTTCCTGTCATTCCACACGACAACACTCTTCATGAAAGCTGGGACGAGGCGCTTCTGGAGAGGCTGCAACCGACGAACAAATCAACCAATCAGAAGCCAGGCAGTGCGACCGACGACCTCTTGATCAGCCTCCCCCAACATCAACAATTCACTACCACCGGAAGCAGCGTCGCATTCCCGATTCACCAGGGACAAAGATCAAAGAGCGCTGAGCCTACCATCGAAGCATGCGTACGACAAGCAAGACGTCAATATCTGGACGAAGCAGCGCATCTTCCTGTGGAGCATGACGACTCTGAGATGCCGAGAACGAGCCCTCGCAGCAAGAAACGCGCACACAGCTCCAGCCAAGACGACGTCGTAGACCTCTCAAACGACACTGAGCTGCCCCTGCCAAAGGAGGAAGAGGGTGAAGCATCTGCGAGCTATCCTGTAAGTCCATTAGCCCAGTATTGCGCAAGGCTGTTGTCGAGGCCCTCGGCTAGTCCCGCACCGAAATTCGATATCGCTAATGCTTCACCTCAGGAAACTGAGATACCGGTCATCATTTCTGCGAAGAGGATCAAACCGAACTCGGGTGAAAAGTTGCAGGAACAAAGTGGCACGCCAGAACCCGAAAGTCCTACAAAGACGGTATCAACGGGAAATGCTGGCAGCTTGAGATCGAGTCGGCAGATTCACGAAGGCAAAAAAGAGAACGCGTCTGTCGAGGGCAATGAACGCGACCAGAAGGAATCCAGCGAAAGCAAGGTCGGCCCCAAACGACCGTGGTATGCTGGGGAAATGTTCTATGTCGCTGATCTGCTTGCTAATACCTTTTTCGAAGGAGTTATTTTGACACCTATAAGACCCGGAAGCCAAGCAATATTCGAGATTTTGGGTATGCCTACTGCCCCCACAAAGTGGCAAAGAATCACTTGGCTGACTTTATAATTCTAGTAACCCCAGACCTGTTGCTCCTGCATCGACCCCGTCAGCCTCTCGGGGGCAAGAGTCAATGGTATATCTTTTGATCCACTGGGGACCTTGGCACTGACTTCTTCAAAGGCTCCTGTCCCAAGCGGCCCAAAACCAGTTAATCGACTCTGTCCCAACACCCCGCATCAACAGCTGCACAAATTCGGCAACAATGCCTCGAAACCGAATGCACCTTTCAAGCCGCAAGTTCCAAAGTTTGACCTGCACAAAGACCATAGCCGGCGAGCCGAGCAGCCCCCGAGCAAGAGACAGAGGATTGAGGATACGACCACATCGCGCAATGGCTCCTTGGGGTCACCCATCGATCTTGAAGCTAGCCCAACAAAAAATGGGAAAGCCACGGGCACACAGACGACAGGATCTATTCACAGTCAGGTCCGAAAGGGCTCCGAATATGAAGTTGAAGAGTATGGGTTCCTTGAGAATTTGATGAAGCCTGGTTATCAAAAGCCGCAAAAGCGGCAGAGTTCTTCCTCGGACGGCCAAGCATCGTATGGCAATAGAAGTAGGCGGTTTCAACCCGAGCGAAAGAATGAGAGGTGGGTGGGAAAGTTGGACGATGAAACTGATCCTATCTCCGAAGATGACGTTGCTGTAACTGGGTCTCGCAGCATTCTTAAAGGAGCCTCTCAGTCTACAGGTACGCCGACTGTAGAAGTTCAGATTCCGTCAACTCTTCAAGCCGGAAGATACCAAGGATCATCGTTCCGCCGCCCGCCAAGACAGAACTTGAATGGAGACAAAAGCAGGAATCAATCCACTGCAAATGCGCGTACTCAAGAGATCTCACCTCACTTCCCACCACCCGCACAGACCCGCCAGCAGGGACAAACCCCAAGTGGCCCTCATTCAGCAGATGGCACAGTCCCAAGCAGAACTTCTATGAGATCGTCGGGCCTACAGAACGGAAATTCGAGTATGAAGAATGCTTCGTCTCGACATTTAGGCCCTCGGCCTGGTCCAGACGAGAGCGTGGATGAACTCAACAGTGACGATCTTCATCAGCAAACAGCAATGGCCCTTGTGGCAAGACAGAAATCTGGTGGCGAGGCATCGAGCAAGCCAAAAGGAACTGTCTCCCGGAGTCTATCCATCCCTCTTGATGTCTCAAGTGATGATGATCTCGCGAATGATAAAGCCAACATACAACCCACCCAATTTTCCTCTAGAAGAGACACGAGAGGCGAGACAGCCTCTGAGGATGAAAAATACGATGCTATACTCGTGTTTTCCGAGAGAGATGCATGGCTAGCTGACCCAAGGCTCGATTCTTGGTCACTGGTTCATAACTCCATTTCCAAAACCTTGGAATTATTTGATCAAGGCCGTAGTACCATGTGGGTTCTTCCTACGAGCAAAGTGGAGAAGGTTGAATACAACTCCAAAAGCCAAATTCTCGTTATTCACAAAGCCAGAGATGACACAACTGGTAGAGGAACTCATATCTACCTTCAGCTCCGTGATGCCGATCAGAGTAATGACCTAAGAGAGAGTCTTAAAACTACCCAACCAACAATACAATCTATAAACAAACCCCAGTAAGCATATCTATCAACTATCACCTTGCAATCGCTAATGTTCTTGTTTAGGCCTTATCTTGAAACTGTTGTCGGCAACAATCGTACCAAAGTTCTCGACTATCGAGAGACCCAAAAGAAAATACGCCGCCTTGAGGAGGAGCCAGACGACATCAAACTTGCCAAAGCCAACGCGGAGAGGAGATTGGAGTCGAAGTGGCCTTCTCTTAAAGAAACGGCAACGTCGGCAGCACGAATTGAAGGCAAAGGCACAGAGGATGAGAGGACCGAACTGCCCAGATCAAGAAGTCTCGCTAGGTCCATGCGCACTCGCTCGAGTTCTGGTTACTTGGAAGACGAAAGTCTGCAGCAGCCTTTTCAGGTCCCGGAAGAAGTGTCCTCGGCTGAGTTCTATGGTAATTCAACTTCTAGACGCGCAAACCTAGGCTTGTCGCACGAGACTCGGTCTTCAACAAGAGTGCAAGACAGAGATCGAGCACCGCGGCAGCTACGTCCACGAGAACCCAGCCCGCCTCCGTTGACTCTGTGGACGAGAAAGAACCCGAACTGGACCAAAGAATGGCACAACTCGATCATCTACCCTGCCATTGGAAAAGACAGGGCACGGGTAGATATGGGAGACATTGAGAAACTCGACGATGGCGAGTTTCTGAATGACAACCTGATCGCCTTCTATCTCCGATGGTTGCAAGATCAGCTTGAGCGGCAACATCCGGAATTGGCCAAGCGCATTTACTTCCAGAATACCTTTTTCTATCAAAAGCTTTCCAAACCCGAAAAGGGGATCAAAGGAATAAACTATGAGGCTATCAAGAAATGGACCTCCAAGGTTGATCTTCTGAGTAAGGATTACATTATCATACCCATCAACGAGCATTCCCACTGGTATGTGGCTATAATTTGCAATGCACCAAAGCTTCTACCGGACGCAGTAACAACGGAACATTCTCAATCACAAGATACCGCTGGACCTCCTGGAGATGAGCACACGAATACCGAGGACGCGCCCAAAGCGGCGCCCCTGGTTCCATTAAAGCAATTTCCAGAAAGTGCAAATGGCGGAGATGTTGACCTTCTGATGAAAGACGTGTCATTGGAAGACAAGAAGCCAGAAGTCTCCGAAGCGCTCTATCCAGTCTCGAATGGTATCCTTGAAGGACAAGAGGCTATCGAGAGCGAGGATCCTCCACCAGCAAATGTGACCTCTGATCTCCTCGAGCTGGAGACCGCGAAGGAGACTCAAACCAAAAAGACGAAACGAAAATCCATGCCCCCACAGCGGAAGTATAACCCCAAGGAATTTCGAATCATCACTCTTGATTCTCTCGGTTCAAGTCATACGACTACTTGCTCAAATCTGAAGGATTATCTGGTGCTGGAAATCAAGGACAAGAAGAATATCGATATTGAAAGACCTGGTTCCATTGGCACCACTGCGAAGGGCATCCCGACCCAGAACAATTACTACGATTGCGGGTTATTCCTGCTCAGCTATGTTGAGATGTTTCTAAAGAGTCCGGACGAGTTTGTTAGTGGTATCCTCCAAAACGACTCTAAGGAGTATCAAATGCCGAAGGCCCTGGAAATGCGTACACATATTCGTGATCTCTTGTTCCGCCTTCAAAAAGAACAGTTTGCGGAAGCGGAGCGACTTGCGAAACTGAAAGGCAAGGGGAAGAAATCGAGCAAAACCGAAGATAGATGTGGTTTAGCCTTGACTTCCAAATCGCCATCCCGGGAAGCATCGAAGAGTGTTCGAGTATCTCCTGACGGGCGAACCTTGGACGAATCTAGAGACGCGCAAGAGAAGGCCATTCAACACAAACCAGAGCCTTCGAGAAAGGAGAACAATCCCAAATCCCAGACATCTGCGTCAATAGAGCCTCCCATAAGCTTTGCGCCTGGAAAGTCGGGTAGCCCTAGCTGGCCAGCATCGCAAGTGCAGGTTGAAATTCTCAAGCCTAACGAGCCCAAACTGAGAGAGAACCACGATCTGGATGCTGCCACCAACGACTCTGCAAAAGCTTCCGGTTCCAGACTGAATGAACTTCTCTCGGGAGCAACCAAGATCTTGAATGGGTTTCTCGGCCGTGACAAGTCCGCAACGATGAATGCATCAGACCCTAAATCATCAAAGACTGATGTTATCGAGATTGATGAGTCCCCTCAGAAGGTAGATTATGGAAACAATCTACCGAGGTCCAGGAATTCCGGAATGGAAGACTTTTCAAGAACCTCAGTCAAAGATAGTCTCGGCGTCTTGCAAACTGGGCGTTCCAGTACTGAGCGTGCCGACAAGGAACGACAAACAGGAACGAGACACGAGCGAGAGAATCAAACCTCCCCGCATAGTCCACCAAGACGTAATGACCGTGATCTCGCTTCTCCTACCCCTGATGCAATGGAGCCTGCGCATCGTATTCCAGCTAGAAACGAGGTTCACGACCTGAGAACTCCAACTCCCGAGGTAGTGGATTCTGTACGCAATAGCTCTACAAAAGCTCAACAGCGGAGATCTGCTGTTGTCGAGAAAGCAAATCGAGGAGTCTCAGAGCATCGCGAGCGAGCGGTCAAGGCACCGAGCCCTGAGGTTAGGGAGACTCCAAGCCCGCCGGTGTCCGACCGCCGACCATCTCGACATCCAGCAAATGGAGTAGGAACCTCCAGGCAAGTGGTCGATGTTGAACTTGGAGACTTTGGGGGCGAGGATCGCGATTCTGACGGCCAGGATCAGGAGGACGATCCTATTGACCTAGTGAAGACGGATTCGAGGGCCAATGGTGTGTCCGAGGCAACGCCGGAAACTTCGGCGAACGATGACGAAATGCTTTTGCGGTCTGGCAGCTCACGAGAAGAGGAGGCTGAAGATGATGCAGCTGAAGATGCCGACCCGGCACTCTTCTCGTCCTCACCTGTGCCTTCTAGATCTGTTACGCCTTCCAAGACGTATCGTAAAGGTCGGAGATCTGCACCCTCGTCACCCGCTTCAAGGCGCGAAGATATAGGGAGAGCCTCTCCTTCCAGCGAGTATCGAGGTACGAAACGCAAGAGTCCGGGAACTGGAGAGTCAGATAATTGGCAGGAGATTCGTCGACCCAATCCTACTCTACGAGACGCCGCTGATCAGGCAATCATCGGGAGATATCATCAAACTGGGCATAGAAGAGCAATTCACACCAGGTTCAACGAGTAGTATTGGATTTGGATTGGTTGAAGGGCCATCGACTTCTGGTTGGGGATAACTTCTCCTGCCAGCAATGCGGCGGTTACAGTTATCAAGTTTGCATTGCTCGTTGATTTGGCTGCGTTCTAGCATAGCACCGGCGTTCTTATTATATTTTGATTTTGCAATTAGATGCACACCACATATACTGTGAAGATCCCCCTTCGATATTCTAGGGGAAGTGGTTCGCTAGCGTCGGCGTTCAGAGGTCTCATTTGCATGGGTCACTCGGGTTGAGATGGGGTTCTCATAGAGTGATGGAGTGGGCGAAGGAGTCTATGCGATGAGGTCTGTAAATAGGCGCGGTGCTTTATAGCGCAGGGCATCAATTGCCTCTCGCTTTAATATTACGCCACGGGGAATGGTTTACCAACAATGAACATAGCATTTGAATCCGTGACCGAGGTGGCCATGGGGCTTCGACAAGCTTCGATATTCACCCAGTGGTGCAGATGAAAAGCCTGAACGCAAAATAGGGGGAGGGTCTGGAGCAGTTTACTAGACAGACAGAAGTGTTGCAGAGGACATGATGGCGTTGAGTTCAATCAACTCTTCTCAAAGCTTTGTATAGGTTTTACACAGTGTCCTTTTTCTTATTCTTTGTTGCCTTATTCCTTGGGGCAACTGTCAAGCTGTTGCGTTATTTCACTTCCCTTCATACTCCATCCAAGCTTGAGGCATATACTTCAAGCGAGGCCAGCGAGCGGGTCATTGCTTACTATCCATTCAAGATGGGCTTCGGCATTCATGGCCATCTCTTCCCATCTCAAACTCGGTTCTCGTGTCTCCCACCCCGGAGAGCGGTCACGCCTCACACATTGAACCATGACCAACCGCGTCTCCATACTCCTCACACCACGCGAGAACTGCACTCTCGCATGTTCTGGGATATATTCCGTATCAGAGCCAGCCTCTTCTAGCTCCATAATCCAGGTGCCGAGAGCAGCGATTATAAAGCGATCCCATGGCCCGTCGTGTTGCGAGGTACGTAGAATATCAATGCATTCCCGGCGTAGACTTCGATCTCGGCACCGAAGCAGAGTGGTAAAGAGACACGGGACAATGCTGAGATGGACGTGGAAGGAGGGTTGATGCTCGGACATCTCGCGGAAATTGTCGTCGATTTGGCGGCATAGAGAAACCATCTCTCTGAACTCGGGTAAGAAGATGTCGTATGAGCATTCGGTCGTAAAGAGTGTTCCTTCGACGACGATTTTGATAGTGAGTGCGTACAGCTGCATGATCAAAGCTCCTGTTCTCGCTCGGAGGTCTGTTGATGAGGATTGGATCTGACTTAAAAGTGGTAAAAATGCCGTCCACCAGCGAGCGAGTTCGTCTGTGTGGTATTGTTTGTCGGCATGGAGCCCTGGCGGTACGATATATGGCGAGCCATAAATGCCGGTCTCTGGAGTCATGTCTAAGACTCTACCAGAGAACGGCTTCGAGAACTCTCGCATGATATTGTTTGATTGGCTTCGAACTGCCGCGTACATGACATAGTGGCAGGCTCGCCTGACCACGTATTCCCAAAAGTAAGTTGCTTCAACCAAACTGAAGAACTCGGATGGCATTTTCGCCATCGTGTCTGAAGCATTTACTCTTCCTACCTCGTGGGTTAAATACGGTCTGGTGTCTACGAAGGTCATCATCTGAAGGCCGAACCGCACGAAAGCCGAAAAGATGTCTCCATCCAGGACACGTGGTGCTGGGGACCGTTGGCCGTTGCTCAAACGAATTCTGGCGCGGTCACGAATGTCAATTCGCCTCCGGATGAGGCGATCTCCAATAATCGCATGAGAGAAAGCCAAATCTGGCTGGCCGTACATTGTTTCGAAGACTATGACCAAGAGGATAGCAATTGAGATCTTCCTCAAGTAGTCTTCTCCAGCCCAAGGAACAGCTTTCATACCCGTCAACGATTTCCCAAAGTGCGTCAGAGCGTACTCCCGTTGCTTGGTTGCTTCTTCCTTCCATATCGCCCCAAACGTGCCAGGATACGCAACGGTCAGAGCTTTCGTTTTGATCGACTTGCTGAGAGCTGCGATTCCCACAATCGCGTGCCGGACAAAGTCTTGCTGGTGGCTTTCTTGCAGGAGGATTTTACCCCAGAAACTTGTGTCGAAGACCCCAATCAGTTCGAGAGAAGTCTCTTCTAGGAAGAGCCTGAAATATAGTGCTTCTGTTTCACTCGAAAAGACTGGGCCAGCTGCAGGACGTTGACCTGCTAGCTGATTTCTCGAAGTAGTTGGGATGTTGGAGTCAAAGGTGTGTATTCCTGTTCCATCGGTCGGATAACCCTCACAGGAACCATATGATCGCAAGCAGCGCAGGCATGCTGGTCTTCCTTCATCGCATTTCACATGACGCTTCCTATTCAAGGGATTTATTCAGCACATGACCGTGAAACTAAGTATGGGAAGGTTGGATGAGCTGCTGACTGACCTGCAAGTGCGGCATCCGCGTTGAAATCTTGCTCTCCGTGGCCGGGTCTGTGTTGCTCCACTCGAGAACCTTTTGTGTTCCGCAAGCGAAGTTGAGGACTCTGGGGATGCGGCAGAGCTTTGTTGACCCAGATTGAGCTCGCCAAACCCCGCTGTGGATTCGGCAAGTGCGAGCAGTTGAGTTGGGGTGAAAGCTGTAGTTGGCGGCTGCGAGGACCCAGTGAAACCTGGGTCTCTCTCCGAAGACCAATAGTCGTTGAGCTGGGTGACGCTGGCCTTAAGTGGATGAGTATCCTCAATTAAGTCCGACCCCGCGTCCGATCCTGAGGCTTCTCCGACGTAACCTTGCACGAGGGGCCGAACGTGTGTCGGCCGCACTCTTTCTTTCTCCCTGGCTTTCGACACATCTAGGAGATCATAAGTCAGCATTTCCCGCTTTTCGGAATCGCTCAGGTCATTTTGAGGATTTGAACTTCTTTTGAGATGCGCTGAAGAAGGAGAAAGAAGTCAATGGGCCAGTCATCCTTACGGTTTATGGCATTCTGTCGGACCAACTTCTTGATCTTGGGATCCTTGATTTTGCTCCCAGTCTGGTTTATGAATTGAAACCCGGAAGTCTCCTGAGCAGGAGTTTCGTCATTCTCCTGTACGTCCTCGGGCGTTACGGCTTTCCTAAACGGGGTCAGCGATTACGGTCCATGCAGCTGCATGACATTCCCGGCCACTAACCCTTCCATTGGGAGGAAGATCTCCTCACGAGCTTTGTAATCAACGCTGCTGAGTGCTAGCCATGGTGAGATATACTCCAAGGGGTTGATCTTGGGCCAGAGATACAAGTAGAATGGTGTCTGGAGGGTGGGACGTCGAGATAAAGCGTCTTGGCTCTTGCCGGATCTTCTTGTGCAAGGAGCAAGGGTCTGCAGGGGCTGACCCCACACGTGTCCCGAACCAACCGCGAACCGGTCTACACGCGAATGTTATATCTCTCTCAACACCATAATTAAATATTAGGTAAATTTCATATACAAGTAACAATAGACCCAAGCTCTTTAGATACAAAATTTTTCTTTTTAAATTTAAATAATTATGTCTTATATTTAAAGAATACAAAATTTGAAATTATTTTTATATTCAAAGATCTAATAATAAATAAAGCTTTCTAAAGTTGTAAGATTACCACAGCTTATATAAGGTAAAAATAGCCGACGAGTCCCAAAAATAAAGTAGATTATTTTTAGATTATTTTATTTCTTCTTATACAAGTAAAGAAGTAAGAGGAGGTGATTGTGTTAACGAATAGACCGGTCTGGTCGTGAAGCCAAAAATTTGTATAGGGAATTCACGACTGGACGTAGTCTATTCGGCGAACAGACTGATTCGCGGTTGGGCCGGGACATATCTCAACCCATTGAAAGATCGGGCCATTGAGCATAATGCCACGTAAGGTCCCCAAGCAATGTCAGCTCCCCGAACGCCAGATATAGTAACAACTCGGTTCTGAGAGCCAATTGTCGTGCCGACGATCCTTTCTGTTCCTTCTTCGGCCACAATCACTGGCAAGGCGAGAGTGGCTCGCATATCAAATGATCTAAGTGCAGAGGAGCCTCGAGTCGCACGACTTTGGGGGGGGGGGGGGGGCGAAAGAGTGAAGTATAAATTCTACCAATCAGAACTCCTCACTCTCATGAAATGCCATGCTCTCGAACACGGAGACCTCACCACAAATTGGATGCCCGATACGATCGAATTCGGATAGCCGAGAGGGCTGGTCCAAAGGGTGGAGATACTGCAGGGATCTGCGGCTTCCAAAACCCTTCGAACTGCGCCACTGAAGATTTGCGTATCTGAAACATGCCTCCATGGCAACCTCTTCATTCTGTCTTCACTCTGATATCACAATTCTCATGGTCTTTGACGGAGACGTCTCCGACCTCACTCGAACTCAAAAACGGATCCTCGGGATGAGAGTGCTCTTCTTGGGCTGAGAGTTCACGATATGGAGAACGCTCTGGCGAAAAAGGCAAGAGCAAGAGGCCCGAAGTCACGAGGAGGATGCAAATGTTGCAAGTTCGTGGCTACCTCTTTCCTGCAAGAGGCAAAATCCTGACACATTGTGATAGAATTCGCCATGTAAAGTGTGGAGAGGAGAAG
Source organism: Hyaloscypha bicolor E (assembly GCF_002865645.1). Classification (NCBI taxonomy): domain Eukaryota; kingdom Fungi; phylum Ascomycota; class Leotiomycetes; order Helotiales; family Hyaloscyphaceae; genus Hyaloscypha; species Hyaloscypha bicolor. The sequence goes on from NW_020194667.1 coordinate 369,576, forward strand.
CCTTCATGTCTTCGATGCACGCGATCCGGGACACGGTGCGAATATTTCCCCAAATTCGCGACTCCTGATGCAACATCATCTGTGTCAATGAGGATGATTTTGTGTACAGCACCAAGTGGAAGGGACAGCCGAGGATTTGACTACTTCCGGCACAACACACTCTCAGGACTCATGGGATTCAGACACAACTCCGAATTCTGGAATCAGACCGTCCTTCAATTCTGCGAAGCTTCACCCGCTGTTCTTCATGCTGTCCTTGGTCTCAGTGCATTGCATGAGAATCTGCTCAATGATACGAGAGCCGACGCAACACTAAGTGGTGACTTGATTTTTCTCAAGCAATACAACAAATCAATCAAACTCTTGCAATCAAGTCAAGAGGACCGGGCTGTCTCCAGTACCCTGATCTGCTGTGTTCTTTTCATATGCCTCGAAAACTTTTCTGGAAACTACGACAAGGCTCTCGTTCATTTGCAGAGTGGTTTAAGTATTCTGGAAAACTGGCGAATGGAAGATTTGGAATCAGCATCTGAGATTAAGGTGCGGGAGAATCTCACTCAAGTCTTCCGTAGACTTGATATTCAAGCCACAACTTTCATGGATTCTCGACAACCTCTGATCAATGCAACTACTTTCGGCGCTCACCTCTCAGAGAAAGATGGTCCTACGCCAGTATCTTTTTCCAGTCTTCAGGAAGCTCAGGAGGAGCTGGATAGGATCGGGATCCGCTTGGTTTATGTGCTTACTCTGAAATCGCCGGAGAAAGATTCTACCACAAGAATACTCCTGCTTCAAGGGCTTGCACCACGATTTCATTCTTGGAAGAAAGCTTTCGACGCCTTCTCAGAGCGGGAGAGTCAAAGAATGGATACGAAGGATCTGCGGCTGAGTGTGATGCTTGGGCTACACTTTCAGACGGCAATCCTGATGCTTGAAGTCAGGGTCAATGTTGTTCTCCACGAGCAAGAGACCGATGTCAAATTCATGAGAATCATCAACCTGTCTCGGTCCTTAATTCAATCTGGGGTTTCGCCGAAGCCATCATACGCTTCCGAAATGGGCGTTATTGCACCGCTATATTTCACATCCATGAGTGCCAGCCCATATCTTCGTCAACAAGCCATCGCTCTTCTTCGCACAGTCAAAGGAAAAGAGGGTCCCTGGGATCCAAGGACGACGTCCAGGATTGCAGAGGAGGTCATGGTCGCCGAGCGTATCAACAAACCTGGAGTTCCCCTGTCTGGTAGTGTTCAATTCCTGGCTGCAGCACATCATATCCCCTGCTAAACGGACCGGGGCGAATAAGGACGACGGTGCGAGATGCGGAATTCGTGGAGAAGAAAAAGCTTAAAATAGATGTGGGCTCAAAGCTCGTCTGTAAGTTATCACAATATCTGCCTCGGGAATGTCGGATGAGCTGACGCGTCTCAAGAGCATTTGCCTACATTGAAGGGGTATTTTGACGTGAAAGCTTGGCTCTGACGGCTGCGGTATTTCGAATATTGCTGCGCAAGGATGACGTTCATACTCGTACAGGGGGTCACCAGAAAGTGTCCGAATTCGCTACCCACGGGCCAAAGACACCAAAATCTGAGGGGCTCAGAAACCAATTAATGGGACTATTTTACAGCTTTATTACCACAATGCAGTCTTGATGGGCTTTCCACCGTTTTTAGTAAGGCGTAGGCATCTTCCAGGCATATCTGAAATACGCTTTCGCGCCTCCTCCATTGCTATCTTGCTCCATTCCTCCTGTAAGGCCTCCTTTACCTCCTCGTCAGAATCTTCTATTCATAACATCTATTCCTTCCCCTGCTCAATTTCAGTGATTACCGGTGTCCCCCATTCCCACCCACGTCGTCCCGCCAATCCCATATATTCATTTATTTTATTTGCACTTCAGTAAGCATAAAACAACACCTCTTCATTCTCCTCTTGTCGAATCTTCTTGTTCGTCCTCACCAAAACAAACCGCATCACCCACGCTGCGGCCGCAGTAAGGAAGCTGAAGCCTGCGCTCGCGGCAAGTGCTACAACGTAGGATTTGTCGCCTGTGAAGTCTACCCAGAGATACTATTTCCCAACTAATTAGCATTCCATTCTGTGGTTTTCTTTTGTTTTGCTTTTGGTTGGTTTTGGGCAAGAGCGAGGGAGCAGACTGAGAGGAGTGGAGAACGTACCGGAGTCCAAATGAACGAAGCATTGGAAGTAGAAACAATAATTGACATAGCCACAGCCCTCTTCTCTTTCGTTTGACCACAAGTAGCACCAACCCATCCCAGGATGATACTGTTTACAGCATAAGTGCCGATAGAGAAGACGATCATGGAGATGTAGCGAGAAACAGTGTTCATGGAGACGCAGCCGATGACGAAACCGATGATTGCGACGGTTTTGGCGGATGTGATGTGCCATGTTCGCTCGTTGTACTTTCCGGATTGCCAGGACCAGTAGATGGAGACGATGCCTGCAATCAGATACTGATTTCCCGTTAGCAAAGTTATTGTAAAGGCTGGGAGAGAAAACATACCGGAGGGCAAGTCAACGCGAGCGTAATCTCAGTACTGAATCCCAAACTCTTAACCACACTGGGGAACTATTCATCGTCAGCAAGAGTCCTTTTTTTCATGGAAAAGCAAGGAAAAAACCTACGAAATTCTTAAATCCATTAGCAGCCAAATGCATATGCTGCATGAACACAAAAATCCACACTCTGTAGTCACTCATCGCCTCCCTAAGTCCCTTCCACGTCGAAACCTTGCCCTTCTCATCGACCGTATCGGCTCTAATTCTCTCACTTGCAAGCACACGCTCGTCTGGTATGAGCCATCTCGTGACGGATGGGTCGTCGGGCAGGAAATGCGTGCCGCAGACCGCGACGATGAAGGTGGCGATGCCTTGCAGGATGAACAGCCAGCGCCAGCCGGCGAGGCCTGCTACACCGTCCATTTTGAAGATACCGATTGCGATGAGGCCGGCAAAGGCGGTCGCGAGGATGTTGCCGGTGTAGAGAATTGCGATGCGGGTTGCTACTTCGCGACGTGTATAGAAGATGGAGAGGAGATAGAGTGCGCCTCTGTGATGAGGTGTTAGATTTGGGAGCTTGGGGGTGCGAGTGGAAACTTACGGGTAGTATGGGGCTTCTGTGATACCGAGGAAGAAACGCGTGAGGAGGAGACCGATGAAGTTTTGTGAAACGCCGGTGAGGGTTGATACAATGGCCCAGAGTGTCATGCAACCACTGAAAACGTAAGAATGTATCTGTCATTTTTGGAAATAGGTGACTTACCCCATGTACCAAGACGGTCTGACTCTGGTGATCAACATGTTCGACGGGATACCTCCCAAGATATATCCAACGAACAAGATGGAAACGCAGGTAGAGTATTCTGCAGCGTCACTATCAGTATCCGTTTTCTGCGCGGAATTGAGCAGCACTTACGAGTTTCTGAGAGATTGAGATCTGCTTCAAGACTGCTCAATCGAGCAAGAGCAATGGCATTGCGATCCAAATAGTTGAGCCAATACATCAGCCATAATGTTGGCTGCTTCAGTCAGACATGCCTAATGCAGAAGGTCAAGGTAAGAGAAGACAGACCATAATACGATAATCTAGCTTTCGCACAAGAGCTTGCTCAATGGGATTGAGAACAACAATGGCACCAGAGTAGTCACGGACAATTCCTGCCTTTTCGGACTCTATAACGGTGCTTTCACGCGTTTGCTCCGCATGCAGAGCAACGGGCTCGAGGTCAGTCTTTTTCTCCATGTTGAAGATAGTCTTGGACCAAAGTGATTTGGGGAAAAAGTAAGAAGAGACTAGAGAGATCGTCGGGGTGCGATCGCTGGTTTTGATACGGGGAAGTTCTGGGGAAGGCACTTGAGTTATATAGCACGCAACGAAGGATGTTGAAGAAGGAAAAACGCCATGCATCCTCCCCGCAAAAAACTAGCAATCAAAGACTTCCAAGACTTCTCTTGACAGTTACAGGGTATGCTCCAAGCAATCGTGGCATAGCTTCGCACCACCCCTAGCCTCCAGGGTGCTGACGACGTTACCCTGAGTGGAATACACTCCTGATCTCCAGCTCCTTGCGTCAAGACTAGAGAATATCACGGCGTGCCGTGAGGGAAACTCCACAGCCAAGGCGCGGGGCATTCATGCTCCTCCACGATACTGGCACGGTCAACTGTGCCTCACTCCCTTATCACGAGGATTTACCGGCGCTACACTCGGAGACCCCTCGATCAGTTCCCTTTCCAAGTGTGGACGCTGACTTGCATTCCTTGGAAATGCAATGATTCAGGACCGCCACTGCTGGGCGATAAAGCTGATATGTTAAGACGTGAGAAGTGTCGGGGATCAAGCAACAAACAAGAAAAGAGGCGTAAATTCCAAGAAACGAATAAGGCCGCCTTGACAATATGGTATGCGGGAAAAACCCGTAGAATATGCGCCACGCACTTGGGGCCAAGATAAGTTTCGGGGCACCTTCTTGTTTCGAGAAAAGGACCAATGGAAGGGGTGACGGGTGACCTACTCGCCCCCCCCCGCACACTTCACCGCTTTCCTAATTAGTACTTGGTTGGTCCTCCCCTTACATCAATTATAGGCACAGCCTGGCACCTCCTCCACCAAGAGGTATATAAGCTTATAATAAAGTCGGTTGGGACAGCTTCCCAAGCCTCCCAAATTATCCTTCTCAATTGTAATAGCAGGATCTTGGAGGCATTGTAATAAGCTGCGTAATAGTGCTTTTGGATCCAATTCTTTATCCAATCCCACATATACTCAATAAAATTGAGATCAAGAGAGTACCGCGGCCATTTAATATATAGAATATACTGTATTTGTAAGTTGTCTTATATCTCTTTTAAGTAATAGCAAGAGGCATTATCTTGCATTCAAATAAAGGGTTTATTGGTATTCGCATTAAGAAAGGATTTGATAATTATTCAAGATTACAGCGTTATACTTATAAGAGTCCCAGGATTGCATAGAGAGCTATGAGAGCGGATGAGGCCCATTTTGGGAGTCCCAGGGCTGTATAGAGAGTTGTGAAAGCGGAATTGGTAATGGTAGTGGTGGAGTCTCAAGGATCTCAGACAGTAAGCGTCTTCGCGGAGGAGTATTAAGGAGTCGATATATGTCCATTATACTAAAGGTCTGAATAGCTTCAATTGCGTAGTGGACAATTCTGCTGGCAGTATAAATCACTGGAGTGTAATTCTAGAAGATTCCCACGGTCCGATTGGCTGGAATCCTTGTAAGCAGACCCCTTGTAAAAGAGCCCTTGTAAAAGAGCCCTTGTAATGTCTCGGGTTGCCCTTTTAAAGCTTACTGTAATTGTCAGCCCACTACAGGGATTTTATCGGCGAACCAGCTGGAATTTACAGGATGGCCTGACCAATCACCTGTTCAGATTCCAAATTTTCTCGCTGTATGTACTTCGTTAAATACTGGTCAATGCTCGTTAATCTTCAAAGCACCCTGTACGTACAGTAGTAAGCACACTCGGCTTGTTCTAGAAAAGGGAATTGGCGTGCGGAAGTGGTGTCGAGCTGACTCGTTGTTGCATTTGAGAACCAATTTACTGGACGCCACTTGCTGTCGACCGTGCGAGATCTTGGATTTGAATATTGACAAAGTCGGGAGATTATGGAAATCATGAGGAAGAGTGCGGGATTTGTAGGAGGAGAGTTGTGAAGGGATTGTTTGTGAGGAAATGGGTCGAGGCACATGGAGGAGCCGCTAAGTGGGGCGCAGCAGCTTCACCACCAAGACTTGACAGCACCTTACGAGCCTACCGACTAAAGTCCGTGTTTTTAGCGAGTGTTTTCCCCACCAACCTTCACTATCAATGCCTCCCGCCACGCCCCCCCTTGACTTTACCCACCAACCAGGCGATGAAATCCCTACTAAACATAAGGAGGCGATACGCCAGCTATACGGCTTTGCTAAGATACCAGTTGAGCAGCTTATGACACGATACGGGCTCGTGCGGTCAACAGTTGAGAAGATATTGCGATACGACGTTCCCGAGCGCTCGCGCATTACTCGTACCGGGAGACCCTCTCTTCTTACCGATATACAAACCGATGAGATAATCGAATACTTGTCCGAATCGTGGGAGCATCGAATCCTTAACTTCGGCCTCCTTCGTGACGAATTACACCTTGAATGCACTGTGAAGACCCTTGAGCGCCGGCTCAAACAACGAGGGTATTTTAGGTGTGTGGCCTGCCAGAAACCCTACCTCACAGCAGCTCAGGTTCTCGCACGATTCCTCTGGGCAATCACACATATATTCTGGACGACGGAATGGCTAAAGGTCCTCTGGTCTGATGAGGTTACCTTCTTAGTCGGGGGCAGGACGGTCAAGGAAAGAGTGACAAGAAACAAGGACGAACGTACGCACCCGACGTGTATCCAGCACCAGTTTCATCGCGGGCACACGACACCAGTCAATGCGTGGGGTGCAATTGGATATGGCTATAAGAGTCCTTTACTCTTTGTTCACGGATCTGGCAAGAAGGGAGCCTTTTGCCAGAAGGATTACCTGGCACAAGTACTGGCGCCGCATATCGAGGGTATTGTGGAAGCCTTTGCGGCCATTACTCACCTACTTCGCCCCTCCGCCGAGCCTTTATTTATGGAAGATGGTAACTCTGCTCATGGCCACGAGTCTGTTCGCAATTGCTGTGCTCGCTGGCGTACGGAGCATGGTATTATATTAATGCCCCATCCCTCTACAAGCCCTGATATGAACCCAATTGAGAAGTGTTGGAGGAGGATCAAGCAGGCATTGCACAGACGGCGCCACCAACCCACTACGGAGGCTGAGATGGAAGCGATGGTCTTAGAGGAGTGGGACCGCATACCACAAGATTGGATAAATGAGCTAGTTTTAAAGCAGGAGCATTGGGTCCATGTACTTATGCAGCGTCACGGGTGGTCAACTCCTAATTAAATGCTGATTATATACTTTGCGATAGTGAAGCGTGGGTGGTGTTCGCTAAAAACACGGACTTTAGTCGGTAGGCTCGTTAGCACAGGCGTAGGGATGGTAAACTTTACACTTTACATACTTTACGGAAAGTAGTCGTACTGAAGCTCGCGTAAAGTAGGTATAAATAGAGTATAATTCAGGATACGTAGTCTTAATAGTTATCTCCAAACGCCTGAAAATCAGTACCCCCCCTGAAACTCCTATAAGCCCTAAAGTGTACCCTGAATTGTGCCCTAAACCTCTAGAATAGCCTTAATTATGTCACCCGCCTCCGCTTACTAATTAGTTCAATTAATATAAACTCGTCCATTTTAAAGTCCTCTGGAAGTATCGTTCGAAGTATTATAAAGTCGTCTTCTAAATCAAGCCTTTATATCTCAATAGCCTCTGGATCAAGTGGATCATTTACTTCAACCCTCCCTATTTACTTTACTTTCTCCTTTACCCTCCTATTTATATATCTATTACCAAATCTGTCCTCCTTTATAATAATAAACAGATATTGACTAGAATGAATAATAAAGCTAAGGTTCGCCGATTAACCAAGTCACTTATACTAGGGCAGGCAAAGGAAATAAGCTTTGAGGATATTGAGGAGGTATAAGCAGCGCATCTATAAAGAATGATATGGAGTGGATGGAAATTCGTTCGGGGTGGCATATACGAGAATAACTCAAGAGAGTGCTCTATATTTAACATAGTATCCCTGGGCATGGGCAAGGGAAGAGCCTCTCGAAGGAGGAGAGCGGCCAGAATGGGTTCGATTCCCTAGTTAGGTGGCCACCTGGCCAGGCGTAGTATATAAGAGATAGAGTGGCCGGGGTCCTCCTTTCTTAGACATTATCCCACCCACGAAGCACTGTTGGTGGGACTGCTTTTGTATATATTGCAGCCTGAGGCGCGTGCAACTCTCCTCTCTTTAGCCTGAAAAACGTACGAGCTAGTAAGGAATCAAAAACAAGAACTTGCCATCTGTAAAGAATGATATTAAGGTTAAGGGGAAGTGTGGTCGGAAGTGTAAGAGTGCTGCCTAGAGCTAGATGAGCTAGAGGCGGATGAGCTAGAGCTAGAGCTAGAGCTAGAGCTAGAAGTTGCGCAGATGATATGAGACTGTTGTATGAAAGAATAGAGAATTGTTTCTCATTTCCTTTAGTTCGGATTTGGTTTTATGGGGGCAGGAAATCGGATACAATTAATAACGTTTGTAGCATTCTCGGCGTAATAGATGAAGATGGAGTTATGGTCCGCCTGCAAGTCATTAGCAAGCAGTCTTTATATCGAGGCCAGACTCTTAACTTAACGATCTCGCAATAAGACGAAAGCATACCGTCTGAGAAGCCTGCACCACTGCGGCCTATTTGTTGCCTGATACAGTACCATTTCAACTCTCCACTAACCTCGCCAGCTCGTGACATCCTACCTATATATGTGTGTGTGTGTGTGTGTGTGTGTGTATCCGTACATCTGCGCGGTGCGCAGCCGTCTCATACAGGTGCCATAAGGAGTTCGACTTGCATCTACTCTCTGCAGGCAGAAACTGCGCAAATGGCTGGTACCTTAAAACGTCTTCATTAGAACTGCTGCTTCCGTTGCCTGACTTCATTAATACTAACCTAAAATAGTGGGATGATCCTGAGTGGCGGTTCTTCTTCCACTTGGTAATTCTGGTATATCTTGCAAGGGATATACTCTGAGGCCTTAATCCAGAACTGCCGAGGGAGGTTGGCCCACGTGTCCTTCCACTATAAGTGCTTCTGCTCCCTATGCTTGCAACGGTCGCAGGTCTCTAGTGCTACCTTCGGGTTCCGTTTATTAATGGTGTGAGTTATCTGAATGAAGCCCAGTTGATTAGGCTGTAACTGGTACAGATGGGACAGGGACCGGAATATACTCCGCTGTGGTTCGTGCAACAGGAAGAGCAGTGGTTTTGGGCGGCTGTGCACATCTTGTCTCAAAGTATGGGTGGAAATAGTTTATACCAGCGATCCTCCACCGAGGATTAATACGAAGACAGCGGCATAAAGTATCGGGAATACAGGGCATTGGGAGACTTTTAGGCTCTCCAGCGTATAGATCAAGCTAGCAAACTCGCTACAAGGCCCTATATTTCCAGGCCCTTCCCCTAAAAGCAGCATTTACGCCTTCGACAAGGGCTACCACACCTTTTCAGGGCTTCTTCCCTGTACTTACAAGGGAGCCTTCGCTAAAGGGGCCTATTCCTTCGTCCGGCAAGACATAGTCCACGCTAGCAAGGGGGCCTGGCTCAGGGCGAAAAGGCAATAGATGACTAATAAGTTTATAAGCAAAGGGACGACTTTCCGGTCTGAGCCAGGCCCCCTTGCTAGTATAGACTATGTCTCGCCGGACGAAGGGATAATAGTTGCTTGTTTGGCATCCGAGCGCTATGGTTGCTCTGCCCTAAATTCACACCCTATAGAGCACTAAGGGTCAAAATGCCCTGTATTCCCGATACTTTATGCCATTGTCTTTATAGTAACAAAATACTATATATAATTTTCTCTTTTATTATTTAATAAGGTTTTAATTAAATTTATTTTAACTTAAAAAAACTATATATATTATTAATTTAAGTATTAATATAGCTAGTATTTTAAGGATTATAACTTAGTTATATAACTCGGAAGTAATAGGATATATAAGCAAGTAACGGGACACGAGTATATAACCTTGTATTATATATATACGGGCCTTTTTTTTTTAGATTAGACCCAATTAAATATAGCAGATTTAAGAGAAGTATATTAATACTATCTCTTTATCTAGTAAAATATAGTTTATACTAGTAAGGGGGCCCGACTTAGGGCGAAAAGGTAATTTATAACTAATAAGTTTCTAAGTAAAGGAACGTCTTTTTGGCCTGAGCCAGGTTCCCCTTATTAGTACGGATCATGTCTTACTAGACAAAGGGATAATTAGAAAGTTAAGATTAAAAAGAGAGCGGATTAGTTATAAATTAGGCAGGGACTAGAGAATATTATAATATAGAGTTAAAAGCTTTTCTTAGTATTGAAATCAAATACTGTGAGGCTATTTTCCTCTACCTTGTATCTATATACTAGGAACGGAATTCTAGACGAGAAAACCCAACCGTGGGTGCTTATAATATACCCGCAAATCGAACCGAGAACACTTTTCCTTATAATCATGTTACCTTCTTATATATCGTCTCCAAATCTGGATCTATTATCGTTATTGCATCTCGGAAGTCGATAACTTATTATTACCCATGTTTTTCTTCAAGTTTTCCGTCAACCGCTCTCTATTCCTGCGGATTTCAACTATCTGTATTATACTACTAAGCCTTCTGTGTCCCTCTGCTTGCCATGGTTCTGGCGTCTCTAGTTCTCGCGGACGACAATCGACATCGACAGATATAGCAGTGTCTACTTCTCGAAGCACAAGAGCGATTAGTTCGACCAGTAGGGTGCCTTTAGTTTCGCACAATATATCAACCCCCTCTAGTTGGTCTACATCGACCCTTAGTCGAAAGCACCGAGAAAGCAATAATGGTGGAACTATATCAGCTTTAGTCTATAATAAATCTACAACAAGTCAACGAGCCTATACACCGTCATCTTTGACTACCAGGGGAACTACGTCAACTTCAATCCATAATAAATCCCCAACAAGTCAGCGAGCCTATGTATCGTCAACTTTGACTACTATACCACCGCCTCCTCCGCCTCCTCCACCTCCTCCACCTCCTCTGCCACCTCCACCTCCGCCTCCAGCCTCTCCACCTCCTGCCACTCAACCTACGTCACCTCCTCATAGCACTACTAGCACATCAATTCCGACACCGACACCGATACCGTCGACAGAAATATGCAGTAAAAGTAGTGATTGCGAGGGCTCATCATGTTCACTCGAAGAAGCCCGATCTCTCCAAGATCTAGCTTTACCTGCTTTGTTTAAGCGTGAGATGGCGGGTCCAGAGAATTACGGCGGCGATGTGACTAGATTTTTCTTAACAGAGCTATATAGGGCAAGGGTACGCGGGCAATTATTGGATATTATGAGAAACGGGGGAGCGGACAGGCTAGAATATTTTCGAGAACAGGATCTTACTACTGGTGTGACTAGCCTTTTTGGGTGTACTTCGATTATTATTATATCAAAAGGAGCCGTATGGGTATCGCATTGGTGGGAAGGTCCCTTTTTCCTCACAGCAAATTTCGATCAATTTCGAGACGGCGTCCTTACACCCCTAATTAACGGAGCTGGATCGGAAAATGGGGACGACGGAATGCCGGGCCTTGGCGGGCTCACCGGCCCTACGCAACCCTTTGAGCCCTTATATGAGCCTCGAGCCTTTATTATGTCCCCCAGGGTACGAGATGGTCACGATACTTTCGAATATGCGGGTAAAATCCGTATGATAGAACTTATGCTCCAATCCCTATTTCCCCATATTCAAATTACAACATATATGTACAGTAAGAATACGATCGGAGCGAAAAGTGTCAGGTCACCTCTTGGGAAAATCCTTATTCAATACAGTGCTACTGAACCAGGCTGTAAGAGAAAATACAGGATTTGGGTAGAGGCTCAGGAGTTGCTTGAAGAGTCCTGGCCGGCAGCTGAAGGACTACCGAATATTAGTTCACAAGATGTGAATACTTGTGGGAGCAGTTCGACAATCGCCTCTTCTGACTATTCTACGAGTAGGAGCAGTTCGACAATCACCTCTTCTGACTATTCTACGAGTAGGAGGAGCTCGACAATCACCTCTTCCGGCTATTCTACCAGCTTCTATGCCAGCACCTCTACTAGCAGTTCTCTGGCAGAGGTAGAGACGATGAGCTCATCCCAAACGATTTCGACCACAATTCCGGCGGGTGCTACACCATGCCCTAGCTCAGGAGATTTTGATTTTCTGCCCTGCCCGGACGGTGAAGACCAATCTATCGCAGTAATGGAAGAAAATCCAGTAGCTAGCGGAGATGGTTTTGCGTATAACCTGTACTCTGCCTGTAACAATGCTCCAGTTACTGTAATACTCAACTGGCCTAATGGCACGGCGTTAATCAAGACATTAGGTCTTGTAGTCAACGAGTTTGATACACCTGGAAATCTGGAACCATGCTTATTTTGGACCGTGGCTACTGCCGTGGTCACGTGACTACCACTTAGCTAGTATTGGAATGGAAGTTTGTGTGATTCCAGATCATGCTTTTGTATGTAATCAAGTATATACGTGGAATCACGTAAGCTCGGTCGAGCCTATTAAAGGGCCCGAACGTGTAGGAATGAAAACGTTGCGTCCTTTTCAGTGTGTCAAATGATTAGATTAGATTAGATTAATGCCCTAAGTATGAGCGCTGTAATTTAGCGATGTACGTACTATCCCTTCGTCCGGTGAGACATGTCCACACGCTAGCAAGGGGGTGTGCCGCACTGAACAGGGGGGGCTCGCCTGGCACAGGGAGCATAATAATTATGTACCTTTGCATATAAATTTATTAGTAAGCTACATCAGTGGAATGAAATCGCGTCCAGCACTCCCCCACCTTACACAAGTTTACCTTACAAAACACACAACCCCCAATAGAGCGCTTTGCCCTCCCTTCTATAGCTTTCCCAAGGACCTTTTGGCATCTTTGTTTATATAAACACCATGCACAAGTGCCTCTAGGGCGCTTATCCCAGTAATGCAAGTGCGGGGCATCGGGATTAAATACCCTCCTTCCCCCTAACCCCACTCGCAAGCTCTCTAGCTTTGCCTTCTCAGAATACCCTAATAGCTTACAATAAAGCTCGATTCTGAATTGCAAGTGCGTAAGGGGACGTTCCTCCACTGTACTTAATCGGTAAAGCCTGTAACCATTTATACAGGCTACCTCGATTAGCCAGTAAAACAAGGGCCACCAATTCCTAAAGGTAGGCTTGTGACTCTCATATACTTCCCTGAATTGGTTTGCGAGATCCACCCCTCCCATATATTGATTATAATCATCAATAAAGCTAGGAATCTGAAGCTCCTTTATTGGCATTTCGCCAAAAACCTCCCGTACGATTCGCCCATTTGTGGACGTCTTTGCAGGACGTTTTCTTTCCTTCACTCGCCAGTCCTCCGCTTTATCCACGGTATGGATATTACTTAAAGCTAAGACAATACTATTATCTTGCCAAGCTAAGCAAAGTACATCCTGAACCACTGCTGCAAGCAAGGTATTCCATTCTAGCTTTGTAGCGAACCGATTTTTGATTGCCGATAATTCTGGTGGAAATAGCTTGTACGGGCGAGTAGTATCTACTGCACCAAATTTACAGGCTCGTAGCTCTGAAAATAAGGGTACAGAGGTAAAGTAATTATCGAGGTATATTGTAAGGTAGTGGCGTGGAAGGGAAAGTGCCAGATTTCGTACCAGAGAACCGGTATTTATAAGGGTTGGATAGAGAGTCATTTTTTGTAACCCCTTCTCTCGCGAGCTCCAAGTCCAATTATATATATATCTATGATCCGCAAGCCCGTAGATTTTATACCCTTGTTTAATCGGCTTTTTGGGCATTTTGTATGTATGTAAGGATCTAGAATAATAATTAGCGGGGTAGCGGGGTAATAAAAATGGGGGAAACGCACCTGCCAAAGCACCGTACCATAAGTTCGTCAATACTCACTTCAGATGAAGGCGAGTAATATACTTGACAAGAAGCTTGTATAGACGAAGCAAGAGGTTCAAGCTTATACCACCAAAGCTTATTATTTGGTAAGTAATACCCATTTTGCTCGTCATTTATAGGGCACGAAATATGGCAATACCGCTTGATTTGTTCAAAGCGGCAGAGCGATATATGGCTTGTAATTGAGTGTAGAGGACCTTTATTAAAGTCTGAATTCCAGTATATCTCAATTTGAGGCTCATCGTGTACTCCCATATATATAATAGCACCGAGAAACACGTGTAATTCCTCCAGAAGTAAATCTGTCCATTCTCGTACCCTCTCCTCCTTTATATGTAGCCTTTGCATGCTCGTATATCGATTGGTATTTGTAGTAATTGTCTGGAAAAGCTTGGGAGTAAAGAACAGGCTAAAGTAATCGAACGGGCGTGGTTTTCGTGGAAAATCAGGAGGTAGAATCGCTCTTGCTGGCTGTCTAGATTCGGGTTGGAAAGGCTCGTAGGAAACGTCTGTGATTGGTCCAAGTTTGTGAAGTATATTTGCAAGTGATTGGGTGGTTTTTAGCCCATTAGGCTCTGGTGGTGGGCTGGAAGAATGGTCCATTGCTGGCTATGAGCGCGTACTAGAGGGGCATTACTGGATGCGATTTCATCCACGCGATGTAGCTTACTAATAAATTTATATGCAAAGGTATATAATTATTATGCTCCCTGTGCCAGGCGAAGCCCCCCTGTTCAGTGCGGCACACCCCCTTGCTAGCGTGTGGACATGTCTCACCGGACGAAGGGATAAAGGCCCCCCTATTCAGGGTCAGAGCGCTGTGGTTACTCTGCCAGCAAGCACTAATACCCCTGAAGATCGCCAATAACCTTGCGAATGCCTTATATGGTGCTTTCAGGGCACGACGCCGAGGAACTTTAGGGCATTACAGCGGGCTCAGTCCCTATAAATATGCGCTATAGGGCAATTTTGGGTCCAAATGCCCTGTATTCCCGTCACTTTCTGCCCACTATCTACGTATCTCTTTGTACAGCTGCTACTGAGAACTGGCAGCCTGTCTTTCGGGTCGCTGTCTGGTTTTTACGGCCGTGTGGTAGTAGTTCTTTGGGTGATTATCTGGTGGTGGAGGCCCGAATCGATCGTAATTATAGAATATCTTCGTTCCAAGGCCATTGTTGATCTTCTTGGACCGTCCAATTGCAAACGGATAGTGGTACTGTGCATTAAAGCCAAGCTAGACGATTTTCATCTGGTCTTTCTACTATAGTTAGCACTTTTCAGGAGACCACCAAACAAAGGGTGTTTAATTATGCCACCTATTTCCGTTGGATACTCTGGTTTTTAGTGAAAGAGATCATTGCTGCCGAATTTCAGCTGGTGGTTGCCGCTTTCTGCTTCGCGTCTTGGACAGTAATCCCTGAAAGTTCAGGCATGGGAGAGGTCGATCACAAATACATAAATTCCGCCCTCTCTCTCATTCTTCCCTATTTACTCTCTCTACTCTGCTTCAGACGACGAATATCCATCCCTCTACCCCATTCTCTCTCTCTCTCTCTCTCTTTCCTCCTCATGACCTCGGCAAAAAACAATAAGAAAATACAACCAATGCATCATGCATGCATGCAGCGCAAAAAGCAATTTAAAAACGAGAGAAAGCAAAGTGTGTCTTGTACAATCACATGATTAGGTATCATCTCCCCTTCATCCCACCCCCAGTGCATCAATTCAACCACTTCAATCCTTCCAAAAACCCGCCAGCAGTCAACGACTCAATCTTCCCTCAGCTCCTGCGTTCGCTGCTCGGGTATCATGAGCCACCATTCGTAATCGGCAGCGCAGGCTCAACCGGGCTCGTCGGGCCCGTGGGTCTCTTCGTCCTCAGCGTAAGCGGGAATGGGTACTCGTCTGGATCTTCCTCTTCTCTGCTCACCATTAGCCCCGACTCACTCACCACTCTCTCAAGAACAGAATGAAACTTACGGCAACTTCCACGCAACATAATCCTCGGTACTCAATCCCTCTCTGCCCTCCTGCAAGCTAGCAAAATCACCAGGCGTCATCATCCCACTGCGATCTCTCGGCGAGCCTGGAACAGAGAACGGTCGACTGATCTTCTGCTCAACACCAGGGATGAAATCATCCTCGTCTTCGCCGTCGAAGGAGGCGGGGTATGCTCTTCTCAGTGCGAGTTGGCGAGCCTTGACGTACTCCATGCCCATTCTCTTCCAGTCCAGTAGGTCGCTGAGTCGCTCGGTGCGATTCCGTTGGTTGATGCGTTGACGGCGGGATTTCCCGGCGAAATCGAACATGAAGGAAGTGAGTTGGTTGACGGAATCGTCGACTCCCTTCATACGTCGGTCCACGATGTAGATTCCGTAGTCGGTGGAGTTCTCAATCAATTCCTCCATGTAGCAGCCGAAACCTGAGAGGTTGGTCGTGATGCTGGGAACTCCCATGACTGTACACTCTGCGGGAGTGTAACCCCATGGCTCGTAGTAAGAGGAGAACACACCAAGATGAGTACCTCGAACGAACTCATCATAATCCATTGGCAGAACTGGGTTTGCCGAGTTCAAGAACTCGGGGTGGAAAACAATCTTGACGCGGTCTGATGGGTGGTTGAAAAGCTGGACTCTTCGGATTTGGTTCAAAATCGGATCCTCGGCATCGTTTGCCATGTTGTGGGTAACAATCGGAGGAAGGCCATGTCTCTTCATGGCGAATAACCGTCTTCGGAGCAGAATTCGGTCCTGGCTGGTAATGAGATCCTTTGCATCAGGCATTGGGTCCCCATCGTGCCATTTGAGAGCGCGCTCAAAGATCCGCTTGCCAACACCCCTTTCAATAACATCAACAGTATCTCGTAAAGACTTGATCACAGCTTGTCCCTTCAAAGCTTCCACGGTTAACGATTGTGTTTGTGCGGGCATGATGACGAATGCGACAATGGTCATTTTCGAGCCGGAGGACTTCAGTCGGTGGTTCAATCGTGCTAATGACTCGATGAACATATCAACACCCTTGTTTCGGTATTCGTATCGACCTGCTGTGAAGAAGTAAAGGGTATTCTCGGGATCAAAGTCGTTATGTCCGTAAAAGTGCCCTCGAACGAAATCGTGAATCTTCTCCTTTGCCTGTTGATGTAAATTTTGGAATTCGTGCATGGCCGAAAACTTCGTAACATTGAGACCGTTGGGAAGAACACCATCTGGCTTCCGCTTCAGAAGATGCTCGCTTTCGTATGCCGTGATGTGGGAGACAGTGGTGAAAACATCGCAAGAGTGCGCAGAAGCCCGTTCAATGCAGTATCTGTGGTAGATGCCACGCTTTCCAGCCTCCGCATCCACATCAAAGTATTGTAGGTTGTTGTAGAAATCAACTGAACCGGCGCAGAGGTATCGACCGAGGAGAGTAGCGTGGGTGGTGAAGATGGTGGTGACATCGATTCGGCGCCTTTTGCAGAGTGGGAGAGCTACACCGGATAACCATTCGTGGAAGTGTGCGATGACGGCCTTGGTCTTTTCGTGTGCAACGAACTATCGCATGTTAGCTCGTTCCCAATTGAGCTCTGGATGTGCTTACCTCTCCTAAAAACCATGCAACAAGATATCCAAAGACTACCGCCTCGTTGGTCTCGTCGTCGCCGGGAGGAGATGGAATTCCAGCCGTGTTCCACAGGTCCGCCTTCCACTCGTCGAGGAAGCGATATGCAGTCTTCGTATCGATCAGCAGAACTCTTGGGGCGCCTTCAATCAACCAGCGACCATATAAAATGCCAATTCCTCGCGCTTCCATAGACTCGATTGTTGCGGCCAGTTGGGGATTCGTCGGTGTTAGGGCTTCGACCTCGACAGCGGCCTGAGATCATCAGTTCATGTCCCCGGAGCTTAACAGGGCTCCAGACTTACCGATTGTTTATTGAGAGGCCCAATAAGTGTGTATCTGTCGCCATATTCTGCGGTCGTGACGGGAGCCTTGGATTTGATGACGGAGTAAATTCCACCGACTGGGGTGGCGTCAGGTCGCACATACTTCAACGGTGCTGGTGCTACATACCTCGGTTGGCGACTTCTGTGGCTATCTCGAACAGATAGTGGTTCCGGATGTCTCTGTTTGGGTTTCCTTCAGACATCTCGTTTCGGTTGCAGCCTTTTGCGGCGGCTTCTTTGGTGGTCTGATGGATGTTGAAGGAGGGAAGACGGACGATGGCGCAATCGGCAATCTCAAGTCTGGATGTGAGAAAGCAGCTTCACGACCTGATTGCGAGGAAAGAGCTGGTGTTTGCGATCTCCTGTGGTCTCTCGAAGGGAGTTGGTCGGGGACGGAGCTCTGACGTTCGTGGGAGCTTTCCCTACATGATAGGTCAGCTTTCCACCGTCGGCGAGTGAGGGCGAATGATCAGACGAAGGAGAACTTTACTTACCGAGTCAATTGCGCTGGAAGTGGGAAGTGAGTGTAGTGCTCTTGCTGTGCAAGACGTCGGCGCAGTCGGGACGGGATCTCTTATTTATTGAGAGAGAGGGGAGAGTGAGGGAGGGAGGGAGGGAGGGAGGGAGGAGTCGGGATGAAGCTGTTCAGAGTCTGTCTGCTTGGCCTTGAATTCGGAAGGCTGGCGTTGGTGGTGTTGTTGGTAGCTCCAGAAGGCCCGCGCTTTGCCCCAGGCTTTTCCGCAGCAGCCCATCATTCGCCGAATCTGTGGACGGGGCGGCGAGCTGTTCCCTGTCGCGAAGGCTCTCGCTGCCCATCCCTGCCCATCCCTGCGCGCGATGACCTCACACACGCAACCATCTCGCAGCCAATTTGCGAGGTCGCAGAGGCAGCGGCGAGCACTTCCAACGGCACGATGCGGGGTTGAGAGCGAGGACCGTCGTCGCCGAATGGGAGGGGAGCGCGCTGCACAGATTTCAACAGTGGGCCACTCCCTCCTGCGGCTTCCTCCTCCCCCACAGCCGAAATGCGCGCTGCTTTTGACTCTGGCTTGGCTTGGCCATTACTGTATTATTGCATTTCCTGGCAGCGCAGCGCGGGCTGAGTGCACCATCTCCGCGATTCCACTTTTCCAAGTCAAGCTACTCTACTCCTAAGGCTGCGGTCCTGCTAACGTTGCCCACATCACATGATGCGGTCCTGGAGCGGGGTCCAATCTCCACTGAGTGAGTTGGGGGCCAATCTTCACCTCTCTCCTCCTCTCCTCTCTCTCTTCACGCTTCACTCCGTTTTCCATATATTTTCACTGCTTCCATCTGCTGCGAATACTTCACCCCCCACCCTCGATACAAATTTTCTGCCCCTCAGATCGGCCCTCGCCACGAGAATAACCGGCTGTTGAGAGGTCTCGCTCCAAATTTGGCCCCGTTTCTGTTGACTTGGACCCCTGTTTTGGGCGTCCAACATTTTGGCCGAGCATAATTACGAGCGCACTAGGGGCGAGGCGAGGGTCTGGCCACCCCATATGTGCGGCCTCGCCGTCGAAGCCCTCCCTTTCCCGACAACACTCAAACTTTTCTCCGCCTTCTTTGTCTGTCCGAATCTGGGGATCGTGAGTCGAGGGGTTTCGTGAGAATCGGGCCGTTTTGAGGCCAGCGCTGTTGTCGCGGGAGTTTTGACGATGCTGAAGCCTCGTGTCTCACAGGTTTCACGCAAAGGTTTTCAGATGTTATGTTTGGAGAGATATTTTCATTGTCTATTATTATTCTTGACGGTTATAAATCTCTTAGCCTTTGCAAAGAAATAACTTACCTTCATTCCTTCATTTTCCTCAAGGGTACCGAGCAGAAGAGGCTGGAATCACTGGATCACACACCGCATGGACTTCTCAGATGTCTTCTTACCCAGTCGCCCAATCTATGGGTCTTCTTGGGCTTGAACGCATCTGCATCCTCTTCCTCGGCCTTGAAATCCATCAAGTCAAGCAATCTGCTCTCCTCCTCAGCCCAGGCGTCATCGACTTCAGCAGCCAGCTCATCGAACTTTGCTGCCCAGAACGCAGCCTGCTCAGCACGCTCGTTCTCATCCTCTGATTTCCTGCGGAAGAGACGACAAGCTAAGCAGTGACACCATTCATTGGGATCGTGGACACTTTTCAAGTCCTCACGACTGGGACAGTAGTGCGTGTGACAATGTTGACAGCCACATTCCATAGTCGGCTCATGAGGCGCCAGATTGAAGACATCGAGACTTCCTTTCGCCTCATCGGTATTCTGGAGTTCATTTCCCTCGCTCTGAGCGTCGGCAACCAGTGCGTCGACGTCAATGCCAGCGAAGATTGCGAGTGAATCGTCCAAAGCTTGGCGTTCCGCAATTGCGTTGATCGCAGTCATGACTTCAGCGTGCCAAGGATTGGCAATGGATGAGTAAAGCATCGCCTCCCGGCTTCTGACCCGTGGGATAGGAGAGGGAAGTCGGGAAGGAGCAGAGTAGTCAGATGATCGACTCAAGGATCTTTCACCCGAGAGAACGGTCCACCTTCCGCCTGGGAGAGCGAACTGATCACCATATGGATTGACAATCTCATCGTGCTCCTCCACTTCTTCCTCTTCGACCTGCTCCTCGTTTAGCGACCAAGGGTCAGCGCCGATGGATTGATATCGCTGAACACTTGACTTCGGCGCAGCGACCTCAGTAGCCTCCTCAGTCTTCTCAACCTCAGTAGTTCTAGGTGAGATCTTCGGGCTCGGCGTCAATCCATGGATTGACTCATCACCAATCGCCCTCTTAATGCTCTCTTGGCTCGTCTTTCTCACCTTGTTTGGGGCAGATGGAACGATACTCAAAACATCATCCATGTCCTGCTCACTCACTTCTCTCCCTCCCTCAAACGTAAAAGGGTTGCGGAAGGCAGTGCCATCATCGTTCATATCGAACAACTTCCCTTGGCTCTCAAAAACCTCTTTCTCGTCCGCCCTTGCCTCACTTCCAGCCTTCAAACCCGGAACTTCGGGGGAAGGAGGAAAGACCAAACGGCCAGCTTGAATGTCTTCATACATATTATGCACGGCCAGCCAATCCACATCGTCCTCCTCAACCTCATCCTCATCCTTTTCGGAGTCGGAGGTGGAGTAGAGATCAAACTTGGAGTTCGGGTCAAAGAACGCTGCTTTCGTGGGCACACATTGCGCTACTGGCGCCACGATTGTTTCTTCTTCTCGTAGAGATGAATTGTTCTCTGCTGGGCGTAAAGCCTCTGCACGTTTCAAACTCCTCTCGGGCAGCGGTGGCGGTGACGGTCTTTCCTCTTTCGCGTTCCTTTCTCCACGCTTCGGCACAGGCATAGCTTCGA
This sequence comes from Hyaloscypha bicolor E, assembly GCF_002865645.1. Lineage (NCBI taxonomy): Eukaryota > Fungi > Ascomycota > Leotiomycetes > Helotiales > Hyaloscyphaceae > Hyaloscypha > Hyaloscypha bicolor. The sequence continues at coordinate 390,510 of NW_020194667.1, forward strand.
GCACGACCCCTTCCTCATGGCCGGAGCGCACGGAAATCGACACTAGCGTGCGTTTCAGCGATCTTTCTGGAAGTGGTGGCGGTGACGTGAATTTCGGTTTCTTGATTGCCTCAATCTGTTTCGACGTAAGAGGCAACACCATCCCATACCTCTTTTCAGCCCTCTTCGGCACCAGCTTCGGTACTCTCGGAACTGCTGACGGCGGTGTCGCACCTCCTCTCGTCGATCTCTCAGATACCGGATGCGGAGTCGTAACTCTCCCCTGAATTAGTGAAGCAGGCGCCGTCACGGATCTCTTTACTGCTCGGCGAGCAGATCTTGCTGGGATTACAGGCGCCGTCTTCCGGCGTCGAATGATGAGACGTCGAACGGGAGCGTGGCGCATGGGGAAGAGTCGCGCGGTCCCGAGTTCGACGTCGTACTCGTCGTCTGTGCAGAGGTTGTGGCCTTCCTCCTCGCCTGAGCTTGAGTCTGAGGAAAAGGCTGAGATGGGGAGGGGTTGGAGGGTGTTCGCGAGGTTCTGTTCGTGCTGGAGCTGGGTTTGGGTTGGGGAAGCGGTGGGTGGCGCTGCCGGAGTGCGTGGGGATGACATGTTGATCCCTTTGTGTTGGTGTGGCTAGGGGTGTGTGGGGACTAGATCCGTGTGTGAGTATCGGGTGGGGTGATACTTCGAGATAGGTTTATGTGTCAGGGTAAGTTTATTGCAACTAGATGGCGCTGGTTAGGAGGTAAGATGAAACAGGCAATGTACAATTCTATATGCCGACAAGTAGTCCCTGTTCTGGGACAATGCATTGTATGGAGGAAGAACAAAGCAAGTGCTCTATTCTCTTGGTGTGGGATAAAGGGATTATTCTTGCGCCAGCTCGATAAATTTTTCGAATGCAGAATTTGGTTCTTTGTCATCAGGGAGCCGGATTGAAAGAAAGAACGTTTATTCTCTTGATAGTTGGTCTATTCTTAGCATTGAGTGCTAGTTGCTATTACCTCGTACTCGCGAGTTAAGACAATTCCATGCTCATCCTTCCCCGAACATATATCTGAACTTTTCTGCTAATCTTTCAGTTACTCCCCTGAATGTCTCAATGTCGGTATTAGAGACGGCTCTCACGGAATAAAACCAGTTTCTAAATATAACAGGAATTTTAACTGCGTGGTTTTATTGCTCATAGCACGTCGCGGGTAAAAGAAATATTTGAATTTCCTCCCCTAGCTTGAGAAAGATGCGGAACCTAGGCACGTGACTTCGTGGTTTCCTTTTCCGCCCTTAGGATATGCAGCGAAGTTGCCGAAGAACTCTAGAGGTCTGGTTAGAGAAGAATCATAGTCTAACACAAGTTAATATCAAGACGAAAGCTATTAATAAAGCTCCCTTTCCGAACCCAGGACTTGGATTTCAGATCGATTCAGGTACCAACAGAGATAAAAATCTTTCATCATGTCCAAACCCTCCCATCCTCACTCCAAACCCGGCCTTACAACCAACCTCCTCCCCCTCGCCTCTCCCTTCTCAAGTCTCCTCAAACCCTCCGCAAGCATCCCCAACCCACCAATCCCCTCCACCTCACCCAACGCCAATCCCCCCTCTCTCAACCCCCACTCCAAAAACCCGGCATCGCCCCAAACCCACTTCACGAACTCCTCATTCTCAGGTTTGAGGTAATCATCCATGTACTGCACAAACACGCCCTCTACCCCCGGCGGCAGCACAACCCCAGGCCGCACGCCCATCGTACTGATGAACCTGCCTCCTCCCTGCGCAGCCAACACCTGCCCGATAACGACCTGATCTCCCGCCGCGTCGGCAGCCGCGAAAACCGTCTTGAACGGCCCGAGCGCAATCACCTCTTCTGCAATCGACGGGGAGCGATAATCCAGGACCTCCTTGGCGCCGACTTGCTTCAGGGCCTCGAAGGAAGCGGGCGAAGCGGTAGAGAGAACGGTGTAGCCTGCCTACACCAGGGTCAGACATGGCTCAAACTCTGTTTTGATGTGAAAATGGAAGGGAGGGGGGGTACCAGAGCAGCGATCTGAACAGCGAAGAAACCGAGTGAGGAGCCGCCGCCCCAAATCAGCACTTTCTCTGCGGATCGCGAAATCGGATCGCGGGGCGAGGGGGGCAGGGGAGGGCGCGCGAGATTGAGGTGCAGGACTAGTGCCGACATGGCGGCGTAGACGATTGATGCTGCGGATGCCTCTTCAAACCCTACGTCTGGCCCAATCTATTGAAAACATCAGTACATTGCCCAATTTCGATTGCAATTGCAATTTCTGTTTAGGGGAGGGCAAGGGCAAGGGGAAGCGAGGGACGCACGTGAGCAGTAAGCATCTCCGTAGAAAGCGTATATTTCTGATGTCCGCCAAAGCGGTGATCATTCCGCAGCGCGAGAGCAGACATACTGAGTACTCGCTCGCCGACTTTGAATCGCGTTGTGTTGGGTCCTAAGGAGTGGATTGTGCCTGCTGTGTAATCTGTTGCTGTGAGCATATGCTCCAATCCACTTCATCGGGCACAAGTGAAAGCGAGCGACTTACTGCCGAGAATCGCGGGGTAGGTCATTGGGATGGGGATGATCCCTTTCGCCAGTTTCCAGTCGCCTGGGTGCAGAGGGATTGCATGGTTCTGTTTGCGGTGTGAATTGGATGGCTAGGAGAGGACTTTGGAGGTCGGGTAGGGGTGGGGAGGGAATAGAGATTTGTGAAGTGAAGTGAAGTGACGTGTATAGTACCTCGATAACCAATTCTCCTGGACCAGGTATTGGCATTTCTGCATGGCCGATTTCGATTGCTGCGCCCTTGGAGGGGATCCATGCTGCTTGGTTACTCATTTTCGTTATGCTCGGAGATTGGTCCGTGCAAAGCGCCAAATTTAAAGGATGGGGTTGGGCTTCAGCGAGCAGAAAGGGTTGGGAGCAAGGACAAAAGACTATTGAAGTGTGCTCATGCCCGTATGGACTGCTGCTACGAATATAAGTAATTCGGAGCGGAAGAAGTACCAATTGTAAGATGATTTGAAAGCAACGAGGGGAAGCATGTTGCAGCCTGCGTTGGATTAATAATGCCTTCGTGTAAGCCCCTGAATCACCTCGCTTAAGCCGATTGGCTGAGCAAGAGATGTTTCCAAGGCCACAATAAATAATGAAATATTATCAAGTATCAACCAATTACACATTCTCACAAAGATGAATAAAAACCCAATGATACATAGTATATTCATCCAACGCCGATACCCCCGCTCTCAACCCACTCAACCGGCGCAAGCCAATGGCCACACGTTTCACATCTCCTCTCTTGCTTCTCCTGAGCCACAGTGGGGAAATGCGCTGGGTTCATTTTCACACATTCCCACACGTATAAGCCTCTGCTTGGCCTCCTCATCGGCTCATACGTCAAGTGCCATGCTTCATACACACCCCTTTTTACCTCCCCACCTCGTGCATTTCCGAGACCGCTGGTGCCGCTGGGTTCGTCGGTTGCTCCCCAGTCTACGGCTGAGAGGTATGTTGTAGGCGTAGATGTGGTGGAATCTTTTTCTTCTCCTTCCTTAACCGCGGAAGTTGGAGTGGGAGCCCAGTCCACGGATTGGAAGTGGGGGAAGGTAGAGCTGGAGGGGGACGCACCAGCACGCGTATCGAGATATGGGTCGAAGTCTTGCTGTTGTTCCTTCTCTCGCGCTCTTTGCGCTTTGGCGGCTGCGCGTTCGAGGGCCGTGGGCGGCAGATTCGTGGGTCCGGAGTAGGAGGATCCACGAGAGGACATTTTATTTCTTATTGGGGACTTACAAACTACACTAAATGATGAACTTGTTCATGTTGGGCGGGTTCGCGTTGTGTTTTTTTAAAAGGGAGAGTGACGAAGGGGGTCAGAGAGAGTTCTATATGAGTTTTCCGAGGTTATAAAGGGCGGGATAAAGAGACGAGTGGGGAAGTAAATATAGAAGCGCCCTTTGATGATGGATTGTGGGGGGCTGTTTTCAGAGTGGGTTTCTTTGGACCTTGAGAAATTTTAAACTTGAAAGGGGCAGTTTCTTCAGCAACTTGAATTGAATGTTGGAATAACTTTTGCCTAAGCGTAAGGCGTGACTGGTGAGTGTATTGAGAAGGAAGAAAAAAAAGATGGCTGTAATATTTGCATTAGCTCTGAATTTCTTTCGGGGAACTCTTTGCAAATAATATGTTTTAATTTGTGTGAGTGGCTTAACCATTTCAGGTTTGAGTAAGTCCGCTGGCTTCCCCTCTTTGCTCTCACCCACTGCTTCTTGTACCGATACTGCGCTGGATGCCAGTTCGCGCAATTCTCACACCGTACAAGTTGTGGTGGAAGTAGTGTGTTATTCGTGGGATATACAGAGGATTGAGTTTGAAATTTTGAGGAGGCAGCTCAGGGATTCTGTGAGATTTGGAGTTAGGGATTGAAACCGTCTCGAGCGCTGATGAGTGCGTCTGTCTACTTAGACCTCTGAAGGAACTGTGAACGAGTCTGTCAAAACCTCTCGATTTCGATCTTTGTATGGCGTTTCACAAGTACTGCCTAGGATCAATTTTGGAATAGAACAATTTAATCACAGACCGTTTTGAGTAAGTCATCTCAAATTGCAGAATCAAACTTCAAGCTAAAGGATACAATGAAGAGCTGTTCCCATATCTCAGACTTGGCGTCGGCGCGCTTCAGACTATTCTCCAATACATCCGACAATAGGTTTGAGTTTCACGTTGTGTGTAGTGGTTTCACACGGAGATGACTCGAATTGCCCTCCGAACAAAGATCAGAGATGATGGCGATGACATGAAACACTTGAGACAATGCACCAACCGAGTCTTACTAAAATAACTGAAGAGCACCTCGATTCAATACGAGACAATATCTCAAGATCTCAGAGGATCAAAGAGCTCGAGGATATAACTTCGCGATCGCCCACCTGACTGGTTCCTCAATCGAGCAGAGCTCTCACCTCAGTTACAACCACCTAGATTCCTCCCAGTTCAACGAACATCAAACGGTAACCAGATCATCCCAACACAAGATTTTCGCTATATCCAGAAAAGTTCAGATGCCTCGCAGCAACGACAGCTGGCTGCGGAGCAACTGCAACATGTATAAATGTCGACACTGCGGGACTGAGCATAGCTCTCAGAACCAGTGCCCGGCTCGTCACCTATGGCCGCCACTTGTTAAATGCGATTTCAGTCCTGGATGGCATAGAGGCCCTTGCTGGTATAAAGAGACTTAACGTGGCTGCAAAGCTGGTGGGGAATGATTGGATACTTGTGTGGAAGGGAGGCTGGCGAAGAAAGGGGAGAATTGGAAAATGATAATTCATATTAGGAGGTCTATAGAAGACTAGGAAAGACAGAAATATAGAATAAGAACAGTGTGTTTTACATTTTTCGATGAACAATTCCGTGATGAGTTTCCCAGAAACTCGAGAAAAGGGGGCGGGGTAATACTAGAGGGGACTGATGACTCAGCAAAAGTAACTCTACCCAACCTAATTTCCTATTTCCCAGTATTCCTCTTCATTTGTTCACCCGATACTGTGCGGTTCACGGATACACTCTTCCAGCAAATTTCTGACCGAGTGCAACCCCTCGGGCTTCTGCCTATTTACAGAGTATTAATGCACTCAGTGTCGGCTTCACGGACTTGCTTCGACGTCGTTCCTCCTTTCCTGACACTTTATCCAATCCTCAGCAACCCTTCATTTACGAGTGAGAACTCATAGGATTGCCTTGGCCACTTGATACCGAGATTTAATCAGAAGCCATGACCTCAAAGTCGACGCCAGATTCGCTGTCCCTCGAGGTCTGGCATGCTGTCACGTGTGCACTCCTTGATGTCAACTGATGGAGGTCGATGGTACTGACTTTTACTTCCTTCTATCAAATATTCGACAATAACGATACAGTAATAATGACTCAAGTGCTACGCAACTAAATCCAACTCGATGTCCTCCCAGAAGTTGTGGATATGCTCGAAGTATCATGCGCTGGAATGAGATGTCCAGCGGATGCAAGACACATATCCAGCGAAAGTCGAAGCTGCACTGTACTGTCTTGGACGCAATCATCTAGACTCAACAAAGAACCCTTTGTCACAACACCAGCCAATCGAAACTCGATGGCCATGGCCATACCAAATCGAGAATTCCTGTACAAAGAATGTCTCAGCATACGAGCCTTTCCTCCAAATCTCTAGCAATCCGGCTCGGTCTCCAAGTTTCTGTCAGCAATCGCGGTCATAACTTTCACATATAAGGCTCTGCGGCGCTGGCCTTCCAAGACGATGCACGAAATAATCATAAGAGAATATACCCCAACTATCCCCGGTCCTTTTCACAACCGACATCATGCAAGAAACAGCGGAGGAGTACGAGCAAGGCCTTTCGTTTGAACTGCTCCAAGTTTCTCAACCCGGGAACGCGAGGAACACGAATCAAAACCAGAATCATATACTCAGGGCAAGCGGCGTTGACGGGAGCCACAATTGCAACTACCTATACTGTGGAGCAGATCATTGGAATCAAGACTGCCTTCCCGGCGTGCTGAAGATATTGGCGGGCGGATTGACCATCAACCACAAACGCTTCAGAAGACAGAGATCAAGTCCCAAGTCAGGGAATAAGAGAAAAATGGCGACTGAGCCTTCGGATCACGCTACTGTGAATACTCTCACACGATCATGTTGGAGAAGAGGAGGGCAGAGAAGTTTCGAGGCAGTAACCTCTGGATGTCTCGTTCCTCCGAAGTGCTATGAAAGAAGAACGCATCCTTCCAACAAAGCACGGTTACTGACTTAGATTCACCGTATCATCGAGTTTCTTTCTCTGGGTCTCTAATTGTGTCTATTGTCCTTCACCGATTTCTCCTAGTTCGCACAATGTCCTACTCCTGTCTTTAACCATTTCATCAAAGGAAACCCTGGGAGAGCAAAGACCTCTTTGATCGACACTCAGGACAATAGTCCATCATTTCTCAATGTCTTTCAAGTATATAACAAGAGCGTTGTCCCCTCTTCCTGTTTTGTTTTCCAAAGTACGATTTAATTCACGTTATCATATCAAGACAATCCCGTTCTTCCAACCTTCAACCACCCAACCCACCTATATCAAAACAACCTCCAAGTTTTAATTACATTCATTTTTAAGCTTCAAAAATGGCTCGTGGTAAAGGAGGCGGTCGCGGCGGCGGCGGCGGCGGCGGCCAACAAAAGTACTGCAAAAACTGTCAGAAGAACGGCCATACCACCCAAGAATGCTATAACAACAAGAACAAGAACAACCGCAATAATAATAATAGTAATGGTGGCAACGGGAAAGGAAACAAAAATGGTCAGCAAAATAACGGAGGTGGCAAGTACTGCTCCAACTGCGACATGAGAAATCACAATACCGAAGACTGCAGCAAGAAAGGCAACAACAATAATAGCGCACAAAATCAAAATCAAGGTCATATTCAAGCTTATGGCGCCTACCAAACCCCGCAAGTCCCAGACTTCAACGGTCAACCCATCGTTTTCAACGACCCGTGCCAAATATGCAGTCAACGCGGGCACATCGCGCGAGACTGCCCGAACCACACCAGCTTCATCCCTCCACAAGCAGGGGCCTACTTCCCGCAAACCTACCGCGAGCCCTCAGCCATTCCCGCACCATACCAACCGCCGCAACAGCAATGGCAACAACCCATCCAAAATCAAAGCTACCGAAGCAACCCCAGCGTTGCTATGGAACTGATCGGCGAACAAGTCTCCAAACGTCCCATTCTCCTTCCTCCCATTCAGTTTGTGCAAGATTCAGCTAGACAGGGGTGGCAATTTGGATATATCCCACCTGAGATCGCATGCGAGAGGCCGCGGATACAGGATAGAGATGGGGACTTCATGATGGCGGACTCGTGGGAGTGTGGCGAGTGCTTGATTCCTGCGAGACAGGATGATGGGATGCAGAGATGGACCAGTGCGCCGTATCAGCAGTCGCAGCAGCAGGTTGCTTGGGGGAGTTGTTACTAGGGGAAAGGTAAGTAAGGAGAAGTTTGTGGGCTGGTCCCGTGGATGTGTAGATTTGATGACTGTAAATGAATTTATGGAGTTTGGAAACTGGTTTATCCTTTTTGTTCGTGTCTCTTGAATGTGATTGTGAAGTGGAAAAGTTAAAAGATGAATGCTTGAATGTCTTCGGGGGTTGGAAACCTCGATCTTCGTCAAGTTAGGGCTGCTTCACTTCAGATTATTATACTTGCCACTTCCTGCATGCTTTCCAAAGTGGACTAAAAGCTTCTTCATTATTGTATGTCTTTCAACACATCATGCGGACTTGTTAGAATCACAAGGAGGTTCAGGAATTTGAGGTGTAAAGGCTTGATCCTGAAGTCCACGACTGAGACTCGGCAAGTACGCCCGAAGCTATGTGCTAACAAGTTCCGCTTTTTGAATGCTAATTCCCTCGTGGGGAAGTAAGAAGGAATAGAACGGGAGTGTTCCACGCTGTTCTGTACATGAAAAAGGAAAACAAAAACGTATGAAGGCACCAAATGCAGGTGCAAATTCCTGAATGCGTTCTGCTCATTCATCCACCACCAACGCAAATGCAAAGGTGTAGACTCACGCTCAAGGCGAGCACGGAAGCAAAAGTCTCCACTAACCCGAGAGTAGTTCGTTAACCTGACTTGCTATCAAGCCATACTTCCGCACTGGCCCAAATTCTCTTGCTACCATAGTCCTTGCCTTCATCGGTGCCGTAAGCGAGGAGGAGAGGGTGAACAATTAACGTGATTGGCCTGCCCTTTAAATGGTCCTCATGCTCATCATATCTAACTAATGTATGCGGCTTCAGATATTCACTGTCGGCGTCAAAGGCAAGGTTTTTCAGGCGTTGCATCTCTTGCAAGGTACAGCATTCCAGTGTGGTTTTTTGAGTCCATAGGCAACAAGACAGATTTGCGGCGTCCTGATAGATATCCCTGAGCTTTGTCTTCATCTCTTCGTGGTTGCTGCTGGGATCAAGAAGATATCGAGCTGCTCCGTCCATGAAATTTATTGGAAAGTGATCGATTTATTGATGGAAAATCGATATATTGGAGTTTGACAATCTGTAGAATGACTAGATACAGGAGAGTGAAGAGTAAAAAAAAGGAGAGGAGGGAATCTAAAGTACAGTTCTTATATACCCACTAGTGGGTGGCGATTTCCTCCGGTATATTATAAATCAGATGACTCATATATATTAGTGAGCGTTCCCTGAGCTTCCATAGTGAGCGTTCCATAAGCTTCCATAGTAAACCATTATAAATGAGAGTGGCGAAGCTAAATTAGTAGTTGAACCTGGTACTGGAAGGATTAGTAAGCTAGCCAAGCTAGCTTACCAATTCAACACGCCTCCTCCTTTCAGTCCAGGTTTGACGTCAGTGAGGCTAATAAGCCGTAGCTTCGATCGTAGCAGTTTAAAAGCACTTCTAGGGAGTAGTTTACCCCTAAAACTATCCATTTTGGGCGCCTCCTGATTCGTAGAACCCTGTTCAGGAGCACCTGTAGGTGCTATAGGTTCTTGGTTGGTTTCCCTGAATAGGGGTTCAGGGGGCTCGCTTAGGTCAGAAACACCCCTAATTACGTCACGTAACGCGTTTTCAGTAGCACCCCCTTTGGCACCGGAGTGGTTTTCTCCATCGTTTTCTAATGGATCGTCAAGCTATTAATTTCCAGTATCAATAATAATGGTATCTCCGTAATCTGTATCGGGATTATCCGAATCATTAGTGGAACCATTATTAGATTCTGCAGTAGTTCCTACTAGTTTTCTGTATAGCTGGGACGCTGGGTTTAGGAGTGAAACTCCCTTGACGTGTTCTTTAATGGAGAGTATATAGGGGCTTCCGCTAAGGGAGACTAGCGCATCCGATTTTGACGATTTTAGGGTATGCCCTAAACCAAATTAGTCAAGCTAATATAACCCTGTGGAGGAGTTATATGTACCAGTTGCAATAGCTATTCCGTCATTAATAATATAGACGTTCCCTTTAGAAAAATTAATATCTCCTCCAGTTTGTGTAATTTTGGGAATCGATAATAAGGAGATGTTCCGGAATTAGGGGCTATAAAGCATATTATTAAGCTATATTTTTAGCTCCGGTTTAGTGGCTAAAATAATGGTTCCTTTCCCCCTAATGAGAATTATGGATTCATTACCAAGAGTAATTAGAAATGGTTCCACATCTTTATAGGTAATAAAGGAGCTTTTACTCCCTGTAAAATGGTCCGTAGCACCCGAATCGATATACCAGATATTCGTGGAATCGTCGTCAAGTAATTGGCTACTAAGAAGGGCGCTGGATGTCGATTTTTCAGTAGTTGATTTTCTGGCAGTCCAGGCCTTTTTATAGATAGCTAATAGAGCTAATGGCGCCTCCTGATTAGTGGAATTAGAGTCTTTTCTATTGGAATTAAAGAAATCCTGGGCTAATTTGTAGGTAATATAGTCCTTAATATCGTGCCCTTTGAACTTGTGGAATATATAGTAAGCGTTTGGATTATTAGCTTGCTTTGGTTTCGACTGATTATCTCCACTCCCTTGGGCAGCTAGTGCCTTAGGAGTGGTATCTGGGTTAAAGTTGAAATTGGAGGTTTTAGCCCTAAGCTTGTCCTCTTTAGTGGAAGCGTCCGCTTTGAGCAATTCTATCTTCAATTTATTAACGTTAGCTCTAATGGAATTCAGGAGGGGCTTATATAAGTCGTATTCCTTTGGCAGTCCGCGAATCAGGTATCCGGACACTGAAACGTCCGAAATCGACCCGTTTACCCCCTTGATTTCAGCTACTTTGCGACTAATGCGGTTAATGAAGTCGTCCATTCCCTTGGTACTATCAAATGTAATAGTTTCTATTTATTAAAGATATAAAGCTTCCTTCTGGGCCTTTAGCTATTTAGCTTTGACCTGAATCTGGGTCCAAATTTGGTATGCAAGCTTGATTTCCTTGAATTATTACCAGGTATTATGGGTAATAAGCAAGCTTAGTACCGCTCTGGTAATTGCTACTTGACGAGCAATCGATTTATCGTCCTTTGGAGCTGCTTTTATGAGAGCAGGAGCTTGATCGGGGTCGATATATTCCCATAGATCTTCGACGATAAAGATATTCATAGCGTTATCCATCCAGGAGTAGATATTACTATCTGAGAGAGGTTCGATTTTTGTACCTTTATAGGTGACATATGTCGATTTTTTGCTATCCGGCATATTGGATTTTGCGGAGAATTTCTGACCGAAAAAGGCCGTGTTTTTTGGTGAATTCTGCTGACGCAAAGCCGAAATAATAGGTGTGATTCAATAGAATTAACGATTTTGATGAAATCGGAAATGGACAGGTGAATACTAAGGGTCTCGTGACACTTGACTTAGTAAAGCACTAGCCGGGCTCAGAACCTATTGGAAAGTGATCGATTTATTAATGGAAAATCGATATATTAGAGTTTGATAATCTGTAGAATGACTAGATACAGGAGAGTGAAGAGTAAAAAAAAGGAGAGGAGGGAATCTAAAGTACAGTTCTTATATACCCACTAGTGGGTGGCGATTTCCTCCGGTATATTATAAATCAGATGACTCATATATATTAGTGAGCGTTCCCTGAGCTTCCATAGTGAGCGTTCCATAAGCTTCCATAGTAAACCATTATAAATGAGAGTGGCGAAGCTAAATTAGTAGTTGAACCTGGTACTGGAAGGATTAGTAAGCTAGCCAAGCTAGCTTACCAATTCAACAAAATTCGAAGCCTGGGTCTGGGAGACATCGGCGATGATTTGCATTGATGAGATGTGTAGCCGACTTTCGCCTTCTGTAGAGTTTGTTCCTGGGGCAGGCAGTAGCAATCGTAGAGTTTGACTCCTCCAATTGTGTGCATCTTCTGCGTTGGCTGAAAGTATTAGCATTGTTAGACTGTGCCTGTGCAAGAAGAGAAGAGTCTTACAATTTTGCGCCTGTTCATAGATCCAACGTAACAGTTCAAAACCTCCAGCTTGGCAAGAATCATTGCCGCGTGCGTCCACAAGGAAGAAAAACGGGCTTCGGAAAATGGTTGTGTACAGATGATGCGCAAGGAGTGCGTTTAATAAGAGTGCTGGAGATTTTGGTGTTGATAGTCCTCTTGGAAGCTGTCTGTTTTCAAGCACAGCGACGTGTGACAAACTCTCCAGCAAGCCGCTGAGCTCGGGACGGTCGACTTTCTCAAGAATTTCTGTACTTTTTACTGCGGCTGCTCTTGCCCAGCTTCGGATTTCTCTTTTGATTCCATCAAGTTTGCAAACCACTGTGATATCTTCCATAGGAAGCCATCGTCCTTTGCTCATCTGCTTAAACGAAGCCTCTTGCTGGTTGCGAACTAGTTCTTCGTAGTCACCGTGGGCCAATTCGAGATCGTCTTCCAATCTGTGGATTCTGACTTGACATTCGATGTCTTTCTTCTTTTGATCGCGAAGCAGGTCACGGTTTGTACGATCGAGTTCAGCATACCCCTCCTTCAATTTCTTTTGATCTTGAACCAAATCGTGGTTTGTACGTTCAAGATCGCCCATCCGGTTCGCGATGAGCTGGGCTTTCTGTTTATGCTGCTCATACTTGGCCATCAAACTCTTGATCTTCTTGTCTTTGATCTGTAATTCTTTAGCGGGAGAAGTGTTATGGTGAACCCCTCGATACGACATTAGCAGGGAAATCATCTCAGAAGTAGGTGGTTAGGGGCAGTACCAAGGATACTATTGAATGTCTTCTTGATACCAAGATAACCTTGCCCTTGGCTGTTGACTGATTTTGGATTTTGAACAGCAGACCTAGACGACCCACTGGGGGGCTGCGAAGGAGTGAGTTCGTCGCAGTCTAATCCGGAAACCTCGGGTGGCGAATGTCTAGAAGTTCTCGTCTCATGGGCTGGACCAAGGTCTTGCTCGGTTCAGGCGTCTCGGGTTCGATGTCGCCAGACATGATCTATTTAGTTGTGGCTGAACTCATCCCTGGCTGGAGAGAACTTCGCCTTCTGGAAATTCGACATTCTTGGTCTGGGTCGGGCATGTTTTTTCGTGTACTTTCGTCCATGTTTTCGGCTTATGGCTTCCAAACGCGTGGCCTCAATCAAGACTTCTCGGCATTGGAACTCGTCAAATCCCCAGTGTAATCTACGAATCGAGTAACTGTGTTTCGGATCTGGGTTTTCGCGTCGGTCGGCGCGCTTGGTAGAATCTCATGTAATATTCGACTGGAAGGAGTTGAAACCAAGAGGTTGGTGAGCTTTGATATTACTGATGCAAGCAGACAAGAAGGGAAGAAAGAAAGAAAGAAAGAAAGAAAGAAAGGGAAAGAGGGGACGGCATCCAAACCAATAAACCAGATCGTACCTCGGGTGGCTATGCTGAGGAAGGTGAGCTTCAGAGAGTGCAAATCCTTTACATAGAAATGACCCGGCGGGATCTATTCACTCGCAGGATGTGTTCTCCGTTTGTTCGAAGTGACAGACGAAGTGAAGCTGTCGAATTCAGTGAGGTTGAGAAGTATCCTCCAACCCTCTCCGGCAGTTGACAAGATAGTCAAGGATTGTGTTGGTTGTCCAGATTCTGATGTAGTGGCGACGAAGAGCATCCTGCGCGTATCTTGTCCTCGCAGCCTCGCAGCCTCGTCTGATCTGTGTGCGGGTTGGTGGGTGTCCGGACTTGGCAGGGGCTTCCAGGGTTCAGGCCTTCTGATTTGTTCAACCTCTCGCTAAATCAAGGGCTAGCTTCCCAGTGAAGAGGAGCTCAAAAGGCTCAAACAAGATGATCTCGAGGATCGATCTTTTCTACTTCGCGCCTCCACCATCCAAGAATAAAGTATCGTTGGCAAGGGCTTCCGAATCTTTCAGAATCCTTCAGCGTGCTTATGTGTTTAATACTATTTGTTTCGATCTTGCCTTGCCTCGACTTTTCCTGCGCATAAGGTTCCTTCCCCGATTCACTTCTCTGTCACCCAGGAACAACGCGGATTCAACTTCAAATTTCTTCCACATCCGCCGTTTAAATCTTCCATCCTCCACATCAAGTCAACAACCAGGCAACTCCTAAGCTCGCATAATACGATCAACATGGCCTCCAATGGCTGGAATGTTGCTGGAGGACGCAAAGCCCGAAAAGCAGCGAAAATGGAAGCTGCCCTAAATCGTCTCCTCGCGCCGGCTGAACAGACCCGACATAAGATCATTGTTGGTGTTGACTATGGAACCACCTTCTCAGGTATGTCGTCCGGCTTCGATTGCCTTCAGTATCTTGGTGTTGACATACATTACACTAGGGGTCAGCTATGTTACGACCGACAAGAGTGACATTGGCGACATCAACATCATCACAAAATGGCCTGGAGACACCCTCATATCTTGGAAGACCCCAACCAGAATCGCTTACAAGAAAGAAAACTTAAGTCTCCAAAGTAACAAGTGGGGATTCGAGGTCAACTCCAAGCTAATCTCGTATTCGTGGACCAAACTTTTGCTCGACAAGAAAGCAGTCGTTACACAATATGATGACCCTACCCTGTTTTCGGACATGTCGGCATGTACAATCGGCTCCAAGGAATGTTCGTCACGTGACATTACCCCCCTCCCAACTTTCAAACTACATAATTTTAAAGTTTATAAAGTAAAAGACTTACTTTTTTCTATAAGTAGGCTTATAAAACTTTAATATTACTTATATGAGATAAATTTAATTTCTAACTTAATTAGTTTAATATATAATTTAGTTTATATTACAGAAATAAAGCTAAAAAAAGTTCCTTTAATAAAGATTTAAATAGTTTAGTTTTTATTAATAGAAAAGGTTAGTAACCCTTATATAATATATTTTATATAAATTTATTTATAATATTAAAGTTTTATTTAAAGTTATCTTTTTTAAAGCTAATAAGTAATAAATAAAAATATTGAAATTATAAAAATTTCGCTTATTTTCGCTTATTTTCTTTAAAATACTCTTTATAAAAATCTTAATAACTTTATATTTGGTTAATAAAATTTAGTAGATTTTTAATAATATTAAACTTAAGATAATATAATATAATATATCTATATGTTATATAATAATAATTACGAAATATAAATCTATATAATTTTTAATTTAATTTTTAATTTTTAACTTTTATTATTAAATAAATATAAAATATTAATAAGACTTTTTTAATAGTTTATTATAATAGTTTATATAAGTTAATAACTTATTAATAAGCTTTAAATCAAAGTTTATTTTGTAAAATTATATTAAGTATTTATAAAGTTATATTGATTTAAAGTCTAGGAGGGGTTGAAGTCACGTGACGAACATTCCTTGGAGCCGATTGTACACCTCAAGGCATGATGCGATTACCCTATTTCCGTGACGCACCGGGACTGTGCGAGGATTTTCTTCGCGAGGTCTTCGAATACGTTTCTGCAAAATTGCGCAGAGAGATGACTGACTTCACCTTCAACAATACCCCTATGGAGTGCTGGGTAACTCTACCAGCCATATGGTCAGACGAAGCGAAAGATGCAACACTGCAAGCTGCAAAGAGAGCTGGGTTTGGCAACCGGCCTGGGGATGAGGTCTTCACAATTTCAGAGCCTGAAGCCGCAGCCATCGCAACATTGAAGAGGTACGCGGCATCTGGACCTGATGTCCTAAATCCCGTCAAGGTATGCCCCCCGGTCTTTTGCAGTGGATGTCGAATGGTTTAATTAACGATTCTAGCCTAACGAGAACATATTGATCCTTGACTGTGGCGGAGGGACGGTTGACATTACAACTTACAAGATCACCCAAGTTGAGCCACGATTAGATTTTGAGGAACTCTGCGTTGGCATTGGTAAGTCGCCTTTGAGCCAACCCGGATAGCCTCGCACTGCGATCGAGCTCTGATACGGTAATTTTTCTAGGTGGCAAGTACGGCTCAACTTATATTGACCGAAGGCTGCATGTTCTGCTCTCCCAGCGGTTTGGAGATGCTTTCAAAAATGTCTCGTGGGCGCAAAAAGGCCCTGGCAGCAAATTTATGGCATGCTTTGAGGGAATTAAACGAGATTTCGGACTCAAGGACAACCACGAAGAACGAGAGCTGGGTCCTATCAATCTCAGCATCCCGGACTCCGAGTTCTATGACGAGGAAGAGCGGCTCATCAAACTCTCATAGTAAGTGCAATGCCGCTGTTATCATGAGCTCACCTAATAGCTTTTAGTGATGACATGCAAGACTTGTTCGACCCAGTCATTCAGGATGTTCTTCAATTAGTTGGGCAGCAAGTGAAAGACGCAAAAGAGAATAACGGGGCTAAAATTGACGTAAATCCCTCCAACCAAGTCGCATAGAACCGTAAGATGCGCTGACCTTGCATCCAGCGTATTATCCTCGTTGGGGGTTTTGGCGAATCACCATACCTTTTCAAGGAGCTTGAGAAATGGTGTCGACGAAATGGAGGGATTACTTTGATGTGTCCAGACCACCCGTGAGTCAGACGGGAGCAAGTACCCAATCTTCACTTAGCTAATGTTTTGGAGTCAATCTGCTGTGGTAAGAGGTGCTGCCCTCCGCGGTCTGGAAGGAATTGCCCCTCGCATGAAGCGCGCCCGCAGACACTATGGGTTTGGTTTGTGTATTCCATTTCGGGAGGGTATTGATCCTGAGGAGCGAGCTTCGATCGATGACTTCGATGACGTGAAATATTGCTGTGGAAGAGTGGAATGGGTTATCGCAAAGGCAAGTCACGATTGCTCAAATGGGGTGTCCAGCTTTCTAATAATATAATGTGCGGTTAGGGCGAAAAGATATTCAGTGACACTTTTAGAACACAAGACGTTCGCAGTGTTATTACACCTGGCCAGGCCGCCACTTCAAACATCATCATGTATTCCTGTGGGTTGAATGACCCTCCGGAGTACTATTCGAATCCCAGTACGTCACAATTTACACCTAAGTACTGCCGCCGCAATCCCAAGCTAAGACTAACTGTAATAGGAGTTGAAGAAGTCGGCGGCATCACATCCAAATTCGAGAAAGACTTTGACTTTGGTCCTAGCTTGAGGACGACATACAATGCGAGGTTGGGAAGAAATGTGGAACAATTTTCACATCAACTTCAAGTCAGGTTTGGTGACAAGGGGGCGAATCTTCAATTCAGGAATCTGCTTAACGGAAAAGTCGTGGATGAAGCGGTCATCGAGTTTGGTCGGCGTTGATTGCGCTGCGAAGTCGAACACAATGTACAATTCTCCACACAAATTTTCCTTTTGCGAGCCGACAGCACTTGCGTCGTCTTAGTTCTTGTATTCGATTCTCTGGTGGGACGGCTTTTACGACCCGATTTTCAGATCCTCGGATTCCTGACAGCACTCGAGTTCTCGTTCTGGCCTTAATTGATTGGAACGGATTTGGGTTACTGGCTTACAGGTATCATCGATTCTTGATGCTGGACTTTTATGGTAGTTGAACTCTAATCCCTCAATCTTCGTGCCGCATTCGGTTGGTAAGCTTGCCGCTCTTGCTCGGGAGCTAATCACCCTCGGCTCACTCTCGGCTCAGCCAGCTCACCTGACCAGTCTGAGCAACCTGAGCAGTCCATGAGCGCGCCGCCGGTAAGGCAGACGAGACCGCCGAGCGTGTACCTCTGCATATAGTAGCCGTAGGTAGAGAGAATAGCGCCACTTTCGATGACGGCGAAAATTATGAGCATGATAAAGGGGAGAAGACGCACGCTGGCTTCGAGGGCGGTGTCGTTCGGGTAAACTAAAAGAAGATCGGGATTAAATAGGGACGACGGTTGCGGCTCCGCCTATAGCGGTCATAACGAAGAGGATAAGCATAGCCCTCGACTTGAAAAACTCAACTGGGAAAACACGTCAACCAGTGGTGGTGAAAATGGCGTAAACTTGTTGAAGTCCTAAGAGGATGAAGAGGACACCAGAATAGCAGAAGAGATTAATTAATGGTTTGTCCGGAACCCCACTCGTCGGTTATACCATTGAAAGACACGGCCACGACGCCAGAGATGAAGGCTCCCATAGCGAGAATACTTCCGACGTAGTCTACCCCATGCGCGCGGTCCATTAAAGAGATTCTGGGGGGAGTCTTTTGTTAGGGAGCAGGAAGAGATAGACAGGGCCGTAGGCGGCGCTAATATAGTATAATATTACATCCTTCACCTGCCAACACCGCCCTATCGCATTCCCAATATCTCATCTCAAAGCATATCTCATACCTCTAAAACCCTTTCATGTCTTGTGTTTCGTCCTTCTATCCTATAAATAGTTGCGAAGTCAAGGGTAAATTGCTAGTATTGAAGGACCTCGTTAACCATAGATCAGCCATAAGAGCGCAGCCCTCGCACAAGCTCGAAGGAATGCATCATGCATGCTTATAAAATGTGCTACTACTATAACTATTGACTTTACACAATTTTGATTGTGACATCCTCCGCGTCAGTAAAATACGATTTTCGCATGAATCCAACAACGCCCACACGTCTGTACTCCTTGGCTGTATCACCACTTGGCTGAAGTAGCAATCCAGTGACCCACGGAATCATATGGTCAGCAATAAGAACTGGAAGGACCATGAGATCATCTCGCGATCTGTCTAGATCGCTGTCAAAGTGAACCTCCATTCCATAATTTGCCCCTTTATCTGAAACTGGTGTTTCTGTAAAGTGCCTTTTCGGTTTGATCTTGCCAGTAACAATGATATATCCCCCATTTGATAGGCAGCCCCGAGGATCAGGACCTAAAGCTTGTATATTCACGTCCACTATGTTAAGTAGCAGATCGTCTCCCTCGGGTATACTAGGAGGGTTGATATTGAGCACAAGAAGTCCATAAGATACGGGCTTTATTGAGGAAGCCCAGGACCAGGACGGCGCGGCATAAGTAGGCTTTGGAGTAGGATGAATGATGTCCAGAAGATTTTGAGCGGACAAGAGAAATTCGGGGCCAAACGTAGCACTGCGATTATCAGGAACAGTCTTCCAGACAAGACCTCGAAGAAAGTCTTTCTCCCATAAACCAGCGAGATAACGATCACCGGTTAAAGCCTCTACTTCCTGTGCTAACCCAGAGATAGCTGGAAACCTATCATTAGGAAATGTCAGGTCCCTCTGAGAATAGTCCTCAACAACACGGAACCAGGAGTCGTATATTGCGTCGTCTCGCTTGGACGCAAATATTCTGTGAAGGCCGGACGCCAAAGAGAGTCCAACAGGAGCTGGTTCTCTGTTGATAGGATAAGTATCCAAGAGTCGATAACGTGAGATTTTAGTCAGCTCGCCAAGAAATCCTTGGTCCAGCGAGCCATGATCGGAGAAACCCTGGGGATTTGTATCTGTAGCTCGTAGTGATCTACACTCCCAGAGAACAGTTTTTGGAGTATAGTGAAAGACTCTTGGTGAAAGCTCACGTTCCTGTAAAGTCCAGCCTCTTTCATTCAGCGGAATGCTATTCAAAGAATCAATCCACTCCACTCTTTTTTGTAGCTCCTCTCGAGCCTTATCTTCCCAATCTGGTGACTGAAACATCACTTCATCGAGCCAGAGCTTCATTAGGAGCATCCTAGTTTTCTGCGGGATGTCATAGTTCATCTCCGTTTGACCTGACATGCCTCGAAGGATTT
Source organism: Hyaloscypha bicolor E (assembly GCF_002865645.1). Classification (NCBI taxonomy): domain Eukaryota; kingdom Fungi; phylum Ascomycota; class Leotiomycetes; order Helotiales; family Hyaloscyphaceae; genus Hyaloscypha; species Hyaloscypha bicolor. Next base: position 410,146 of record NW_020194667.1, read on the forward strand.
GAAGCACGTCAGGCTCATGAAAGGTAGAATGTGTTTCGTTCTTATATGAGATGGAGAGTGTGCACCAGGATTCCGCGTAGACCCTACTCATTTTCGCTGATTCTTGCTCCCAATCTGATGTAGAATCTTGGATAATGCATAGAGAGTCAATCCAAACGTAGTTCACTCCGAGTATTCGTGCAAAATCGAACGCATCTCGAAAAGATAGAGGTAAGCTAGCTTCACAGATCCTTTTGAGGTGCGATTCGAAAGTTCCGGACAATGTTTTTGCTGAGCTTGGCATGTTGCAGCCCCATGAATGACTTAGCGCAATGTATCTAGAATCGACGATCACAGAGCCATTTGGGACAAGTAAACGTGGCGAACGAGGAGACGTGAAAGAACCAATATCTATGACTCTTGTGGGTATGTAATTGCCTAGATGATGGCTTTGCAATGCACAATGTGGATGATTTTCGAAGCAGTTCTTGATCCACGAGGATCCGCGAGCGAAACTGAGATCTCGTTGTTCTCCCATAGACATAGAAACCCAATACTCTATTGCTATTAGAATGGTACGGCATTTACAAAGGGTGTGTATGGCTTACTTGACAATGCCAATTGGTCAGGAAAGTTAGGGCCGAAGTCAAACCCAGCATGTCCAATAATTTCCCATCCCACACTCAACAGACAGACCACCACCGCCTCGCATTTCGGGGAATCTTCGGGGAGATACTGGATTATACGGATACAAGTTATGCAGCCTCTTCCAGCGCCTTCTCTTATGGTTGATAGTCTGCGATATACTTGTTCTGCGCCATGCCGAGGGAACGGTGCACGTCCTTGCGTCCCGAATCGAGAGAACGGTGCAAAAAGAGGTTGCTTAGGAGAGAAACTCCATGGTAATGGAATTCCTTTGCAAGAAGTGCAGAGCAAGTTTATGTCCATTGCGTGGCAATAGGCCAATCTCTTGGGATGCGAGTTCGTTGATGCTCTGTGATTTCGTTAGGAGGATATGTAGATATGGAGAAAAGTTTCATTGTACAGGCAGACATTCAATTTTCAAGGAAAGGGGGGCAAGTTGGGAGACACAGCCACCACTTGGTGGTATTGGCCAGGAGACCTCAAGGCAACCATCGCTGTCAGTCAAAGTCTTCGCTCATCTGCGGCCCGATCTATGGCCAAAATACGAGGCGGTGTAGCGATTCCCGCCTACTGTCGGGCCGCCAATATTGGAGCTGGGTCTATCTCAGCTGGGATGCGGGAGGAGCCGTACACTATAGCACCTTCGTAGTCTGCTAGCTCTGATTCTCTTATGCTACAACTCAATGATGAGGCGTAAAATAAGGAGGCGTCGATTTTGAGGTCTGCGCACGGGCCACTTTTTCTTTGGCATTACATTTGACGCCTCGGGCAACAAAGATGTGTTGGGATTTCAGGCAGACAGACCTAGAGCCTGCTCAACAGTTTACCAGCCAAACGCCCACACCGCTCGACCGCTCAAACCCCGATTTGGCGACAATAGCACACAATTGGGGAAAGCAATATCGGATACATGCAAGGATGCTGCCCAAAGGATCAAGCCTGCCAACCTAGACCATGTCAGTCTACTTTTCCGGCTACTGTACTCAATATGTCCACTCAAGGTGCTTTTGCACAAGGAACATTTCTCGCACGGTGGGTTTCATCACAAAAGGCTAGATGTCTGTTCTGAATTATTATCATTTGATCTACACACACGTTTCCTAGGAAGTCTCTTGCTTGTCCAGGCGGAAAGAGGAAGCTTTTTAATTCCCTATTCTTTTTTGGATCGCCAATTAGCATCGCAATGTACTTATCTATTTTTCAGTATGAAATTTCGTGGGATATATTCCTTTTCTTTGGTCCTTAAGAAGATTGACATGATGCTAAAGTTGCCTCCTCTCAACAGCAATAAGATAAGGTAAGCGTCGAAGCGGGAAACACTATGCAATTGATTTTCCGGGTGGAAAGCGTTGGCGGACGGCAGACGGATTCGTTTAGAGACCCAAAAATAAACCTCGCGATCGTGTATACTAGACATGATAGAGGGATCCAAAACCAGCTATGACAGAAACCTTGTGTGGGAGCAGAAACGGATTCCTCGGGCAAATTTCGGTAAGGAAACTGTACCTGGGGCACAAAGAGGCCAAGATGGGCTCCATATTATAGTGCGCAGGCTGACTCTGGGCGTGCTCAGGATACTCAGGGCATGCTCAGGATGCTCGGGCTCTGCTCAGGCTCTGCTCAGGCATGCTCACCCTCGGCTCAGGTTAAAGCAGCAGCTGCTCTCGTCCAGAGACTAAAACGGAACTGGCAAGGATGAGATTAGAGTCCGGCTTTCGTGGAAGTCATACGGACCTGGAGAAGGAAAACCGGAAGGTATTATGGGGTTTGGTCGATATTGGTTGCATGTGCGAAGGCGAACCTGATACCGTCCAACGCTTTTTTGTTTGTATGTAGCTTTGGGGAGATGGGCATGCTTGCAACAGCTTGATCGATACCGGAATCTCGACGTGAGCATTTTCCATTTCCGTCTTTGGACCTGAGCAGTTGCTGCTATAGCCTGAGCTGTGGGTGAGCCAAACCTGAGCCAGGCTGAGCAAGTGAGCCAAGGAGGTGAGCCCACGGTGGACAGGGGTGACCCGTTTGGGCTCCTCGGCTACGACTGCCGCTGGCTAAAATTGGAAAGAGTAAGGCAGGGGTTCTTTCGGGGCTGATTTTGGATCCCTGTTCGCAAGAGCCGCACCAAATAACTTACCGAAATTTCAACTTTAATATATGCAAACACACACTGATCTATTAAGCACTTATTTAACTCCGTCTGCCACAAGATATTATACTCAAATATATATAATACTTTACCTTAATAGTAATTAATTAATAATTCTATATGGTATTAAAGGGCCAAAGGGCCAAATGGACAATAATACAAATCCTAGGAATTAATATTTAGTACTTTTTATAAATATGCTACCTATTATATAACCCTACTAGATACTTTCCCTAAGTAAAGTATTATTTATATAAGACCGCATAACAAGTTATGGTACGGTAGCTAGTTCGCCGGCCCTGCCGTAGCTAAAAGCTTAATGGCACGGCCGGTTTAAAGCCAATATAAGGCATGTAATAGCAGGGTAATACACAAGTAGTCAAGGTAAGTAAGCTATAGAGTAACGCTTACAAGTGTAACTGATTCCAAGAATTGATTCTAACAAGAGACTAATCAATGCCCCTTCCAAAGCTAGGAGCGTCTCCCTATATATTCCCTAGTACTTAGCCAGGCATGCGAAGCCCTTTACTTAATTAGGAAATCCCATGCGATCTATATGATTCCGATCGCAAGCTATACCCAAAATAGGAAACTAGATCCACAATATCTAATACCTGTCTATATGCCATTACGTATGCCTATTATATTAACCTCCCCTCTAGGCCCTTGTCCCCAAGAGGCCTGGGAAAACTGCAAATAGCTTTACAAATATCCTCCTGAAACTTTCCTGGCCGCTAGCTTTCCCCAAAGACTTCCCATAATTACCCTATTATTACGCCAGGTAATGGAGTTAAGGATATAGTTTACTAACCCTTTCTAGCTAGTTCGCAAATCGCCTCTGGCGATTTCCCCTTGCAAAGGTAGTATAAATATAGTATATATTATCGGATATAAAGCTTATCCGATCTCCTGATTAGTTTATAAATCCTAACTTAGCCTCTATTTACGAATAAATTATTACTCTATAGGCCCAAGAGCTTGGAAAAGTTAATCCGATCTTCTGGTTCATTCGTAAATCCCTTCTTTGGAATTTTCTGGGTATTCCTGGTATAGAGCCGGTTCCGAATTCGTAATTACTATTCGGGAAGAGGGTATTATAAAAAGGCCTCTCTTTTTCTACTAACTAACCTTTCTTTTCCTTAATTATAATACCGTACCCAGCTCCTTCTCGTCTCTTATCTTCCTTCTTTAAGCCTTCTTCAAGCTCCTTTAAGCTTCTTTAAGCCTTATTCAAGCTTTATTTAAGTTCCCTTCTAATTCCCTCTTCTACTTCTTTATCTATTAAGATAAATACTTCTCTTAGTATTTATTAGCCTATTACTACCTATTTGGCTAATGCTTCCATATCCTTAATTTGCCCTTACTATCTTTAATATTCTAAGAATATTACTAAATTTCCCGACCTTATTTATATTAAGAGTAATAATTACTCGGTATATAATTACTACTACTCTAAGAATAAGAAATATAATCCTATAAGTTATAAATTTCTTCTTTTATTTCTTATTCTAATACTATCTAAGGTTTCTCAAGTATATATAGTATAATTAAACTGCCTTCTTTAAGCCATTAATATATATAAGTATCTTCCCTATTCTTTACCCGAAAGAGAGAAGGCTATTACTATTCTTCTTTTATATTAAACTATATATACTTCTCGTATTAAAGCTATTATTCGAGGCTAATGAATTCCCCTAATAATCCAAGGAATAGGTCAAGTAATTCTTACTAGCTTAGTATAAGTATAAAGTACTTTTAATAATATAATTAATATTCTTTAGTATTAAGTAAGCTTACTTCTTTCTTATTTCTTACTAATAGCTAATAGCTTTATAGGCCAATTTATTACTTATTTCTCGAGAAAATTCTAATAAGAATAATAATAAGAATAGTAGAGAATAGTTACGAGAATAGGGTATTTATAGAATATAGAAATTAGAATTTTTAATAATTTTCATATGGTTTTTCCAAGAATAAATATATAGTTTTTTAATAGTTTTCTAATAAAAGCATTTATTTTTTATATCTCTATTTAGCTAATAGTATTATAATATTACTCTTTTCCAAGTATTCTTATAATTCTTGAGCTATATTCTCTAGATTACTTAGTAGTTCCTATATATTATTTGCTAATAAGTAGCCCTTCTAATAAACGAGATACTTCCTTTCTTTTCTACTCTCTCTATAGGCTATAATAGATTCTATCTCGAATTCTTCTTTATCCTTAATCTTAACCGGCTCTAGTTCTACTATAGTACTAGCTTGCGGGTATTATGGTTCCAAGAAAGAAATATAGAAAATATTATAAATCTAATATAATAGTAGTAATTTCAAGTAATATACCTATTTATATATTCCTATAACTTCCAGAACTTTAAAGGAGCCAAGATATCTATCTATTAGCTTTATACTAGGTTATAGCTATTAAATGTTCTTTATATAAAGCATAACTTTATTATATATCTTAAACTTCTTATTAATATATTTCTTATTATAGTACTTTTTTTATATATTTACTACTTCTTACTATTATTTTTCTAGTACCTCCTATTCTATTTGAATTCTTTATATTCTTTCCTATATTACTAGTACTTCTTTTTCTGGAATATTATTCTTAATATATAGTTTAATACTAGGATGAAATTCATATAAGATATAGAATAGAGATATTCCTATTATTAAATATATAGAGTTATTATATATAAATTCTATAAGAGTAAGCTTTATTACCTAGTTATCCTACTAGTAGCTAGTATAATACCTCAAGTATTATTCTAAAGTTTGGTTTAGATTCTCTATTTATTTATTAGTTTACGGATAAAATACTATACTTAGCTATTATTGAATTTTTAAGTAAAAATATAGATTTAACCAGAACTTACTTATAAAAACAGATCCTCTATTAGAGATTATACCCGTAAGTATACTAAAGTCTTTAATAATATAGTATATAAATAGCTCTACTAGCTCAGGAGCCAAGACTTCTTTAGTAGTCGGAATATATTATACTATTTTCATATACCTATTAATAATAATAAGTATAGAATTATATATTTTACTATAAAATCTAGAAAGAGGTAGCCCCGTAATAAAGTCTATAGTAATTTCTTGCTATGGCTTAGAGAGAAGAAAGAACGAACTAAGTATATTATATAGTAGATATTTCTTTACCTTAATCTATTAATATATAGGACAAGTTCTAATATAGTCTTTTATATTCTTTCTTATACTTTACTAGAAGTACTTTCTCTAGAGAATCTCTAATATCTTACTAGTACTAAAATACCCACTTATAAGATTATTATAGTTAGCTTATAGTAATTTTTTTTTAAGAGCCGGCTTATTTAGTATATAGATAGTATCCTAATATCTTAATAACCCAGATATATTAAGTTCCCAAATCTTAATGGCTCTAGTAAAGATTTCTTTTAAGAACTATTTATACTACTAGTATTATACTAATAAATTAAGCCTTTAGTACTATAATAGTAGTTTAAATAATATCTTTCCGCTTTTCTTATATACTATTTCGGACCTAGCTACCTATATAGCTAGAATTCGTAATATATACTATTTATAACTAGTTATACTAGTAATAGGCTCAAGTAATAATATCTCCGGTACTACTTTATTACTAAAATAGACTTCCTCTTCGGAATTCCTTAGTATTTCGCTAATTAAGGAATACCTACTTCCTTTCTCCTGGGCCTTATATTATGGTATTATAGGAATAGTATAATATCCTATTACTACTACTTATAAGGTTCTCTATTTTATATTCTATAGCTTATTATAAAATATAAGTAATAAAGTATCTTTATTTATACCTGCTATAAAGTCTGGCCTTCTTAATAGCCTATTAGCGGAATTACTATATCCCGGCTAGTATTCTAAGATAAAGTTAAAGGTAGCCAGCTTCTCTACCTATTTTATTTATTAACTATTTAGTTTTCTTTTAGTTATAAAATATTTCAAGTTATTATAATCTATCTTAATAATAATAGTATACCGGATATATACCAGGTAATACTACTAAGTACGGAATACTAGAATAATAGCCAAGAGTTTAGAGTTATATATCTTATACTTACTCTTAATTATAGTTATCTTTTTTAAATAGAAAGTAATAGGGTATTACCTGGCTTCTGCCCTTTTACTAAAGAACTAGGAAATTATATCTATAATTATAAATCCTGAAATATCCGTTTCTATATAAATTTTTAAGACTAGATTAAAATAATAAAGAATTAGTACTATTATAAATATAATTTATAGCTTCCTAAAAGCCTTATTTGCCTTATTCGTCTAGCTAAACTAATATAGTAGTTTTTTACTAGTTTTTAGTAAATTAGTTAATTCTTTTATTACCCTAAAGTATTTATAGATAAATCTCTAGTAAAAGTTAGTAAAACCCAGGAATACTTAGACTTCTCGGATATTATTCTTTAGGGCTAGCTATTTCCTAATAACTATAATCCGGCTAGCCTTTATTTCTATACTATCTGGGCTAATTATAAATTCCAGGAACTTTACTCTCTCTATATTAAACTTGTATTTTGCCAAGTTTATAAAGAGCTAGTATTACTATAACTACTCGAATATATATCGGACTGCTGTTATATACTATTCTAGGTTCTCTAAATAAATTAAAATATTATCTAGATAGACTATATAAATAATATTTATAAGGCCTACTAGTATATGATTAATATATACCTAGAATATTACCGGAGTATTAGATAGTTTAAAGGATATAATATAATACTTAAAATATTTATAGTATATTCGGAATATTGTCTTTTACTTATTACCCTCCTATATTTATAACTAATAATAAGTATTCTTTAAGTCTAGCTTTATATATACCTTTACTCTATAAAGCCTGTCTATTATCTTACTAATAAGTAGTAATAGTATTTGGTTCTTAATAGTAATCCTATTTAGACCCCGGTAATTAATATATAAATATAGGCCGCCTTTTTTCTTTAGAATAAATATAATTAGGGTATTAGCTAGGCTAGTAAAATAATGAATTTACTTCTTCTTTAAGCTAGTATTAAAATATTCCTAAAGGACTTTAAGCTCTCTTTCTAATAAAGTATATATAAGACTATATAGTAGTTAGAATCCTAGTTCCAGATCTATATAATACTCTATTATATAGTAATCGGGCAATATACCTATAGTTTCTATAAAGAATATTTAGAAAAGATCCTAATACTTCCTGGAAAGTATAACTATTCCGTTTATAGTAATAGTAGTAATTCTTTAGTTATCTATTATAGGATAGGTAATTAATAGAAAAACATATGCCTTATACTTTATTACTTTAGTAAACTTCCTAGTATTTAGAACTTTAATTTTCTATAATTAAATCTAGTATCTTTATATTACCTCCCTAAAGGAAATTAGGGAATTAACCTAGTAAAGCTATAGGAATTCAAGTATTATATTAATATGGTTTAAATCGAAATTATATAATATAAAGTATATATTAGTCTCTCTTTAGTTCCCTAGTATATCCTCGGTAATAATCCCAAGAATATAATCTCTATATAAATAAATACTTCTTTCCTCTAGTAAGAATAAGGGAGTTATCCTTAATATTAACGGAATACCTATATTTAAGGCTAATTTTCTCTTTATATAATTAGCCTTTATACCCGAGTTAACTAATACTCTAATCCTTTACTTATCTTTTCTTATCTTAATAATAACCTTAATTACTATTCTTATTTTAGGGGCCTTGCCCTCTATAATATAAATAAGTATAATTATTACGGGATATACCTATTTCCTGGCTTCTTTAGTTCTAGGTACTTATATACTTTATAGCCAGACTTATTATAGTTATAGCAAGTCGGTTTTTCCTAATTTGGGCAAGTAATAATATAATAACCCTTCTTCTAGTAAGTAAAGCAAGTTATATCCGGTCTTATAGATCCTAATATAAATACTATATTAGACCCTATTACTATACTTTTACTATCCCGGTTATATAAATCTTATAATAAGGATATACTTCTCTTTCGTTTCCCTTTATTATTCCCTTTCTTCTTTCTCTAATTTTCTTTCTTTTATTAATCTATTAGCTTATTATTATATTCCTATTAAGCAGACTAGTTTAAGTTATTCTTAATCCTTATAGCTATAGAAATAAGCTTCTCCCTTTCTTATAGAATATTTCCTTAGTAATTAATCTCGTTCCGAATCTCCTGCCTCAAGTTACTAAATAAGTCATTCCGCTCTTATAGTAAACCCGTATATCCCAAGTTATTTAATAGGCTATCTAAGTAGGATATAAAGCTTTGGATATTTTAACCTGGCCACTATTTTATATCCTTAAACTTGGCAAGGGTATTATTATTATGGTTCTCCGGATCCAAGATAGAATTCTTTATAAACTTAATAAAGGTCTCCTAATCCGTAGTATTAATGCCTACTAATTACTCCCTATACTTCCAGATATCCCTGGCTATATTCTTAAAGTAAGAAGCATAATATATAACTTTTGCTATATCTATAGTCTAGGTAATCCCGCCGTCTTTATACTATTTTAGCTCTGCCTAGTAGAAGAAGTCCTGGGCTTCCTTAATACTCTTCCCCTTATAGGTTAGTAATTCTCGGGTTTTTAAAGTCCTGCAAACCAAATATACTACCGGTAGTATAATAGGTTCTATAATAGGTACCCGAATATCCTCAAGATAGCAAATTTGAGCTTCCAAATCCTCCAGATTCTCCCTCTATTATATTTCTACTTCTAACTTAGTAATATAATAATAAGCCACCGCTAGCTTCTCTATTATTATTATCCTACTAGCTAGTTCTAGGGATATCTAAGTTCTACTTCCTTCTTCTAATTAGGCAGTAGCTAAAGTGGCTAACTAGGCGCTCCCCTGGATACCCGACTAGGTTGCCCTAGTAATAGCAGAGGCACTTCTTCTAGTTAATACTCTAGCTATTAGTGGTTTTATCTATTAATAGCTTAACTACCTTGTAATAAACTACTCCCCGAAGATTAGATTAATTAGAATATAAGATATATAATAATAGAGTAATATATAAGTAGTTAAGATAAGTAAGCTATAGAGTAATACTTGCAAGTATAACTAATTTCAAGAATTAATTCTAATAAGAGACTAATTAATACCCCTTCTAAAGCTAGGAGTATCTCCCTATATATTCCCTAGTACTTAGCCAGGTATGCGAAGCCCTTTATTTAATTAGCAAATCCCATATAATTTATATAATTCCGATTACAAGCTATACTCAAAATAGGAAACTAGATCTATAACATCTAATACCTGTCTATATGCTATTATGTATGCCTATTATAGCCAAAACCCTTGATTTACTACTCTGGATTTGATTCTCTTAACTATTATAATAGTAATTATTTCTCTAGAGGGCATTATATTAACTAAGATATGAGTATGAGCTTAGCTTATTTTCTTCTTCTCGCTATTATACTATTATAATCCTTATAATAATACTCTCTCTGTAAATATAATAGTAGAGGCCTACCCTTAATATTTCTTTTATATAATATAACCTAGCTAATAGAAGTAATATCTTATGGTAATATAGCTAGTTTCTGCCTGGCTATACCATAGTATTACGTATTAAGGAAAGGATCTTAGTAAGGTCCTTTATACTATAGAGAAAATAATATATACTATATGCCTGGATCTGGGCTAATCTATAACGAGAAGAATCTCAATAAGCTTCCTTGGGCTAATAGAGACAATAATATACGCTAATACCTTAATCTAGACTAATCTATAATAAGTAGGACCGATTTCTATTTAATATAGCTATAGTAGGTAATAATCTATATAATAATAGTATTATTAAAGCTTCTACTAAGTATCCTATAGACTAAATACGAAATGCCGGTAGTAAGAGAATGAGTTATAAGCAGGCAAGCTAATATAGAAGATAATATAGAGATATATTATATAACCTCGGGAGAAGCTTAATTAGCGGTTATTATATATTAGAATAATAGATCTAGTAATTAAAGGCTATTCCGAGAATTATTTGGCTCTAGGGCATTGCCTTGGCAGGACTATAATTACTACTAGAATTAGTATAGTATAATCTATACTATAAAGTCTTAATTCTATAAAGGGAAAGTCGATTTGAGCTTAGCTTTATAGAAATAATTATAAGCTCTATAAAATAGATATTATAAATTGGATTTTATAAGGTATTTATTAGTAAGTAATAAGATAATAGAATAAATTAGTATATTATAAAACTATAGTATTAAATTTAGTATAAAACTAATCTCTGTTTCTCTTATAAGGTCTAGGGAAGCCCCCTCTAAATAGGAGGCTCTAATAGCATATATATAATTAGTAATTTATAAGCTTAATATATATAATATAAATAGTAATTAGTTAGGATATTAAAGGGCTACCGAACTCCCTAATTAATACCCGTAATATCCGAGGTTCGTTATATGCCCTTAAGTCACGTGCGACCCTATATATATTATAACTATGCCTCCTTTCTAGGATCTTATTCTCAAGATCTATTAATCTATTCTAGTAAATATTTAATTAATTATTTATTTAATTAACGTAAACTTCTAGTATCTTGGGAGATAATTTTACTAATATAATCTAGATAATAGACATAAAAATCGTCTAATTAGATCGGGGCTAAGTAAGCAAGAAGAAAAGGTAATTATATCCCAGGTATAGGGGCTAGCCGGTAATTGCGATTTCGTTTGGGATCTAAGCGTTCTAATTAGCTCGATCCAAAGTACTAAGGCACTATTTCACGAAATTAATACTACCTATTAGATCTCGTATTAGAATAATCTAAATAGCTATATGGAAAGAATTTAATAAATATTTATATGAGAAACTCATGCGAATATTTCTGAGATCCTAGAGATTATTTACGGGCTTCTGGGAGCATGTATTAATTAGTTATACTAATTTCCGATTAGAACTAGCTCGAAAACTAGTAATTAATCTAGGTAATTCTTTACCTCTATAAAAGAATCTCTTTATATTACTATGTGCTCTCTTTTTTTTCTAATAACTACACACATAATAACTTTTTCTATTATTACTTTCTAGCTTTTTCTTCTGCTCTTCTTTAAGTCTTCTTTAATTACTTTTAATTAATTCTATAATATCTTCTTCTGGCTTTATTATTTATTAATATAATAATAAGCATAAAGGTAATCTTATAGCCTCCTTTCCTATTACTAGTAGATACTTGAAATATTTCAAGTATTTACTTATTAATTTCTTTATCTTATGTGCCATAGTACTTAGTAAGAAGAATTACGACTATTATAATAAGGATTCTGAGTCTTATATATTAGTAAGTTCTTTAGCTTTAATATCTATTAAAGCTAATGCGATTTCAGATTCCTTACTATTTATTAGAGGCTTGCCGGTTCTAGAAAGACATTATTATAATCTTTAAGAAATTTCTTAAAATATATCCTAAATAGTATTATATTAATAAGAATAATATTATTAATTAGGTTTTTAAAGACTAGAAGAATACTAATAAGCTTTGGAATTCTTCTTCCCGTCTTAATAAGGCAGATAATAATACTACTTAAGTTAGTATCCTAAAGATAAGTTTTTTCTAATATGTTTAGGTACTTACTAATTCCTTAAAGAAATACCGTAATATTTACCTTTAAGATATTAACCTTATTACTAAGCTTACTATAAAAATTACTAAATAATTTATTACTAGTACTTTAAGTACTAATAATATAATACTTATAATTATTCGGGACCTAACTTTAGAAGTTCGGGCTTTTTATAAGGCATATATAGCTATTATAAGTTTCTTACTTACTTCTCTTAATATTTTTAATATTAATATTATTATAGTATAACTATATCTTATTAAGAAATAAGCGGATTTCGGAAAGTATTAGTTAATTCTTTACTAAGTCCTAAATAAGGCTAGCGTTTAGTATTCTTGCTTTAGGAATTTATAAAAATTAGAATTTATTTATTTAAGATACCCGTAACTAGTTTACTTATAATAAATCTTTCTTAATCCTAAATCTTTTTCTAATAATTTAAATATAATTCTCGTAAGCCTTAATAAAACCCTAGAAAACCTTTATAAGTAAAAAAACCTAGGGAAAAAATATTTCTATTACTATTCCGGGCCTTTTCTTAGCTATTTAGGTCCTTTCTTTCTCTTAAGTAGCTTTCTTCTTAGTAATTTAGAATTCTTTTTAATTTTAAAAAATTATTAAAAAATAGTTTTAGATTTCAAGCTATAGTTTTAGTTATATAATTTTAGAAGTTCCTTAGAATTTTTAAGGTTAGGAAAAGCAGGTAACCAGGTATTATAATCTTTAGGCCAGGCTTTCTATTTAATTAAATACTATTACTTCTTATTTCTATTATTTTATTAGTAGTTAATAATAGCTTCTATTTCTTATTCTTATTCTTTATTATTATTTACTAATTCCGGAAGTTTTTTAGAGAGATATAGGTATGGCTCTTAATTCTTTTTTATTATATATTTTTTAAAGAGGGAAATATAGAAAGTTAGATATAAATAATTATATATACTTAATAGTTCTAACTTATATACTAAATTACTAATATATTTAAGAATCCTAAATAAACCTATAAATTTTAGCTTAAGCTTTCTTGCCTTAAGTTTAATATTTCTTATTAATAATATTTAGCTAATTAGTACTTATTATAATAGGTTTCCCGGTTATTTTATATATAATACTATAAATCCTTAAGCTTTCTTTACTTTACTTTAAGGGTTTCTAGCTTCCTATATATAGCTAGTATCTTTTCTATAATCCTATTCTCAGGATTTTATAGAAATTAAAAATAGTATCCGTAATATATATAAAAAGATATGTCTTATAAAACCTAATATTTTAAGTTATTATATATAAATTTCATAAAAGATAACTTCTTAAACTAGTTATTCTTTTAGGTATTATAATAATATCTCAGGTAATATTTTAGGGCCTAGTTCTATCTTTTTATCTAATTATTTATCTAAGAATAGTAAGCTATACTCAAATACTATTTATATATTAAGTAAAAGTAGAAAGTAGATTAGAACTAGTTAGTAAATACTATTTCTTAATTAGAAATAATTCTATTAGGAAAGCCAAAAATCAAGAAAACATATTCCTATATAATCTTAGTAAGCTTTAGAAAGTTAATAGTTTTATAGTATATAATATACCTCGCTATTTTAGAGTACTAGTTAATAACTATAAGAATTATATTAAAATCGGGACCTCTTACTAGGTTCTTATATAGTAATAAATCTATAATAAAATTTATAAAGATCTTATTTTAGGATCTCTCAGGCTATAATAAACTACTAAGTAGATTATATAGTAAATACCTCTTTATCTTAACTCTCTAGTAAATATTATATTTTTAATAATAATTATAAATATTTCTTTTTATATTCTTCTAATACTAAGACTTTCTAAGAAGCTCGAGAGTTTTCTTTATTTCATAATATCTAGCTATTAGGTTATTATAATAAAGCTTTATAACTTCTTAATATAAAGCAGGATTATTAGGTATAATAATTCTTAAATAATACCTGAGTAGGCCTAAATTATTTTTCTAGATTTCTTTTCTCTTAATATCTTTCTTACTAAGCCTCTATTTTATAATATTCTAATATTAAGAATTATTTCTCTAAGCTACCTAAATAATATCTAGAAGGGATTTAGATAAAGGGGCTAGTACTATAGCTCTTTTAATAGCCGCGCATATTTATATACGAGGAATTAGGTATTTATAACTATTTAATTTAAAAACTCGGGGAACTAAGAAATCTTTAGTTCTATTAAGTAATATAATTATAAATACCTCTATTACCTTAGTTATAGTAATAGAGCTTTTAAGGCATCTCTCTATATCTTGCTTCTTAACTAATTCTATAATTAAGAGATCTATAAGATAATCTATCTACTTGTCTTATAATAAATATTTTTTCTTAGCTATTATAAATATAGCAAGTATTAAATAATACTTATTTCAAAAAAAAAACTTTTTAGATATTTATAAGAATCTCTAAATTATAATTATAAAAGCTTTCTTTAGCTTATTCTAAAAGATTAGAAGCCAAGTTATATTAATAGAACCTTCTTTATAATTAGATCTTTTACTAGGTTTATTTATTAGGTTTAAGGTGCCTTTATAATAAATAATATTAAAATCATATATTATAAGATATATTACCTAACGCGCTTAATAATTCTCTAGATACTTTATTTCTATAAAGTATTAGAGATTATTATAGTCTATAATAACCTTAATTATGAACCTGGATTCTTTAAGATAATAGTACTAATACTTAAAGGCTTTAATAATTACAAGCAGCTCCTTATTATAAGTATTATAGTTATATTTAGCTCCGGAGAGTTTCCGGAACTAGAATATTACTAGATACTAGTATTTTTTCGGGCTATTACTAGAATTAACTTATTATAAAATAGTACTAGTAATTACGAATTTTAATATATTAGTTTTAATACGAATCTTCTTAAAAGAATTAAAATAGACTAGAATAGGTATTATAATAAAAGCTTTTTTTAAAGTCTTAAAGCTTTTAGCTACTTTATTTATTTATATAAAGAAATCAGATTTCTGGCCCTTTTCTATTTCTTTTAAGAAATCTATTAAGCCTATAATTACCTAAAAGTAATAGTAAATAAACCTGTAATAGAAATTAGTAAATCCAAGAAATACTTAAATATTATAGAATAATTCTAGTTCTGGCTATTTAATAATATTATAAACCTATTTAGGATTTATATAAATATCTTCTATTCTAATAAGAAAGCCCAGAAATTCGACTTTCTTAATATTAAACTTATATTTACTAAGTTTATAAAACAGGTTATTTTTATATAGCCTAGTAAGTATCTAGTAAATATAATTATAGTATTTACTTTTATTTCGGGAGTAAATAAGAATATTATCTAAATAAATAACTATGAAATAATCTAGGAGCCCTATAAGTATAGTATTAATATATACTTGAAATATAGCTAGTATATTAACTAGCCTAAAAAGTATTATAAGATATTTAAAATAGCTATAGCGGGTCCTAAAAGCCGTCTTCTATTCGTATTTTTTACGAATTCTTACCTAATAATATATATTCTTGAGATCTAGCTTTATAAAGATCTTAGCTTCTCGGAGCTAGTTAAGAATCTTATTAATAAGAGAAAGCAAATACTAATTCTTAATTATGACTTAATTAAGTTTATAATAATTAATATAAAAGTATAGCCCTTTATTCTTTTTAAAGATAAAAAGAATAGGTGCCCTTACTAGGCTTTTACTAGGCCTTATCTAATATTTATAAAGCATATCCTATAAATACAAATATAATATTTCTAGTTAGGTCTCTAATAAATTATATAAAGGCCTATATGAGACTATACTATTTATATTAATAGAGTATTTAATACTACTAAAATTAGGAAGTTCTAAAGCTTTATTAGAGTCAAAAACCTTTAAGAAGTTTTTATATTTATTATTCCGAAAATAAATAAGTATTTCTAAGGCCCCTTTCTGGAGAATATTAATTTGCCACATTAAAAACTCTTATTTAGTATTACTAGAACTATATAATAAAGTAAAAACCTAGTAATTATTATAAATATATAAAGCCTATTATCTAGAATAGTTATATTTGCCTTTAGTTAAGAATAAGACTTAAGATATTAGCTTAGGGTACTAGTTAAGCTTCTTACTAAACTCTTTTAGTATTAGGATCTTAATATTATTAGGCTATATAAGTATATATGCCTATTATTTCTTAATATAGTCTATATATTATATAAGAATTGCTTTATAGAATTCCATACTAAAAACGAGGCTATAAGAGCTAATATTCTTATACTTATAGAACTAGAACTTAAAAAAATGTATTTTGCTATAATTATTTATAATAAATACCTTAAGATTATAGGCTTAATAAACCTTAAATCTATTCTTATAAAAGATTATAAATTCTTAGTTATATTTAGCTAAGGTAATAAAGCCCCGGCTTTAAGCCTAATTATTATTAAGGAAGTTATAGTCTAACCCGGTATTACCGAGTCTGCTATATATCTCTAAGGCACCTATTTCTAGCTATATTAATCTTGCTTAAATAGTTATATAAAGTAATATGCCTTTTTTATTATAGCCAAAATTATTAATATTTAAGATTTGGCTTTCTCTTTTCCCTATTTCTTAGGAGAGTCTTCTCTAGAGTATTTTTCCATAGTAATAGTATTAATCTGCTTTTATAAATACCTTAATTCTTCTATGGTTTTGGCCTTATTAAGGTTCTATTAAGCCTATTTAGTATACTTAGAATACTTTGCATTTCCTGAGAAGTATCTTTTCTATTTATAAGTCTAATAAACTATACCTAAAGTAGAACTAGTACTTTATTAAGGCCTTAAAGGGGCTAAAGTACTATCTGAGGGTTTCTCACGTGATTTTCGGAACTTATTCTTCCTTTTTTAATGGTCTTGCGAATTAGAATTCGCTAAGTTAGAGTTCTTGGAGGCAGAATTGCCCTTACTAGACTCTCCTATCTTTGCTTTCCTTAATTTGGGATAAGTAATATATTCTGCTTTCTGAGCTTTCTTAAGCTACTTAGAAACAAATACTGCCTTATTTCCTGAGAGAATAAATATAAGTATCTAATAAGTCTTATAATTAGATAAAGTAGTATTAAGAGTCCGGACCCGGTCTCTCTCAAAATATAGGTCCTAGTTAACTTCGAGACTAATTATCCGAGTATATAACTCGGTAACTATCTCGCCATTCTTCTAATAAAGATCTTGGAGCTTCTTAAAGGCATCTTATTAACGGGTTTAAGGTATTTGAAGCATATTAGCCAAGTAAGCCTTAAATTACTTCTAATAGACCTCATATAATAGTAGGCTTTGCTTTATTATAGCCTCTCAAGTATCGTGAGTTTTGTCCCTAAAAGCACTTGTAATAGAGTTAATTCTAGAAAAGTATCTATTATAAGTCTAAGATTAGGTTCTAAAGACTGCCTCCTAGAAAGACATAAATATTCTCTATTTCTTAAAGGACTTTCTATAATATAAGTCAGGTATCCGGACCTTAAGAAGCTTCTCTTGGTCTAAATATATTTTCAGGATATTATATAATAGCTCCTAATAAATAGTATTAAGATTACTCTTAAAGCTTATTATATTAGGAAAGGAAGTGGGTTCTAATCCTATTTCAGGAAGTTCCCTAGTAAGAATTACTAAGGAAAAGGAAGTAAACTCATAAATAGAGTTTCTACGAGATATAATAAACCACAAGGTATTCCTAAGGGTACTCTTATATTACTCTAATTATAGGATATATTAGTTAATTATATTTACTAATTCTTGCTTTTATTAGAGCGCTTTGACTTTAGTATATAAGCCCTATTCCGTAGCTTGGGTAGTAGTAACTCGGGCATTAATCTCGGTATCTTAATTATTACCGGGATTATTTACATTATTATTACTGGCTCTTAGAGGCTCCTGAGGGGCCCTATTAAAAGTATTAGACGAGCCTTTACTATTACCCGTATTGGGATTAATCTATTTGACTTCCTCTATAGAAATAGCTTTAGTAAAAGGTTATATATTTTGCAGATTTCGAGATATAATTACTTATTAAACTACTTTCTTTAAAAGTAAAGAGATTAGCTTATAAGGTATTTATTAGTAAGTAATAAGATAATAGAATAAATTAGTATATTATGAAACCATAGTATTAAATTTAGTATAGAACTAATCTTTGTCTCTCTTATGAGGTCCAGGGAAGCCCTCTCTAAATAGGAGGCCCTAATAATATATATATAATTAGTAATTTATAAGCTTAATATATATGATATAAATAGTAGTTAGTTAGAATATTAAAGGACTACCGAACTCCCTAATTAATACTCGCAATATCCGAGGTTCGTTACATGCCCTTAAGTCACGTGCGACCCTGTATATATTACAGATTTCGAGTAGAATTAGACTAATTATAGGCCGATTTCTCGATTATTAGTAAAGCCAAGGAAAACTAGGGATTAGCATAATAAATAAGTCCTGGCAGAAGCCTAGAGAGGCCGAGATTTCATATATAGGACCGGATTATTTGGTTTTAGGATAGCCTATAGTAGTTGCAAATAGTAAAGTTAATATATAGATAAAAGGAGGCACTTACGGGTTATATTTAAGCCACTTAATTTCCCTTACTAAATATTATATATATACTTAAACTAGTTTATTTTCTGGCTGTTTTTAAGAATACGAGATTTATTCTATTTATATTTTCTTTATTAAACCTACTACTTTTTAAGCAGAATACTCTCTAGACTATTAAACCCAGTCATTTATCTAAATCTAGTAATAGCTAGAAAGTATATAGGCTTGCGGCCACTCTTTTCTATTCTAGATATTGAATTAAGGTAAATAGAAATATAATAGTAAAGCTAAAGATATATTAAAAACCTATACTAAAAGTAAATTATTCTAATTTATTACTCTAGATTATAAGTATACTCTTAATAATAATAAAAGTAAATTAGACAGAAATCTTTTATTTCTCGAGAAGCGGACGACTTTATATCTAAAGATCTTAACTAAGGCCTTAAAGACCAGAAACCCGCCTTTTAGTACCTGAAATAGCTAGCTCTTTATAGGGCTAGGCTATAAGTTAATAGAATATAATTAGGGTCGAGTAAATATTAGGGCAAAAGTCAAGATAAATATATTAGCTATTCTTATATATAGAAGCAGTCCGCTAATTATATTTCAGATTAACTAGTAATTCTTAATAATAATAATAACTTAAATAAGGCATATACTAGGGTTAGGCCAAAAGCGCTTCCGGTAAAATTAATACCGGGTATATTAAACTAGATATAAGTCTATATAACTTCCTTCTAACCTCAGAACTCGCCTTATTACTAATAAAGTTTATTAATATATCTGGTCTATAATATAATACTAAGAAAGGCCACTATATTAAGGAAATAACTCCGGACTTGGGTCTTATAAGTAATATAGTATATTTTCTATTCTCGTATAATTAGACTTACTAGTAGGATATTAGTAATATTACTTAAAGTATATTAGTAAAGTCTATACTTTACTTTCTCCCTAAGTCTTCTAATAATAGTAATAATAAATAGATAGATAAGAATATAGCTAAATTAAAGAACTAGGGTTAGCTTTAGGAATAGAGTTATTATTATCCCGTATACTTACTTCCTTAAATTCTCGCTCGGTTAAGGTATTAAAGGATAAGATCTAAAGTCGAGAATATAGTAAAACTACTAGTAATTAACTAGAAGAGCTATAAGATACTTATTAATATAGTATTCTAGCTCAGGGCCTTAAGTAAAAATAATAGGAAACTCGGGTAGCTATAGAATTACTTAAGAGAAAGGAACTTGGCGAGGAAGTACTAATAAAAGAAGAGGGAGAAATAAAGATATAGTAATAAGAAGAGCTTATAGGTATAGCTAGCTATAGGTAATTAGTAGAACTAGGCAAAGATAAATAATATGAATAATCCTATAGATAAGGAAGCTATTAAGGGTCTACTAACTATATAACTAGAGATTAATAATTACTATTTTTGACTATATAGGATATATATCTAGTAGCTTACTAGATACTAGATAAAGATAACTTAGTACCGAGTTATATAAGGCAAATATCTAAATAGGTCTAATTCTTGAATTAATAAAGATAATATATAGATATTAATACTATAGCTGCCTTATAAGTAATTCTCTTAAGACTTGGTCCTATAAATAGAAAGAAATATTATATATATTTATTATATATATTTTAGTAAATATAGTAAATACAAGAATATTTTCGAGTACTTAATTAATAAGCTCTTTATATAAATTACTAAAGATTAACTAAGAATCTCACTTAGTTCTTATTATTTACTAGGCTTAAAAATAAGTAATTATATTATAAGTATTCCTGTTTTTGAAATTTGAGAAACTAATTATTAATGAAATATATCTTAAATAGTGTCTTTTATAGATCTCTTAAGTCTAGCTAAGTCTAAAGTCTATTTCAAATATCTAGTAACTCTAGTTAATAATAAGTACTACTATACTTTAATAATTTCTCGAAGTTACTTTACTATTTCTATTTTACTAGGCCTAATATAAAGTAATAATTCTAATACGGGAAAGCGGGGCAGGAAACGGAAGTACTAGAACCTATATACTAAGACTAGTAATAAAACTTATTTTATAAATACTAATAATAGTTATAATACCTATAATATTAAGGGTAAGAACCTATAATCTATAAAGCTATAAAAGCTATATATAGCGCCTGCTATAACTCGAATTATTTATTATAGATATATACTAGGGCTTTACCTAAATAGGCTTGCCCTTTTATAGTACTATTACTATACCTGAGATTAATAATATATAGTCCTAGATTAATTATAAATATTAGTCGACTTTTATTAATAATAGCTACTAATATATCTAATAAACTTCTCGGAATCTATTTATAGTAATAGAAGTAGTACTAGTTACTAAGTATTAAGAATAGCCTCTCTAAGATTTTTTTAAATATACTAAAATTAAAATAATATAATATATAATTTTAAGTTTAAACTACTATTAATCTCGAATTACTTTTACTTACTAATTAATCCCAAAATATTAGGTATCTATTCTAGTAAGAAGGCCCTAGTAAAGGTTCTAACTTATTATAAGGCTAGTACTTATTTTAAAGTATATTAAGTATTATTAAAGCCTGAGAAAGAATATACTAAATAGACTAAATAAATAATAGAAAAGAATATAATATTACTTTAGATAAAGAATAATAGTTATTTATAGGAAGTTATTTATATTATTTTCTCTTACTAGAGTATAGAAATAATTCAGGTATACTATTTAATAAAATTAAAAGAGTAATATTACTAAAAGTAATAGAATTATAAATTTCTAATTTTTAAGATATATATTTAGCTATTATATATAGTATAAGCTAATATAGATAATAATAGATAAAAATAGAAAATAAAACTTATAGATATAACTAAATCTTTCTAATATATTTATACTTTTAATCTATATATACTAAAGTTAGCCTCAAATTCCCCGATATATATTAATAACCGGACTTTTTAATATACTTATTAAACTAATTAGAAATATAAATATATAATATTAAATTAATTAAGAATATTACTGCCTTTTTAAAGTATTTAAGAATTAGCTTTCTTTATTTGCCTTTTTTCTTTTCTAGTTCTAATTACTTATTTCTATATATTTTTTACTATTATATAAGATAATTATATATATTCTAGTAAAAATAACTAGATTTTAGCCAGGCTAAACTTCTACTCTAATATCTTATTTATAAACTCTATTATTAGTTTCCTGAGTATAACTTTATTTCCTTATTAGCTTTTGTCTAATAAGGTATTATTACGTATAAATAGGATATAAAAGAGCCGAGTATTAATATTCTGGTTAGTATATCTAAGCTCTAGCTTTATATTTACTTAATCTAGTTAAATTAGTATAATATTAAGACGCTTTATATAATTCATTATTATAATTAGTACTTGTTCTTTTTATAAACTAATATTATTAAGAATATTTAGAAGAGCTAATAGAAATACTCTTTCTTATAACTTTCCCTTTATTAAAGAGCTTATTTTATCTTGGCTAGTTTTTATTATTTGGTACTATTAAGATTATATTATATTTATAGTATTAATATCTTTAAGAAAAATAATATAATAAATAGGGAATTTAGTAAATAGCTTATCTAGTAAGCTATTATCTATACTAGAGATATTAAGGATATAGATATTAAGGTTATAGGCCCTGGTAATTAATAAACTTAAACTAGACTTTTTGGTTTTAGATAGCTTATATAATAGGTATTTTTTCTAGTAAGAAATATTATACCGAGAATATTATACTTATATTTAAGGGTTTAGGAAAGCCTTAATATTCTCTAATAGCGCTATCTTTTTCTTCTTATTAAGAATAATAGTATTAAGTAGTCTAATATTTATTATTCTTGTTTTTTTCTAGTTATTATTCCGATATTTAAAAATAGAGGTCTTATTCTTAAGTAAATTTAGATACTTAGCTTAATATTTACTAAAGAACTCCCTTAGAATATCCGGAGACCTGCTTATATAGAAGACTAAGATCTTCTTTTTACGGAATATTTGGCCTTTTTTCTAGATACTCCGAAATATAAATAAATAATTCTTGTAATAGAAAGAAAAGCTTTTATTCTAAGGCAAATACTAAAGAGATTTCTTCTAGTTTCTATTAGAGTAATTATTAGTAAACTCTTTTCTTCTTATACTTATACTAATAAGAAAGAAATATATCTTATAGGAAAATAGCTAAAAGAATATCTAGGTAATAAGTATATTATATATTTTATTAGAATAGGGAATATAGATTATTAAAGCTATTACTTATTAGAATATATTATTAGTAACCTGAGAAATTATGAACTAAAATATGCTACTATAAAGGTTCTAAAGAAGTCTTTAATATATTTACTAAAGAATATAGCTAATCTATAAATATAAAGTATATAATTATAGCTATTTAGATTACTAGCTAGAAGTTATTAGAAAATAATAAAGATATTAGTAAGCCCAGAAAAAAAGATATTTATTATTAATACTAGGCTTAATAGAAATAGCTAACTTAGTAGAGAATAAATATAATTATAAGTAGCTATTATAAGACGTATTATAAGTAAATAGTAAAGCAAAAAATTAATATATAGAATAATATATTAGTCTAAGTCTAATAAAGCTAAGATTAGATATAAAAGTAAGTTTATTATTAAGAGTTAGAGGAAATCTATATTCTTATATATTTATTAGTTTTTATATTATTATTTATAAAGAAGATCTATTTTTATATAGCTAATACGAGATAGTTAATTAAGGAAGCTAATTCTATTAGTCCCTAAATATACTTATAGCTTATAGCTATAATATAATATATTAGTGCCTAAATAATTAAGATAGCTTTACTAATTCTCTATATAGTAATATAGAAGAAGTAAGATATTAATATAAAGTATTAATAATATTTGAATCTAGATATTATTAGAAAAAGAGTTTATAGTATATTAATTTTATATCTTTATATAATATTTTCTTTATTATTAGTATTTCTAATTAGTTAAGGCTATATTATAAAGTATTAAAGCTTATATACGGATCTTTATTCCCGAGGTAGCTAGTAATTTATAAGAAATAATATATTAAAGTAAAGTATTAATAAAGTTTTATTAATGTCTTTTATAGCTTATAAGTAGAATTCTGGGTTCTATTAATTAATCTCTCTTTATATAGTACCCTTATATAAATAATATAAAGAGAAGTATATATTTATAAGATAATATGGGAAAAATATTAGCGGAATATTAATTTACTATATAATAGTATAAGAGAAGTAGCCTATATAGGCTATAGTTATAGCTAGAGAAAAAGTTTATAGTATTATTAATTTATCTAGTTATCTAATATAGAATGTCTTTATATAAAGCAAGAAAATATAGTAGTATATTTCTATTTAATATATTACTTTATATTTTATCTAAATAATAAATATATAAAAGTAGTTTACTATATTTTAAGCTTATATCTTCTATTACTTTATAAGCGAGAATTAAAAAGGTATTATAAAGTATTTTGCTTAGTCTAGTATATTAATATAAAGTTATATTAAGCTATAAATACTAAGGCTAAGCTATAGATAAAAACTAGAAATTAGGCTAATTAGTAAATATAGTTTCTATATTTTCCGGAACTATAGTTATAAGTTATAGTTCTTACTAATAGAAGGAATTATAAGTTATAGTATATAAAGATATAAAAAATATTATAAATTATAGTCTTTATTAATAAAGGAATTATATATTATAGTTCCTATAATTATAATCTTATAATCTCTAAGCCAAGTTTATTATTATATTCGGATTACCCGAGATAAATAAAGACTATAAGTTATAGTTCTTATAAAGATATAAAGAATATTATAAGTTATAATTCCTATTATAAATAAGAACGGAACCGCTTACCTAATATATAAGGTAATCTTAAAGTAGTATAAGAAGTAATATAGCTATATTATATAAATAGAACTAGATATCCTATAATAAAATATAGTTAAATTCTTATTTTTTTTAGGTATTACTATATTTTAATCTAGTAATATATTATAGTTATTTATAGTATTAACTAAATTCTTACTAGAAGTTATAAAGAAGTCTTTTTCTAAAGAAGGCTTCTTTTATTTAGAAGACTTAGTAATTAGGGAAAATATTTTAGAGATAAAAAAAAGAGGCTTTAAGTATTTCTCGAAATATAGCCTAAACTTTTATAAATAATATATTCTTAATATAATAAGTAAAATAAAATATTTTATAGTATTTATCTAATTTTTTCTAATATATTATATCTATTATAGAATTCTTTTTTAGTAACAAAAATTATATTTTAGTATACTAGTTATAATATATAGTATATCCGGACTATATCTTATATTTTAGGAAAGATAAACTAAAAGCTAGCCGGTATATTCTAGTAGTTTATTTATTAGCTAAAGAATTATAAGTTAGATATTATAGTAGTTTATACTAATATAAGTTCTCTATTACTAAAGGAAAAAGATTATTATATAAAGTTCCTGAATTTATATTTATTATAATAAGCTACTAAAGTAAAGAGAAAGAATTTCCTAATAGCGGCTTATAAGTTATTACCTATATTATAATTCATTATTTTAATATATCTTATAAGGTAATTTTTAATACTTAAATTAGTTTCGAAATAAAATAAGAATATATAATTATATTTGAGTTTATAATAGTTAATATAGTTAAAAAATAGCTAAAGATAAATCTTCCGGATATACTAAAATTAGTATAAAAGATAGTAAATATAGAGAGTAGTAAAATCCGAATTAATTTTATATTTAGAGATATTACTAGAAATATAAATATATAATTATTATTATTTATAATATTAAGCTCTCTATATATTTAGTTTTATTCTTTATTTATATCTATTTAATTTATAATTCAGGAAAGTTTATAATATTATTTATAGAAGTATTAAAGTTAATATTACTTAGAGATATAGTTAGTTCTTTAATAAACTCGAAATAAAATACTTTTACTAATATATTTAGAGAGTCGCTAGTAGCTATAGGCTTACTAATATTTGAGAGAGATATAAGTTCTATAGCTAACTATATAGAAAGAAGAACTACTTATATATCTTATTTAATATAAGTCTAGTAAAGTAGTCTAAGGAAAATTAATACTATTAGTAGGCTAAAAATCGGGCTTATTTATAATAGCTATATTAATTATTTATAATTTGGCTTTTTAAGCTTCTAGTATTTCTAAGTTTATATTTCTTATTTTATAAGCTCTTTTCTTACTTCTTTTTTTAATACCGGAAATATATCTGCTCTTTATAAGACCTAGTTTATTATTAGCCCGTTTATATAACTTATTATATATCTGATTTATATATATAGTCTTAGCTTTACTTATATTCCGATATTATTTTATATATTATAAAAAGTCGCTTACTTGTCTTAAAACTTAGTAATAGTATATATATATTTCTTTATATTTAATATTTATATTTAAGTTAATAATATTACCTAAATAAAGTTAATAAAAACTTATATTATTTAAAATATTACTAAAGTTTCTATTAGATTTTAAATAATATATTTTAATTATATTTTTTAAGAGAATAATTATATATTTTATTATTATTATTATATCTTATTACTAGATTATTATTATTCTCATAAATATCTAGGCTATTATTATTATTATTAGTTTTTAAATAGAACTAGTATATTTCTAGCTAAGTAGATAAGTAGCTTTCTTAAGCCTATAAAGAGTTAGTTCTATACTTATAGATAGTAAAGTATTAACTCGGTATTTATTAAGATAAGTATTTAATATATTACTTATTAGAAAGAAAGTAAAGCAGATATATTATAATAGCTAATAAATATTATTTAATATATTCTCGGTAATTAATTAAGGAAGCTTAGGAATAATAATATAAGTAAAGGAAGTAAAGTTAGCTAATTTGACCTTATTAAGTTAGCTATTTAGCTAATTAATATTTATTAAAATTCATAAAAATAATTAGCTAAAGATATTTCTTAAAGGCAAAATATACCAGAAATTATTTAAATACTTTATATTTCTAGTAAGAGTTAGGCTTCTATATTTATTAGTTCTTTTTACTAAAGTAATAGTACTTTTTATTTATATATCTTAAAAGATATTAATAAGATATTAGAGTTATAAATTATATTATTATTAATATTCTTTTTATTTCTATTAAATAGAAAAGATATCTTTTTATAAAATATATAGTAATATAGGCGAAATTAAAGGAAATAAATACCTTACTTATAGTAGGGGAAAGGGTTAAATATTATAAAGGTAGTACTTACTAGGTAAATAAATCTAGGTTCGGAATTCTGGTTATTTATTATTTACTAGAAAGGCTTAGTTAATTATTTATAAGTAAATATAAGAAATAGAGAAATAGAAAAATAAGGAAATTTATTTTAGGCTTAAAATAAATAAAGTAAAGAAATAGAAATTATAGAATTACGCATTTTATATAGAATTAGGCATATTTATTATTTATATAAATTAGGCGCTATTAATAGAGATTTTAAAACTATTAAATTTGTTTTTTTTTTCTTTTATAATAATAGAAAATACTATCTCGGAAAGTCTAGAAAAGCTTAGAAAAGCGCCTATAATAAATATTTGGGCCTATAGCTCCCTATATAAGTCGCGCTAAGCTAATAAAAGCTAATTCTCGCTTAATAATAAACGTCTTATTACTTCTCTTTATAGCCCGGATAAGGTAAATTATATATAGAATAAAAAGAAACTTTATAAGTAATAGGGCTTAATACTATATAATTTATTTAGTAATCCGATATAGTTTACTTTAGGCTTTAATACTATTTAGGCTATAAAAGGTAATATAAAGCGCGAGAATAATATAAAATTCTGTAATATTAATTATATTAAGCTATATTTCCTTAATTACTTAAATAATTTAATCTTATAAGTATTATTATAATATTAATATAGCCTCAAGTAATAGTATAGCTATCTGGCCCCCGTAATACTAGGCCTCTTTAAAGCATTTAGTATTAATTTTAGGATAATATCTAATCTCTATAATTAAAGAGGTTTATTATAGTTTACGGGATTTTTTAGGGCTTAATACTATATAATTTATTAAGTAATCTAATAACTAACCTATAATACCCTAGTATAATTAGGCTTTAATACTCTTATATACCTTAGCTAAAAGAAGTACTATACTTTAGTATAAAAAAGATTCTAAAAAATTAATTATTTGGGATTCTTATATATCTTTATACTAAATTAAAATTCTCTTAAGTACCCTTAAATAAACTAATAATATTTAGAATTTATAGTATCCTATATATTTATTATAATATCGCGAATTTTTAAGCTAGAAGGAAATAAAGAATATTGCCTTAATAATACTATTCTCAAAATTATAATTATATAAGTAAAGAGAAATTAGGTTCTAGTATATCTAATTATATATATATATATCTTATACTATATTCTTTATTAGATAATTAACTAATTATAAGGTAAGCTTTTAGTTAATTCTATATTAATATTAATTTCTAGCTTTAAATAATTATTTTTTAATTATACTAAGCTTATTATAAAAGTATTATAATATTATTTAAAAGTATTCTAATAATAAGACATTTAGTTATTTAGAGAATATTAATATTATAGCCGCTATATAAATAACGGGCGAAATAAAAGATATAATAAATAATAAATATAATATAGATTTACTAGTTCTAAGAAATATTATAAGTTTATTAGAATATAATACTAGTAGAATATATATTAATAAATAATATAGTATAGGGGTTTAGTAATAAGTATAAAAAGTAATAAAGAAGCTTATATTAGAAGGGGTATATATAATAATTATCTTGACTTACTTATACTAATAAGGTATATTAATTATTAATAATATAAATTCTAAAGTATAGGGTTAATT
The DNA here is from genome assembly GCF_002865645.1 of Hyaloscypha bicolor E. Taxonomy (NCBI): domain Eukaryota; kingdom Fungi; phylum Ascomycota; class Leotiomycetes; order Helotiales; family Hyaloscyphaceae; genus Hyaloscypha; species Hyaloscypha bicolor. The sequence continues at coordinate 439,060 of NW_020194667.1, forward strand.
CTAGCTTTATTTTATAAGTAAAATAACTCTAGCTCCTTATATCTCTAAGTATATTTTTGAAATACTTTATTACTTATAGCCGATCTCCCTAATTATAATCTTTTATATTATATTTTCTTTAATTCCTTATTTTCTTTCTTTACTTTTTCTTTTAGTACTTTAAATTATATATTTTTTTTATTAATATTCTCTTTTATTATATCCTATTTCAAATTATATTAGTATAACTACTTTATCTTGCCTTTTATAAAAGCATTTAGTTTAGTATTAGTTATAATTATAAATTTATTAAGATTAGAAATTATTTCTCGAATTATAGCCTATACTAGATTATTAATAGATTTAAAGGATAAATAAATAAGTTCATAAAACTAGAATTTTCTATTATTTATAGATTATTATATAAGACTTAATATCCTTTTATTTTTTAAAGTTAGTAAAGCTATATCTTATATTTTTTTACTTTTTTTCTTTTTTAATATCTAAATGAATTTTTAAAAATAGAATTTATATTATAAGAAATAAAATATAGGAAAGTCTTTATTATTCTAGTAAATTAGTTTCTTAATTAAGAGCTAATATAGTAGTAAATAGAGTATTTAATATAATATAGTATAAGCCTATTTCTAATTAATTACTATAATAATTTTAAGATCTATAATATTATTAATAAGAATATTTCCAAATTAGAAATTATTATAAATTAATTTAAAAGAACTATAATTATACTTATTAGAAACGAAATATAGTAATATTACCTTAAAAATACTATAATATATATACTTACTATAAGTATTATTAATATTATTAATAGAATTAGATTACTTATAAAAATACTATAAATCTTATTTAGTAATATAATAAAAGTATTTAGTAATAGAAAAGAAGATTCTAGAAATATAATTTATATATAGAGAAAATATAAAAATATAGGCTAGTTATAAGAAGTTTAAAGAGTTAATATATTACTAATATTAATATTTTTATAGTATTTTATCTTATTTATCTTAAGTATTAAGGATCTCGAGTTAATATAGGTATTATAATTTATTCTAGATAAAGAACTAATCCGAGAAAAATTATATTCTAATAGTTTTAAGAGAATATTTGTAATTTAATAATAGATAATATCTAGATCTCTATTACTAATATTTTCTTATAAGATTTAATTACTTTTAGGTTTAGGAAATACTTCCAAAATCTTATCTAAAGAATTTCCTTTAATAAAGTCTATTATAATAAATACCCTTAAGCCTAGAGAGTTATTTTTAGATATACTTTATACTAAAATAGAGGAAATAGGAATTTTTGTCTCTATTTTAATAAATTATATTATAGTAATCTTATAGCGAATCTTTTTGTCTCTATTAATAGCCTTCTCTAATATAGTAAAGTATATTATTTATTATACTTCGTTTTTAAATTATATTTAGTAGCTCTAATTAAATAAGCTATAATTATTACTTATAATTTTATAAAACTAGCTATTTCAAAAGATAAATACCTAGATAGTAATAAAAGAGCTATAAATATTATTAAATCTACTAGACTATATAAGTGAAATGGCCCTATAATAAACCTTAGTATATTTATTCTAATCTATATTATAGAAGTTAATAGTAATATTATTAAATTAGCTAGTAATAATTAATTTATATCTAGGTAATTATTAGCTCGTTTATAGAATTTAATTGCTCTTAAAATAAATTAGTAAGAAGTAAAAATAATATAACTATATTATTCTCTAAATTAGTAATTCTTATAGTATAAAATAGGGTTATAGTATAGTAGTATAAGCTATATAATAGAGCGAAATCTTCTTAATTACTTACCCTAATATATTATTAATTAGTAATTTAATCTTAAGAATAAAATATAAAAATTAATATTTCGCCTAATATTACCTAGATTCTTTCTTTATACTTTACTTACTTTAAGCTCTAGTTTTTTATCTAATATCTTACTTATATATTAATAATTATACTAGTACTAAAATAATATTAAGTAGTAGCGCAAATAATACTAGTAGTAATAGTAGTAGTAATAGCTTTGGCTCTAAATAATAAGAATATACGAAATAGTAAAAAGCTAATAGAGCTAATATTACTAAAGCCCTTACTAACTAGACTAATATAAATACTATAAATAGATAGAGGAAGTTTTCTTTAGAGAATAAAAGAAAAAGAAAGAAGAAAAAAAAAAGAATAAGAAATATATAATATTTTTATCTATAATTAAGCTTATAATTACTAATTTACTAGTTATACTAGAAATATTTGCTTTAATATTAGCGAATTTCTGCCTTTATATTAGGAAGAGAGATAAGTAAGTAAGGAAAGGTAATTATAACTTTATTTTTTTTATATTAGAGAAGTATTAGGCTACTTAAGGCCTTATTTGAAATTATTAATAATTATTTTGGGATAATAAAAGCAGAAATAAATATAAAGAATTTATAAAATAATATTTTCTTTTTCTCTAAAATTTCTATAAACTTGTAAAGCCTTTATTAAAGGTATTAAAAGCCCCGTACTATAAAAATATTATATTTGAATTTATATATATTTATTCTTATATTAATTCGTTTACTAATTTCTAATACCTAATATATAGATTTTCTAGCTTTCTTGCAAATTCACTAAATATAAAAGTCTAGTTACTATATAAAGGGCCGGGCTGCTTTTATTTATATTTTAAGGAAATATAGATAGTATAATAAGTATATCTAATATTTTAATAGAAAGCCTAAGGCTAAAACTAGTAGTATACTCGCTTATTTAGCTAGAGCTAGTTTATTTATAATTAAGGTAATAATAATCTTACTAAAATCCTCTACCTAATTTATGTCTTCTATTTATTATGGTATTAATAATCTTTTTTATAGCTATTGCCTCTAAACTAGAAAAAATTAGAAGTAATTTAATTAAGGAAAAATTAAATTTCTTTTAATATTTCTTTTAATTAATATATATAGATCTAAGTATTACTACTTCTTCTAATATTATATAGGTCGTCTTTTTAATAGCTACTATTATAGGTATAACCTAACTTTTTTTGCTTATATTTCTTACTAATATATATAGCTACTAAAAACCTTATATTTAACCTTATTTAAGTATTACTAATTAAATTAGTAACTCGAATTCTTCCTTTATAACTTACTAATAGAACTCTTTTTAGTAATCTTGCTATTCTATATAGTTACGTGAATTCGAACTAATTAGATAGTATATTAGCTATTTTTCTAGTAGAATAGATTATAAGAAATAAATCTAATATACTAACCTGAAATAATATAGATATTTAGCTTATTATATTTAGATTAGTTATATAAATAACTTCTATTATATTTCTAATTATTTTTAAAAAAGCTGTCTTTAATATATTACTATAATTTAGCTCGGCTTCTTAGAGAGGAATTAAGTAAATATATAATAAGATTAACTAGTGGATATTTAAGGAACTTATAGGCCGTATTTACTATAATATTAGAGGCTTCTATAAGTAATACTTTAAAGAAAAGTACTGGGCAAATAATATAAGAAATATCTATAAAGAATTAAGAGACTAGTATATAGAGAGATACTAGAGTAAGTAGCTAGAGCCTTTATTTTAAAGTCTATTCTTTAAGTAGTTTATAAGGTTCCAGGATATTATTCTTAGTAGACTTTACTATAAATACTATATATTAGTAAATAAAGTATTAAAGGGCTTAGAGGCTAATTATAAGCTTAATATTTTCCTTACCTCTGCTAATACTACCTTACTAGATAGCGAGTATAACTAGTCTAATATACTTGTTATTAGAGAATATAAATAGAATTCTAATAAGAATTAATTTATAAAAATACTAGTATAATTAGTAGGATATATATATAAAGTATTTGAAAGTTAACCCGAATAGCGATTTATGCCTGGATTTATAATTTATAGAAATATAATATAGCTTTGGGTATTTAATAGATCTGGACTATATAACTTCGAGAAGTTTAATATTTATAAAAAGCCAGAGCGATTTATTAAAGTTCTTACTAGCTATATAATAATATCTAATATAGAATTGGGTTTAAATATATTTATTAAGTATAATAGTAATAATAAGTATATTATTATATAAAATATAAGAATCTTTTTAGAAAATAAGCTAATTGCCTTAATAAAAGTAATAGTATACCGGGAAATAATATATTATTAAGGAAGGAGACCTGGCTTAATAAACTAGAAGTATATTATAAAGTTTGCTTGGCTATCTAATAAAAGGTAATAAGAAAGAGAACTATTAAAGTTAGTAAAGAAGAAAGAAGTTACGGGTATTACTATATAGTTTAATTATAAGCAGATTACTATTAATAGTAACTCTAATACTATCTCACATTTATAACAAGCTATAAAATTTGGGTTATTATAAAGGCTATTAAAGAAAGCCTTTTAGGTTAATAGTAGTTTAGAATCTAGCCGGGCGTACTCGAAAACAAGTTTTATAGGAAGGTTAGAAAGTAGTATAGCTTATTTAATTAGCCTAGAAATTAATATAGATAGTGCTATAACTTCTTTTTCTAGGCAGAAAAGAAAAAGAGATAAAAAACTTAATAGAGGTAATGGACTAAAGAGGTCTAAATCCGATAATAGTTATACTAGTATAATAAATATATATAAAGAAGATTAGCTAGACGTAATTAGTACTTCTAGTATTTAAGAAATAGTAGTTAATAATCTGGCAGATTACTAGAATAAATAATAGCGGAATAATATTAATAGTATTTAAGAAGCCGGAGCTAATAGTTTAATAGACTATAAAAGTAAGATATATAGTAATTAAGTAAACTATTACTTAGTAACTTTACTAGCTAGATAACTTTTTTATAAATATTAATTAGTTAGAGAGCTTTTGGAGGCGCTATATAATATTATCTGAGGTTATAGATTATTACTCGAGAATAGAAAGATTCTTTATTAGGATATCTCCGAAAATAATATTATTATTACTAAATTCTTTATTAAAGATACCCTAAAAAAAAGACTAATTAACTTAGACTTAGTAAAGAAGCTAGATAGTATACCGAGTAAGACTTATTACCAAACTAGTACTATATAATTTATAGTAATTAAGATTTTTAAAGGCAAAGATTATATATATTAGTATAACCTCAAGTTATTTTTTTATGTTTTTATTTAGATATATATTTAATATAGTTATAAAGATATAGATAAATAAAAACCTAGTAAGGTAATAAGACTAAAAATAAATATATTATAAGATTAGTATACTAGAATATATATAGAAATTACTCGGAATAAGGTAAGAGATATAGGCAAAAACCGATTCGAGAATATTATTACGGAGTTTATACTAAAGTTCAAGAACCTTAAACTATTAGCTTATAAGCTCCGATTCACTTTTTTTCTAATTAGAAATAGGAATATTTTTATGAATATATTTCATAACTATAATATAATATATAATAGGATAATTATAGTATTAAATACGGTAATTAACTGTTTATAGAAGAAGAAATAGGTAATTATATAGGTAAGGCGAGAACTTGGAAGTTAGAATTATATAATATATTATTAGAAGTTTTTTCTTTTTTTCTTTTTATTATAAAGGATATAGAGAAAACTATATAATATAATAATACTAGAAATATTAATAAATGCGTAATATATTATATAATATATTAATTATTTCCCGTAAAAATAATATATCTTATATATAAGAATAGAATAATATAAGTAATAACTAGATAACGGGAAATAGCTAAAGTATTAGCGAGAGCTATAATTTGGTTCTAATATATAATAACCTTATAATATAGCTTACCTTATATTTATATATATATTATATCTAAAATTACTTTATATTCGGGTAGTATAAATCCTTTTAATCTAATAAAACTTTTTATAATAAGAAGCCTAAATCGATCTCTAAACTAAGATAATAAGAGCCATATTTTAATTTCTTTATTCTAAGAATAGACTTTACGAGATTAGCCTCTTTATAATACTAGTTTATTTCTACTAATATAGAACTTTATTTTAATTATATAATTCTTCTATTTACTAAAGGGGCTCAAATAGGCTCTATATACTAAAAATGGCACCTATTTACTATAGAAGTTACTATTACTCTTACTAAATCTCGTTATAGTATTAACTTCTCTACTAAAGTTATCTAATACTAGATTATCTCATTTCTATATTTATATATTAATAATTAATATATTAAAAACTATTAAAATATTAGCCGCCTTTTTCACGATTTCGTCTAGATTAGATTCCTTTAGATACTAGTCTTACGAATATTGGCCTCCTAAATAACTAGTAGTATATAGGTTTTATATAATGCCCGGTAAGAAGAATAATCCAATTGCCTATTTCTCTTATAAAAAGGAATATTATTATAGGTATTTTACTAAGCTAATTACGGATAGAGAACTATTCTATATATATAATATTAAATATCTTTAGGCAAATATATTTCGGGATATTATAGGATAACCTAGCTTAGTTATTATAAGACTAATAAACTACTTTATTATAGCTTAGCCTCTATAAGAGGAACCCGAGATAGACTCTTTATTATCTCCGTATAGGTTATCTCCCTTACCTTCTCCGTTGCCTATTACTAATATAGTATTATATAAGATACCTAGCGACTTATTAAGCTCGACTTCTATAGATAGCCTGTATACCAGATCCGATAATACACCTCCTCCATACTAATATCCCTAAAGCATATCACAAAATCCGATTTCCGACCAAGATATATTTGTCCCGATAGTAGCACACTTCGTTACCGAGTTCTTACTTTATAGACTTCCTACACATTCCAAATTTCTGTTAAGCGTAAAAGGCGAATAAATAAGCGCTCAGATTCGTTGCGATTACTATATTAACGATAAAGCTAGATTAAATGGACAAGTTTATGGAACGAGCTGAGTTGCCGAAGTCAGTAGCTATTATTAATTTTTAAATGCATTTTCTAGACTATTTATCACCTTTCAGGTTTTCGAGTTCATTTCATATCGGTTTCCCAGCTAGCTAGATAGCACATTATTTTTGTTTTAAGGGTATTAATGCACATAATATAAGCTGCAATATATATCGCAAGAAAAATTGATATTCGCTCTATATCCGTCTCCCATTCTTTTCTTATCATTCTCGCAGGAGCTTTCTCATCGCGGTACAGTCGCTAACGAAATCGGCTTCCCCTCAAACTCACTGCGAAAGTTTCGGCCCCGCTCGGCAGACAGGGATACTCATAAGCCCTTTACTAGAATAGGCTAGGCGCTGAGTCCACGGGAATGTTCTAGTATAACGAGAGTGCTAGCCTTCGGCTCGCACGAAGCCTTCGAACTTGAGAAGAAATAGTCTAGAGATTAAACAGGTCTAGTACGTCCCAAAATTCCTAAAAATATCTGGGTAAGCGATAATTCCAAAATCACGTAGTGATAATATATACGCTCATATGTCCGCAAATAGTATATCGTTCAAAGTAGCAAAGACTGACCGCCAACACAGTAACTTAGACTCGGAAGCACGTGCGAGCAAGCGTTGACAGGGGTGAATCAAAACTTTAACCGAATCTGGCTAGGCAACTTTTTTTTTGGCCCTGAAAAGGTTTCCGGGTCCTTTTTTTAGTAACCTTCTTCTCTTAGCAAGCTAAGAAGTACGAAGGCACTCGGTTTTCCATTCGAACGTGGCGCAAGATGAGGCTGAGCGCAGCGGCTGGGCTTGGCGTCATGAACGCGCAACCTAATTAAGTTCTCCAAAGTACACAGGATTGTAACGAATAGTTGATCAATTTGTCTTGTCTCCAGTGCAGTCTAGAGGTATAGTCCGCTGCGAAATCGGCTTCCGCTTTTGAACACTTCGAGAATTTAAACCAAGCCACATTGCCAAGATGCGCCAACCGCACTAACATAATTCTGGCTAGCTACAGTCATCCCCTGTCCGCATAAGCCACACCACTATATGTCACGTGCGAGCCGGTCCAAGCCAACTTCGTCTTGGTAGCCTCACCCATTACGCTGCATGTTAAACACTGATCTCCCCGGCTCCCTCCGTTATATCTTCCCTTTTACATCTTCCTCAGAGACCAACCCTACAAGTTCGTCCCCTCTTGCTATTCCCTTAAAAACCATCGACTCAAGACATGGGAACGTTGGATTGGCAAGTTATGAATTCCGAAGATGACAATTTTTATTTTGGGATTTTCTAGCGACTTGACCGCACGGATTGAATAGCCAGTCTATCGAATTGACTGTGACTTGCTAGTCTTCGAGACAGCGAGAGAACTTACCCCCTTTGCTATAAAACGTCGTCCTGTATAATCCTTGTAGAACCCGTCGCAATAACAGTACATATCAATTTCATACATTTAAAGACATTTTTATATCAAACTAATACAATTAATAAATATAGATTCAACTAGAACCCCAACCTCAACCTTCTCCAAGTGGATCATCTCAAGTTGTGCTCTAATCTTAGGTTCTGAGAGCGAGAAATTAATTGTAGCCTCCAGCCGCGAACTTTCAAGGTACGGTGACGCGAAGCCTACATGAGACTAATGCTCGCCCTTAAACTTCCATTCAGACTCCTTCTTTGCCAGGCGGTCGAGAGTACCCAGGCTCTCCGCGGCAGTCGTACCCCCCAATACCAAGTATGCAAAGCGAAGGCTTTTATCACAGTCTTCAAAATACATCTTTGCAAAGAAAGGACCCAAGCCAGTCCGGTCCGTTAGATTAGGTTGAGAGAGTCTGCCCATGACTTTGCCATGAAGCTCCTCGCGACATTCCAACGTCCGTTTCAGCGCCTCGAGTGCGGAATCGTGCGCGATTATACCACCCAGGCTGTCGTAAATTGCCTTCATTGCCTCAAGTGTGCCTCGTTGTGCATCATCCAAGGTCAGAGTGTGTGTTGGACCTTCGCCGTCGTCAGAGTCATCGTCCACGTCACTTGGAGGGTCAATCCAGCCCGCAGCAATCCAGTTTAGGAAGAGATTGGTTATATTGCTCGAGTCGAACACAGAAACAGCCAGAGACTCGGCCACGCTTGGAGCACCCGGCTGTGATCCTCGTTGACAAAAAGGCTCCAACGCGAGGACGAATCCAGTTTTTGAAGCATTTTGGAGTTCTTCAGAGATGGGATTCAACACTTGGGCAGCGATTAAGTCTTCCAAACCTCCAGGAAACCTCGCAGGCCAAGCGAGCTCCCAGAGCATTCCAAAGATTGTGATTTCGCCAGTTTCAGTTTCAGACGAGAGCGCCTGGTTATGAAAGGCTTGCTGAGCCCTATCGCCTAAGGCTCTTCGAACGGCAGCTTCGCAACCGTCCCTGAAGGCTTCTTGTCTGGCATCCAGGATGTCTATCACTTCTGAAGATGACAAGAATTGTCCCGCTGCTCTCTTCACTGCTTGGCGAAGAATAGCAAAGAAAGCGTTTCTGGGATCGCTTGAGCTTGTAAAAGCTTGAAAGTAATCGCCGAAGCTCATGTCTTTGTCCGGGGGGTCTATCGCTTGAGATCTCGAGGTAATGATTCCTTCCATGTCCGCTCCGGGATAAAGCCTAGTTAGAACTTTGGCGAGACAACGGCGGACGATTTCAGCAACATCGCCGCTCCATTCATTTGCCCACTCCCCAATCGCAACACAAGAGTCTCCGTCGAGTATCTCTTCCGCTCGCTTAATTGCTTCGCGGCTTAGACACTTCTCTAGCAAGCTTTCTGTTTCCGCTGTGATCTCTGTCCGGATATCTTCGATGAGATTGGTCTGCCCTACCGCGGAAAACTCCCAGGGAGCGTTGATGCTAAATGCAATTGGGATGCATCCGTGAGAGTCCAATGTATTGAGGAAGAAGTCCTTGAGCAAATAATCAGGGTTCTTGGCGTCTGACTCCACGGCGTACTCCACTTGCTCCTCAAATTCTCTTGTAAAATCTCCAAAAATATAATCCCAATCGAGATCTTTGAGATTTTCCTCAAAGGATGTTATAAGTTCGGACTCCAACTTTACTGAAAATTCACGTAACCGTCTATGCTGGTTTGATCCTGCCGGTAGATGACTAATTGACTGAGACAAGCTCTTCTGCGCTTCGAGTAGAAAGGGGAAAATCAATTCCGGTGCAGGAACGCAACTGTCATGTAGAGCATCAATACCACCGTCGAGAGACGCTTTAAGTTCCGTCATCAAAGGATCGAAAGCTTTCAACGCGACTTGACTTCGATCCATCTGGTCGTACATGCCGAAACCCAAGAGCCAGAGTTTTGGTGCCGTATACACGGCAATGTGATTGAGGCTTCGATCGAGGTTTCGACGCTCCAGCCATCTTCTTACAAGCGAATGCATTTCGATGTAAGGCACAAGGACATGCCCATCTTCTATCCAGTTCAAAGTGATCATGTTCACAGAGGCCAAATCGTCAATGGCAAGATTGAAAATATCCTCATCAAGGAAACGAAGAACATCGACGGCAGCGATCCCTGAGCTGAGCGACGTTTTGTTTATGGCCGGTTTTTTTGTTTTAAATTGCTGATACAAGCGGAAGTAGTCCTTGAGACTTGATGCGTTCTCACATGATGCCGCGAAATACGCCACAGATGCCGCATGCTGATTTCCCCCAATGCTTGATAAAATCGGCTGAAAGGCAAAATCAAAAGCCTTCCAGACTGAGGACGAATAGCCGCAGAACTTCGGGGCTCTCTGCAAGAGTCCATCTTTCCCTTCGTCAGACCACGTAAGGTACGCTTGGCAATTCATCCTTGGATTTCCGTTACCCGGGCGCATAGAAGCACCAAGAATAGAAATTGCCAGCGGAAGACCACCAAGTTCCTTGACAATGTGCCTTCTAGCGTCTCTTTCCTGTGTAGATATTTTTTCTTGATGCATCTCATCTTCCGTAGGTGGCGTCCGCATAATGTATGCATCTAAAAGATCCTCCGCCGTGCTCATGTCTAAAGGTTTGACCTGTAGTTCATGAGTAGCACTGATCTCACCGGCGAGATCCTTGCGACGTGTTGTGATTAAAATCTTGCCTCCGGGTATATCTGCGAAGAGGTATCGTTGAATGTTAACGAACTGATCATCCAGGCCGTCAAACACAACCAGCCAATGGCCAGGGAAAAGTTGCGAAAGTCTCTGCCTGACTAATGTCACGGGCTCCGTGTGATCGACATCCTCCCCACAGATCTGTTTCGCATAGACCTCGAAACTTCTTTGTATCTCCAGCTCAGAGGTCGCTGGTATCCAAAGAATTGGCATGTCTTCGCCGTTTTTGTACGCAAAATATCTCGCCATGGTTGATTTGCTGCAAAAACTGGTTAGCGATGGGAGATAATCGATCAGTATGTGCTGGATTGGAAGTACCCTGTGCCTGGAAGGCCGTGCAAAACGACACGAACGACTCCCTCTCGTTTCAATGCTTCAGTCAGAAACAACTCCAAATCCTCACGGACTAGCAGACGCTGCGGGAGAAAAATTGAGTCACTTCGAAGTTTGTTGTGATTAGGAATCCCTTTCCCTTATTTTGCTTATTTTAACCACTACTCTTTCTGGGACTCTTCTCTGAGCATACCTGGTGGAGACTTCAAATTCATGACGCACTGTCGCATCAGCGACTTCTGCTCAACTTGGCCGAGGTACTCAGCCGTTGCCGCCTCGATCACGCCTTGCTTCTCCCATTCATGTAAACCAACACCTTGCAGACCCTGTTGAACGTTGAATCTGAAATAATTGCCGTAGTCATGCCAGCGTGCTGCAAATTTCCTCGCCGTGGTTTCCGTCTCGGTGGCCAGCTTTTTCAGAGTTTCGTAAAGGAATGGTCCCATATTGTGTTGGACTGGGAACTTTCCTGGGTCTCCTGTTCCGATAGAAACAAAGCATTGAACCATATCTTCAACCTTCCCACCAAATGGGCTCCATATGTTCTTGATCTCCCCCTCCACCACTTCTACTGGATTATTCGCACCTAATGCGCCGTCAGCGAATCGTCGATTGCCGATTGTTACAGGGTCAAAAAAAGTCGTAGCAGCAGAGGTGGCAAGGGCGGCTTCACAAATGGTCGCGGGGATACCGAGCCCATCGTGTAGATTGTAGCTCCGGAGGCAGGTCGTTCCTGTTGTCTCGATGGCGGTTGCGCAGACAAACCTGAAGCCAATTAGAGATGCAGAGAGCGGTAATAACTGACTATCCTTACACGCGACACCTTCTTTCAGTTCCGTCATCCATCTTGTCTGCCTCGGTCACCCCTTCAATATTGGAGATAACTTCTTGAATTGCTAATTCAAGGGTTTGAGAGCTATACCTCCCCCGAGTGCTAGCGGTCCAGCTAAGTGGAACCCAGTGCTCCTGCTGATTGAAAATCCGCTTGGTGAGATTGTTGTACGCCATGATGCACTCGTCAACATCCATTCCAAGTCGACCAAGCATAATGGCAATAAGGCTTCATGGGGTTAGTACGAAGACGTCACAGTTAGGCACACTTACCCGCCTGTGCTTGTACCCCCAATCAGATCGAATACATCGCAAGGTTTGACAGACGAAAGCTTTGCTTGTCGTCTCTCGTGATTTAATTGGGCCATCAAGGACCTCAGTGTGATCAGGCTGGAGAGGCCACGGACTCCACCACCGTCAAGCGATAAGACGCGGAGATGACGCTTTTGGGGGGCGGGATACCGTCCCAAACCGATCGTTTTGTCCATTATGGAGGGTCAGTTTCTGTATTCGCACTGCGAAATATGGAAGAAAATCTTGGAGGGGATAAAGAGTACCCTTCGTGCGGAAGGCTTAATAGTGTCCCTAATTTCTTTTGTAGGTAACCGCCGGGCGGGCCTCACTCACCGCTCTGCAAGCCACGCATTTCAAGGGAATGTCCCCCATCCATGCCTGACCAAACTATATTTGGCAAGCTGAGTGGGAGTGGCTGCATCACTGGGGATCAGCTGAGACGTCCTCATCAAGCCTCGACTCAGATACCGGCTTGCCAATGGCTGAAGAGAAGAGCCACATAGCCCTGCTTCAAGCCAACTTGCGTGATTTGTGTTCCCACTATGCCCTCCCCATCTCTTCTTCTTCTCTCCTAACTTTAGATTCCTATATTTAGGCAATCCAATTGAACTGGTTTCGCACTCACTTATCGCGTCGCCGCTCCCTTATTGACTATTTCATAAGCCGTCACAGCCGGGGAGATCAATGTTCTGCGTGCATGGCGCGCTGTCGTCATTTCAGAACTCCAATCTTCAACGCACGTGACAGTGAAGAACTATGGGATTAGCGCCTTACCCTTGCTATTGTTTTACATAAGGCTGCCTAGGCAGAATAGGACTACTAGCAGCAGGATGATGCTAGTGTGGTTATAAGTCTCTTGGCAGTGTGGCTATTTAAATTTTCGACGTGTTCCAGGCGGAAGCCGATTTCGCTAGCGACTGTACGGAGCAGCTCAAGAATGAGGATCGTGAAAGCTACCCTGTCGTTCGCCGATAACCTCATATGGCGTCTAGCCTCTTCCGGTAAGGTGTTTATGGATCCTTGTCTAGCGAGCGGGGCTGAAACTTTCTCGGTAAGTTTGGGGGAAACCGATTTTGTTAGCGACTGTACCCCCCATCAGTTCTTGATTATATTTAACAGGTTTGTTTTATTTCAAGAATTAGTAAACAAATTTGCACAGGGCTTAAACGACGTCATAAATAACGTTAGGGGCGGTTGAGGTATATCTAATAGCTGCACCTGCTCTGGACGAAAGTCTTTTTCTTTTGCGACATGCAACAAAGAAAGCCAATCCAGTCCTCTTAATTACGTGGCTGAATAGCCCAAATACACGAGCTCGTCTGCCTCTCGCTATTGAACGAGTACGGGCCCGATCCCGCTCCCTGTGATTCCTATCGATCCCAAAGGCTATAATTAGAAAGAGGCAGGGAAGTTACTTGGACCCTGTCTCTATTAGATAATTGGGGGGCCCGATATGGCTCCCTTATTAATCCCGGATATAATTAGAATTAGGCAAGAGAGCTAGATAGGGTACCTAAGTTCAGACTAAGAATTTTCTGCCCCTTATCTCTGCCCCTGTCTTTATATCTCGTCTCTTAGGTAAGATTATATATATAACTAATAAGATATACTTATTACTAAGTAGAACGAATTACTTTACTTCTATTAATATAAGTAGTAATTTAAGCGAGTCTAGTAATACAAATCTTGAAAAATTATAATAAATAGAATATAGTAAAGATTTTAATATTAAAGATACTAATAGAGAATACTATTATATAACCAGATCAGGTAGTTTAAACTATCTTTATTTAAGTTAGGACTTACCTTAAATTATGCCTGGTAACTTTCTTATAAATAGTTTCTTTACTCTCTAAACTATTATCCTATAAATTAGACTCTGAAATAAAGTAGTCTACTTCCGAATTCGTTTATAAATTAGGGTATTTCTTAGATATAGAAGTTAGGAAATTATCTATATTAATATCCTATTCCGGAATTAAAAGTATTATATTTATATTATTTATAGTAATATTCTTAAAATATATTTAGGGTATTAGTATATAAAAGCTTATATTAAATATATAAATCCGTTTTCTTATATACTTTATTATTACTTGCCTAGCCTCTAATAAGTTAGAAAAATTAATTAGAAAAGTATATAAAACTTTCTAAATACTATAATTATAGATCTTATATTTTATATAAATCTTTAGAAAATCTAGTTTCTAGTTACTTAATTATCTTATAGTTTATAGATATATAAGCTTAGCTATAAGTAAAGAGAATTCAAGCCCTTACCTATAGCTTAATAGCCTAAATCTATTCTTTGAAATTAGTAATATAATCTAATATCTTATTTAAGGCAGATATTAAGTTATTATTATTAGTTATTAAAGAATTCATACTAGGCTATATATTATAAGTAGGATTTCGGACGACTTCTTAGTTTATTATAGTTTAATATTTATTCTTTATAATAATCTGGAATAATAGATTTTCTTATATAAGTTCTTGAAACTCGGTATCTTTAAAAGTCTCAAGTATAAACTAAGTAAGTAGCCGGTTTCTTTTTATTATACCTATATCTTTTCGGGCTCCTTTTTCTATTATCTTAAATTTGCTCTAGTCTTATATTTTTTTCTTTAATATTTTTTGCTTAAGTCTTTCTTTTTATTACTTAGTAATATTTTTTATAAGCTTTTTTTTCCCCTTAATTATAGGTTTCTTTTACTTTTCTCCTATAGATTTCTTTTATTCTTTATATATAACTCGCTCTAGCTTTTCTCTTACTAGCTACTTTTCTTTTTCTATTATAAGTTTTCCCTGCTTCTCTTATATAGGCCTCTTAATAGCTTGGTTTTATTCTCTAGAGTTAGAAGCAAGTTATAATAGCTTGCCTAAAGCTATTAAGTTATTTACTACTAAAAAATCCGAGCTAGGCTATAGAGAATAGCTAGTATTATTAACTTTAACTTAATCTCCTATAGCTTCTAATAAAAAGTTAAATACCTATAATAGTGATATAAAATAATAATTAGCTTCTAAAAACTTACTATTAGTAACTTTCTTTAAGTCAAGTTATATAAGTAGCTATTTTCTTCTTTTAGCTAAAGCTAATATACGGAGATCTCTTTATATACTATTTTAATTTCTTAGTACCTTAGATTTCTTATCTGGCTAGTTCTTATTAGGCTTCTTTTACTTGGGCCTGTCTTTCTATTACTTAGTAAGGTTCTTTGCTAGTCTTTCCTACTTTTCTTATATAACTCGCTCTTATTCTTCTCTTACTAACTATTCTTACTTAGTACGGTCTTATTCTTCTTTTATAAGTCCTTCTTATTTCTTATTTACTAGCCGCTCCTATTCTTCTCTTACGAGTCTGTCTTACTCTTCTCTCGCAAGACATTCCTGCTCTTCCCTCGCTAGCTATTCCTGTTCCTCTCTCGCCAGTTTTTCTTGGTTCTCTCGAGCAAGTCTTTCCTGCTCTTCTTTTACAAGCCGCTCTTGTTCTTTAGCAAGCCATTCCTGTTCTTCTCTTGCAAGTCTCTCCTATTTCTCTCTCGCTAGTCTCTCTTATTCTTCTCTTACTAAGCGTTCTTATTTCTTCCTTATAAGTCTCTCTTATTCTTCTCTCGCAGCCCGCTCTTGCCGCTCCTGCTCTTCTTATACTAAGCGTTCTTGTTCTTCTCTTACTAACCGCTCTTGTTCCTCTATTATAGCCCGCTCCTGCCGCTCCTGTTTCTCTCTTACTAACCGCTCTTGCTCCTCCCTCGCCAGTCTCTCCTATTCCTCCCTTACTAACCTCTCCTGCTCCTCTCGAGTAAGACTTTCCTATTCTCTCGCAAGCCGCTCCTATTTCTCTCTTATAAGTCTTTCTTATTCTTCTCTTACTAACCGCTCTTGCTCTTCCCTCGCCAGTCTCTCCTATTCCTCCCTCGCTAACCTTTCCTGCTCCTCTCGAGCAAGACTTTCCTATTCTCTTATAAGCTACTCCTATTTCGCTCTTGCTAATTGCTCTTATTTCTTCCTTACAAGCTATTCCTGCCATTCCCGCTTTTCCCTTACTAGTCTTTCTTATTCCTCTCTTATAAGCTATACCTACTATTCCCGCTCCTCTCTTACTAGTCTTTCTTATTTCTCTCTTGCGAGCCGTTCTTGCTTCTTCTGCTCTTCTTATATAAGTCTCGCTTATTTCTCCCGTATAAGTCTTTCCTATTTTTCTCGCGTAAGCCGTTCTTATTCCTATTATATAAGTTATTCCTGCTTCTCTCTTACTTAATTATCTCTTAGAGAAGCTGAAATTAAAGTATCTAATAGTAATACCTCTTTAGGAAAATAAGAAATAGGGTGACTTGGCTTACTAAAAAATATAAAATATACTAATTTATAAATAAAGAAAAATAATATCTTATTATATTATTTCTTACTAGTATTATATAGCTTATTTAAGAAAAGAAATAATTTATTTTGTTTATAATCTAGTATATACGGGATCCCGGATTTTTTTAGTAGTTTATTAGAATAATTTATCTTAACTATAGCACTTACTTACTCTATTATTATTAATTAAGCCTCGGAAAATAAACTCGCTATTTATTTTATATAGTTCTCAAATATTACTTTATTATATTTATAATAGTTAGGTTTATAAGCCTTTAGGAAAGCACTATAAGTAATATCCTTATTAGCTAATTACTAGATTAGGCTAAGAATAGGCTCAGACTTATATCCTAATTAGTAAGCAAAAGTAGTAAACTTATATAAGATAATCTTATTTATTTTTCTAGTAATAGGCTTTATTAATAACTTCTTCTTTCTTTTTAGTATTATAAATATATAGGGGTAATTATATATTATAAATATTTATATCTATTATTATTTAAGGTCTATTTAGTTTACTAGGCTTCCGGGCCAGAATATATAAAAGAATTCTAATTCTTGAATTATATACTAATTAGGTTTATAGTTTATATTAGAGTACTTATCTTTTATAATAGAGGAAATTATATTATTAGGTAATAGTAGAAATAATTATTTTATACTATTAGTAATGTTTTTAAGGTAGTTAAGGTTCTTAAAAAAGCTAAAGAGAGAAGGAACTAAGTAGTTAATAGTAATAGAAAATATCCTATTTTATATATCTTTATAGTCTTACTTATTAAAAGTACTAAGGATTTGGCTGCTTTATATTTTATTATATAGAGCCTAGAAATCCGCCTTATAAGTATCTAGTATAATAAGCTCTAAGGCTTTTATTATTACTTGATTTATTTTTTATATTATCTCTCTATTATTATAAAAGATCTTCTTAGTTTAGAAGTTCCTAATAATATTATTAAAATAATAGAGATTTACCTATTTAATTTAGTTAGTACTTTTAAATTACTTATAGATATAAAGCTTATCTTATAATATCTTATAATAAATATTATATATATTATATCTAATCTTATTTCTCTTACTAGCTCTAGAATATCTAATTAAATATTAAATATGGCCTTATAATTTATATAGTGAAAGATCTTTTCGAAGTTCTCTTTCTTATAATTTAATATAGTAGTTAAATAAACTTATTATTATTTCTCGAAATATGAATTTCCTGCTTTCCTATATCCTTAATATTCGCGGATTTTACTATAGATCTCGCTATTATTAGGCTTTTTTTTAGCCGAGTACTTTTTAATTAGAGTTATTTTTAGTTTCTAATTAAGATCTAAAATAGAAAAGAAAAATTAGCGGCTTCTCTAGATTCGGAAAAGAGAGGTTATATTTTTAAAATATAGGTTTATTATTTAATATCTATTTTCTAGAAAAAGAACTTAGGCTATTATAAGTATTTAGTAATATCTATAGAAATACTTTAACTAATAATCGGGCGGAAAATCTAGCTCTAGATAATTATTATATATATTTTCCAGAAATTACTTAATAAAGGTTCTAGAAGCTTTTATAATAGCCTCTAATTATAGCTAGCTAATAATAGTAGAAATATAATTTTAAAGGTCTAGTTATTAGTAATTACTCTTTCTATAAAACAAATTTCTTAGTCTCTTAATATTATTCTTATCCGGCTCTCTTAATTCTTTATATAGAAAATAAAGTATATTAAGCTTAATACTAGCTATATTTCTATATTTAATATTTCTCTCTGCCTCTTATTATTACTTCTATTTCAGGAATTATATATATTATATCTCGAGATAATTAATATATAAGATCTTATTTTTTAAGAAAAAAATAAAAGTTACTTATTACTTCTTATCTCTTAGTAATTTGTTTCTAATAGGAAATCTATTCTTTATTAAAGTTAACTTATAATATTATAAATAGTAATATAAGAGCCTATTTTGGCTCTTATTAGTTTTCTATTTTAGTTCTTAAACTTTTTTTATAAGTATAAATTAAAAACTATTTTTAGATCTATTCTTTCTAACTAATAAAATCTTTAGAATTCTTCTTACTATATTATATATATTTAGAATAACTTCTAATTCAGACAAATACTATATATAGTTCTTATTAAATATATTAAGGAAATATAGGCTATATCTATATTCTAAAAGTAGTATAAAGTAGCTAGATAGTAATAGTAATTATATAATTACTAGGTAAAATATTATAAAATAATAGGCTAGGGAAAGAGTATTATTTTTAGAAAGTAATACTATTAATCTTAAGACAAGTATATTATATTTCAGGCTAGTAAAAGCTATTAATTCTGAAATTAGAGTATATAAATATATAATAATTAAAGAGGAATCTTTATAAAGAAATTATAAGAAAATCTATTAGCTATAGCTTAGTATTAGTAATTGTATTAATATAATAAAATATAAAAGCTCTCTATTTAATATTATTATAGTAAGAAGCTTCTTAGGGCTATATATTAAGGACAAGCTTTATATATTATAATAAATCTAATATTCTAACTTTATTTTAGTCTTTAATACTTTTAAGTTTAAGTAATTATTATATATTATTTTCGAGTATATATCTATTTCTCTATAATATATTACTAGTAATTCTTATATTAATAAACTTCGCTTAGCTTTAATACTTGGATAAATAAGTATTAATAGAGTAATAAATATAGAACGGGCACTAATTATAGTAAGTATTTAAGGGCCTTACTTACTTTATAATAAAAGAATTAGAGTATAGCTTATTAACTTATTTAAATATTTTTATTAATTTAGATAGGGATATTAAAATCGGTTAGTAATAATCTTTACTTTAAAGTATTTCTATTAATTTAAAAATTATAGTAAACTAAGAATACTATTATATTTGCTCTCTAGAAAGCACTAAACCTTATAATATTAGAATCTTAGACTTAATTATAATAGAATTAATATAGGGCTATACTAAGAATAATAGAGCTATTAGTATAAATAATTTATATTATTAGCCTAATAGCTCTAATACTATTAGCTTTTTCTTAGAGATAATATTTATAAGCTTAGTAAATAAGTTAATAAAAATAAGTTAAAGGCTTATATTTCTATATTATATTCTAATATTTTCTAGTATTTACTAATATAATTTCCCTAGTAAAAAGAAAAGCTTAAGGGCCTAGTATCTCTCGCTAGCCTCTAGGTATATAGAGACTATAAATATATACTAAGTTAGGTAGTTTTTATAGAAGTATATATTATTATAAGTATATTTAAAGCCTTAGTAAGCTATTTATTCTTAATAATTATTAGATTAATATAATTATTTACTATTTCTAACTAGATTTACTATAGTTTATTAAATAGTAAAAGCTATAAAGCTGGATTTTATAGCGTTTTTTCCCGGCTTTATAAGACTGTTTCTGGCTTCTTTATTTTTAATTTTAGAGAAGCTATTTTATTTCTTTTTTATTTTTAGTTTTAGGGAACTATTTCTGGCCCTTATTTAGTTTAGACTCCTATTATAGCTAGCCCTTATATTATATATTTCTTCTTAGTTATCTTAATCTCTTTATATTTTTCTCTTTTTTTCTTTTACTTATTTCTTATATAAATTCTATATTTGCTTTCTAATAGAGATTACTCTAGTATTTAGTATTACTATAGGTAATATCTTTCTTTCTCTTATATTTTTTAAGATATACTATTATATAAGGTAATTCCTAAAAGCTTTTTTGTTTTAGATAAATAAGTATTTTATTTATTTGTTATTTCTTTATTATTACTAATATCTGGATCTATAAAATTAAGCTAATATTTTCTTATAATTTGTTTATTTTATAATAAATATTTTATATCTTATATATAAGATATTATTAATCTTAAAAACTAGGCTATAGGCTATAAATCTCTTATTAATTAACTTAATTTCGCTTCTTTCTAGTTCTTTTTTTAATATTCTTATAAATTTTCTTAGTATTTCCTTAAGTAAGTTCTAATAATTCTATTACCTAGCTAGGGTAATATTATTTATTCTTCTAGCCTTTTATATAATTATAGTTATAATTAGTTAAATCTTTTTCTCTCTATATATATTAGAGAATTTATAGGAATTAATTATAAGTTTTAATTTCTTTTATTATATATTAGCTATATCTAACTTTATATAAAAAGAATTATTATTATATTTTCTTATATTTTCTTTATTTTTTCTTCATATATTTTTATATAAAGTTTTTATTTATATATATTAAGTATTAATAGTACTTATTACTTATTTAATTTAGTAATACTTAGTATTATAACTACTTTTTTCCCATATATATATTTATATCTTTATAGAAATATATCTTTTAATATTTTTCCTCTAATATAGATTTATTATCTAATAAAATAAAGCTATTAGCTATAGTTTTCCTCGAGCTTCTATTATTTATATAAATAATATAATTAAGATTCGCTTAATTTTATCTCGACTATTAAAAGTTAAAGCTAGATAATATATTAGGCTATAGACTCTAGTTAGTTTTTAGTTTTTTTAATAAAGCTATCTATTTATTATAATATTTTAGTCCGAAAAAAAATAGAGTATTTTAAATCTATTTATAAAGCTATACTAAGGCTTTACTTAAAAACTTCTAAAATATAATAAGTCTAATTACCTCTTTTACTTAGCTCTATTTAGTAGACTATATAGTACTAGTATACTAATAGGCAAGTATAAGACTATTCTTATAATAGCAAGTGGCTTTAGTATAGCTATATAACTATCTTACTTAAGGTAACTAATATATAGATATATATTTACTATATTTATTTAGTATAATAATTAAAAACTTTAAATAAATTAGAATTAGGTCAAATTATAAATTTAGGCTAATTATAAATAGATATTAGAATTATAATAAAGTTTTTACTTAATAATACCCTAGCTAATAATACTTTAGATAAAGGTTATATTAGTTACTTCCCTTACTTATATTTTTATATAACTTTTAATTTAAATTAGATTTTTAGTATCTTAATTTATATTTAATTAGGAAAAATAGACCGGGTACTTTTTAATTAATATATTATAGTATATAGTAATATAGCTAATCTAATAATAATTCTTTAAGAAAAGATAAAAGAGAAATATATTAAAAAAATATAAGAGAAAATAAAAGAGTAAAGAGAAATACTAGTAATAAGTAAGTTTTTATCTCTAATAAAAGTATTTATTTTTTTACTTTTTTAATTAATTTACTAACTAGTTTTAGTCTTAGGAACTAACTAGCTATATAATTAATTATAAAATAAAGTATATAGGTATCTAGATAATAAGGTAAGCTTATAAAAATTAGAATACTAGCTAATATAGCTAGAAAAGTAAATTTAGGGAATTAGAATATAAGTTAGTATAATTATAAGATCTTTTTATAGAAGAATATATATAGAATAGATTAGATTAGTCTAGTATCTTAAATTAAAGTAATATAATATTTTTGTTTTATTTTTTTCTATAGAAATATTCTCTAATATTTATTAGCTAATACTGGTATTATAGTAACTACTTAGGCTTAAATCCGTTTATAGAATTGCCTATACTAGTTTAATAAGAAAAAATAAGTCCGAATTTAGTATTATATTACTTCTATTAATTTAAAAACAAATATATATATAAGATATAAGTAAGCTATATTTATAAGGTTATTATTTATTAGTATTTATAGGCTTTTCTTATTTTCTTTATCTTATTTACTTATTTCTAACTTTTTCTAGAATAATAAGAAGTATTAGATCTAGAAATATTTAATCTAATTTCTATAGCTTCTATTTTACTAAAAATAAATGTCTTGAGATATTATAGCTTATAAGATTTTATAAATATAAAGATAATACTCTTAAGATTATAAATATTCTTAGAAAATTCTTCTAAAACTTCTAATATCTCAAGTATTATATTATTATAAGATAATTATCTTAAGAGCTATATTTTTATAAGAGCTATAAAATCTAAAAAGAAAAGTCTTAAGAGAAATATCTTAAGAAATTACAGGTTTTAAGATAAGATTCTTGAGATATTATAGCTCTTAGAAAAGTATAGCTTCTATAAGAAATTTCTTAAAAGCTATACTTTTTTAAGTAATTTTTTATAAAACTTATAATTTTTTAAGAAATTTCTCTTAAGACTTTTTTCTTAAGACTAAAGTATTATATATATAATTTCTATTAACTCTTATTATATAAGTTAAAATTATATTTAATAGCTACTTACTATTATAGCCCGATATAAGAAAATCTCTTTTTTTTATAATATATAATAAAAAGCTATTCTAATTCTATTAATTATATAATTAAGTAGCTTAAATATATAGGCTTATTTATTAAGTATTATTAGTAAAGCTAAACTATTAGCTCTAACTTTTACTTATTAAATGGGGGCTTAATTAGGCCCCCTATTAATTCTATTAATTACTAAGGCTATAATTAGAAAAAGGTAAGGAAGTTACTTAGATCCTATTTCTATTAAATAATTAGGGGAACCTAATATAGCTTCTTATTAATTCCGGATATAATTAGAATTAGGTAAGAAAGCTAGAAAAAGTATCTAGGTTTAGACTAAAAACTATTAGATATTAATTTTCTGTATTATTTTTTGCTTTTTATTTTTATATTTCGTTTTTTAAGTAAGATTATATATATAACTAATAAAATATACTTATATTTATAATAATAAATAATTACTTTATATCTATAGATATAAGTAGTAATTTAAGTAAACTAGTAATATAGTAAAGTTACTAGGTTTCTTAATCTTAAAGAATTATATATAAATAAAAAATAGTAAAGATTTTAATTTTTCTAATATAAAAAATGCTTTATTTATAATCTAGTAAAAATCTATAGTACTTACTCTAAAAATTTTTACTATAATAGCCTATTTTTAAATATCTTTTTTTAGGTACTAGTTTTCTAATTCTATTATATATAATATTACTATAAGCTAGTTTGCGGCCTCTTTAGTATCTTGCTTAAATATTAACTTTATTATAGTAATATTCTATAACTTATTAACTTTACCTATTAATCTTGAATTTTTTATTTCTAATTCTATAATTCTATTAGTAAAGTTTATTACTAGTCTAGTAAAAAGAATATTCTAGTACTAGTATTAGCTTTATACTTTAGGTAATAATAAGCTTATATACTTCTTTTATTATAGCTTTAAATGAAATACTAATTTCTTAATATAATTCTATATAAGTTTTAATTAAATACTTATTTAGGTTTTTTTTAAAGAAATATATTTTTACTAATAAAGATTACTAAAAATAGGAATTCTTTATATATATAATAAGATAAACTTTTAATAAATTAATTAATATTTCTAGCTTATTCTCTATTATATCTTATTAGTATTAAATAAATTCCGTTATTTATAAGAATATAGATCTTACTAATATATTTTAAAAGCTTTTTATAATATTCTGTCCTTTATCTAGTATAATCTAAATTACTTAGTTAAGGCAAAGCTATTTTTTTAATAGTCGGGTATATTTATAATTAAACTTACTTTAATTATTTATATAGCTTGAATTAATAAAGTATTACTTTATAGGTTTTTCTTTAGACTATTTATTTTTATAGGGAATTCTTTCTAGTTTCCTTTATATAATAAATATTAATATATAAATTTAGAAGAATAAAGTACTATTTAATAAGAGATTATAATATAGCCTCTAAATAATTATAAGAACCTAATATAGCTTTCTTGCCTAATTTATTAGGGATAAAGTAATTATTATTATTTAGGCTTTATATTAATTATAGTTTATTATAAGTAATAATATATTATAGAGTAAATACCTAATTACTAAAGCCTAATTTTATAAAAATTAATAGATATTACTTGAATCTAAGGCATATTTATTTAAATTCTATATTTATAAGTAATCTCGAGAAATAGATATTTTTATTTAAAAGTAGTATCTTTTCTAGAACTTTCTAGATTACGAGAGCGGCTTTATATTATTCTAAGCTAATTATATATTTAGTGCTTTTAATATACTTGCCCTATAATAGATATCTATAATATGCTTTTAATAATAGATACGGGAATAAGATTATAAGCCAAGTTACTAACTAAGAATAATACTTATATAATATAATAGTTTCCTTTTTTAACTCACCTTAAACTCTATAATTTATTTATGACTTATAATAGCTTCTTTTTCCCAAGAATTCTCGCTTTCTGGATAATCTTTTTACTTAATAAAGTATTTAATCTTTCTATATAGCTCTTACTTCTTGAGTAATTACATGCCCGAATAGTTTCTTTAATAAGTTACCTTAAACTCTTTAATAAGCTCCGGGCTTATATTCTTTTATTTTTCTCATATATTACTCTTATATAGAAATCCTCTTTATTTTATAAGGTACCAAGTTATTTTGCCTTATTTCTACTTAGTAAGTAGTACTTTAGCCTCTTATATTTCTCTCTTAGTATTAATTATAACTAGCTAATTATTATAAAGCAGCTATATTACTAAGCTTTTTATATATTCTAGTATAGTTATTAGTATATTTCCATAAGTATTCTTAATTGAGTTAGCTATTACTAGTAGACTTAATATAAAAGAAGGAAGAGTATCTTAAAGCTCTAGATTAACTAACTTTATTAGAATACTTAATAGATATAATAAATTAGTATTAGGGCCTAATAGAATCTAGTTTTCCTAAAACTTAATAGGAAAAAAGATAGTATTTATAATTATATTAAAGTTCTAAGATTTAGAATTACTAAGGAAATTAATAGTAATAGCTTCTAATAAAATTATTTAGGGAGAATAGTAATTCTTTCTAGCCTAAGGAACTACTTTAAGAATATTATTTAATAAAGATAAGAGTAAAGTATTCGTATTATAATAGTTATTATAATTATCCTAAATATTACTAACTAGAGTATTATAATATAATAAGGAATTACTAGATATTACTATTATCTTAATATTATTTATTAGATATAAATTAAAATTTATTACTAAGATATTTATAAATAAGTAGCTAAGAGAATCTTTAGAGCAACTTTTAGAGGCAGATTTTTAATTATCTAGTACTTTATAGTTCTTATCTTTTAGCTTTTCTTAAAGTTAAGGCCGCTTTTTCTTAATAATACCCGATATTTTAGCTCATTTATTATTACCCTCTTCTTACTAATATTAGTGCTTCTTTTATATATCTGGCTTATAAGTATTATATATATCTCTAAGATAGTTCTATAAGTCTAATTCCGAATAAAGTACTATAATATATAGTAAATATAGGCATGAAATAGAGTTCTTATTATTTAGACTCTTAATATATTCTAGAATATAATTAAAGATATATTTTTACTAGCTTATCTAATTATAGAACTATCTTATTTATATAGCTACTAATAACTATTTTTTTCTTAGATATTTACTATAATATCTAGTATAGGTAATAATATAGCAGAAAGTAACTAGCTTATACCGGAAAGGCATATTGAGATTATTAATATAATCTTAGTAATAGGCTTCTTAATCTATCTTACTAGTTATTTACCTATTATACCGGAAGCAAAATTCGGTAAAGCTAGATTATTTCTTATAATAGTTTTTAAAGTACTAATATATATACTTTTATTTTTCTTTTATAATAATACTAATACATTCTATTAGTAGAAGTAGTACTAATAAGAAAAGACTATCTTTATTCTTTAATCTCCTGGCTATAGGTTAGTACTAGATAATAATCTTTTATAGGCCATAATACTTTCTAATATATAATACGGGAATTATTTATATGAAGTATAATAAAATCTTAAAAAGCAAAAATATTTTCTAGACTTTATAACGGGATAGCGAGTAATAAAATACAAGTAAAGTAATTATATTTAGGGATTATATAGCAAATAATATAGTTAAAGTAATTATAATACTACTTGCCCTAGTTATTTACCTTATATTAGATAGTATATACTTACTATTATATCCTATAATAATTCGCTAACTTTTTATTAATAAGCTTTTAATACTAATTATAGATATAATACTATTAAGCCTTAAGCTCTTAGTGCCCCTTTTTTATAATAGTAGCCATAATCTAAGTAGAGAGATTATTAATTTACTTACTAAGATTAGTAAAATCCCGGCGTTATCTTAGCTTATTTAGGTATTTTTCTAAAAGCAAGTACTAGAGATCCGGGTTTCTCTTTATAAATACTAAGCGGAAGTTTTTTATAAGATCCTACCGCGGCTTTAGGCTAAGGAAAACTATTATACTATTTATATTACTTATATTATCTAAGTAATAGCTAATAAGAGTCTTTAAGTTCCTATATATAGCAAACTTTATAACCTGCTCTAGTAAATAGCCACTATTTATTACTAATTAGCCTATTATATTATAAACTTATTTAAAATAAGTACTTCTTACTATTTACCTTAATAAGCGCTTTATAACGGGTAATATAGAGCCCTATTTCTCCTGCAAAATTAGCTTTCTTTACCTAGTCTAAATACTAGTAGCCCTATATAGTCTTGTTTTTAGTTTTCTTAATTAGTTTATCTATAGATATTTCCGGAAAGACTAGATTATCTTATATCCCGTTTGCCTAATTTATAATCTAATACTTTTTGCCTAGTAGTAGTCTAGTAGTGAGAATATTCTTAATAGTATTATAGTTCCTAAATATACTAGCTAAAATAATAATAGTAAATAGAAATAAGAGGCTATTAGTAAAAAAAAAAGGCGCGGGCTTTAATTTCTTATATAATAGATGCTTTAGTTTATATATAAGCTATTAGTAATTATATAAGCTTTGGGATAAACTACTTTAGACTTACTTTTTCGGGATATCTTATATTTCTTTAGTAAATTCTCTTTTAAAACTTATCTTAATTTCTAGCTTTCTATTTTTCTATATAACTATATAAATAAGGTTCTATTAGTAATAATTAGTACGAAAATCAGGGTTTTATTTCTATCTCAGACTTAGTATCTTACTTTATATATTGTTTTATATATTTCCTATAATCTTATAGAAATATAGTAATATATCTTTAGTAAGGTACTTAAATCTATATAGTACTTTTCATAAATATAGTTATAGTAGTTATATTACTATAAGAGCTTTTCTATATTAATATAGTTCTTAATAATTAGAAATATAGGTGCCTTTTCTTTTATTAATAGCGGAATTATATATCTGAGTATATTTTTAATATACTTTCTTTCTTATTAGTAAATATATTATATATTAATATTTTAAAATAGGCTAGCCTATAAGTATACTTATAGGTATAACTAAGTTATAAACTTCTAAAGAAATTACGAAGTTTATATTATGCTACTATATTAATATAAGTTTTCGTATCTTGTTTTATATTATTTTAATAGTTACTTTTCTTATTTCTTTATTTAGTTTACCTAGGGTTAAGTATCCGACTGCTTTAGTAATATACTTTATATCTTTTATATTATATAAGTCTAATCTTAGATATTTCCTTTTATATCTAAGATATATTAGTACTTATTATTCTAGACTTAGCTTTATAATATTAGTAATATATGCTTCCCAAAAATCCTATATTACGTTATATTATAGTTAGCTAGTTTTCTTATTTAGTTTTCTATAAACGGGATTATTATTAATCCCAGACCTGTTCTCGGAGAGCCTATCTTTTAGGGCTGCCTCTATCTGCTCGTCTGGATTTAGTTCTCTCTAATATTTCTTTGCCTATTTAGTACTTATAGCTTATAGAACTATATATATACGGATATGAATATCTGGAGTAAAGATAAGAAAAGAAGGTCTTCCTAGAGAAATGGGAGAGGAATTAGAGAGAGGAGAGAAGGGGGAGGGAATATAAGTGAGGAGATATGTGAGAAGGTGTGTGAGAAGATAGGTGAAAAGATATATGAGAAGATAGGTAAGATCATAAGAAGATGGGTGAGAAGATAGGTGAGAAGATGGGTGAGAAGAGAGGTAAAGATGAGAGGGAACCGGTCACTTATAGAATATATAGCCCGAGGCAAAACGCAGAGGACGGCGTAAAATAACCTGAAGGCAGAAAAAGGACCCACGTATAAAGGAGGCAGACCAGGATAACTGTCTGGGAATGAGCGTATAGTGGGAACAGATTTGGGACCCCTGGCTAGGAAAGGGGGCCTTTTCGGGCTCCTCGTTAAAAGTTGACGATTTCTGGTGAGATGGGTGAGCAGGCCTGAGCAGACTTGAGCCGAAGTTGAGCCAGGCCTGAGCCGCCTGAGCAAAGGCGGCGCGGGGTCACGTGGGCCAGAGTGTTGGGAGGTGTCGAGATTCCGGTCAAGAAACATAGAAACTCAAGAGCGCAATGATACTGTAAGATTTTAATCAGCTGCGCTCTTGTCTTTCTCAGGTGACCAAACATCTTAAGAGAGCACCTCCATATATTTTTCATGCATCTTGCATGATGAGAGACGAATAGGAAATGTGGTGGGGCCAGAGCTTCAAGGCTTTCTCTCCCTTGCCGCTCTAATCAAGCCAATAACTACATCTCACACAAATTGCAGCAAATACCTGAGGCCAACGACACCAATGAGGAAGATTCCCGCCACTATAATATGGCCTATCACAATACAACAATAGAAAACAAGCGGGAGCTGTGGGTCGGAAAGCTTACGGCTTTTGGTGGAACACTACTAGGATTCGATTTATGGAACATTTATGTTGTAGAGAACATATCTCACAATATTTTCTATAATTAGCCTATGAGAGAACAAGAATTCATACCAGAATCTGGACTGCCCAAAACCAAGGGAGGAAACTCCGTACCAGCCCAGCACCATCACTCAAATGAATGCAACCGAAATCACGCCCCACCTCGCTCAAAAGTGTCCTCAAATATGACCAATTCTTTAAACCTCGTCCATCCTCACATTTTGAAAAGGCAGCTTATTCGCCCTTGAGTCTCCACTCTCAACCATAGTCATCTGCATCGTCGTCCTGCCCCACTCCGTACTCCCCGTCCTCGCCCTCGCCAACGCCAGTCCTAGCACACTCCGGAGACTATCCTTATGCAGCTGTCTCCCAACATCCTGCAACGGCATCGGCCTTGCCTGACAGCGCTTCTCTCCCTCGTCAAAAACACAAAACTCGGCCTTCCCATCCCCGGCACCTCACCTCGCCGGCAACCCAACCCTCCTCAACGGCTCCTCAGCCCGACGTTTCAGACACGGCATACACGTCACGATTACCCCGGGCAGCTCCTCCATTTCCCCATACACGCGTGGGATCAATTGTGTCTACTAATGAGTCCGGGAGCTCCCATAGGTGCGCGGGTCACGGTAGGTTGTGAGCTTCACGCAGGCGATGGCGGTGGCGAGGAGGCCGGTGGCCATTGGGATGCTGATTAAGAGTTTTTCGCGAAGCGGGCGCGAAATGGTCCGGATTAGTTTTATAGGGCTTAGGGCGAGGATGAGGCCGAAGAGTATCATTAGTGCTGGATGTACATGTAAGTTTGGGATTTTCTTTTAAAGGGACTTGAGAACAGACCGGAACTCGTCCTTCCCCAGACAGCGCCCGCGATCCAGGTTCAGCATACAACATCAGGAGTTGGCTCCCATAGGTATGAGAGTGGATGGCAGACGTTGATGGTTATCATTGTGTAGCCAATCTCTGAGAGTCCGCAGCACAGTTAGAGTATAGCAGGGTCCTCCAGGATAACGAACGGCTGAGGCGGAGAAGCCAGACTGCGATCGAGATCAGAATTAAGCTTATGGTATATAACGCTGTACTTTTGTTGCTAGGAGAGGTTTTAGGGCGAGATTTTTGCTGTCTTGAGGGACATAAAAAGTCCTGGATTTGTATAATTAGTGAAACATGAATCTTCGCGGCAGACAGGGGAACCTAGCAGCGAGATCGTTCGGTAGTCAACACCACTTGTCCTGAGGCCGTTGGTGCCTCTTTTACTTATGTTATGGGGTGTTTCAGGGGGAATTTGAAGCCTTCGAAAGGAAGCATCGTGTTTTGTTGGTAACTTTAATGCGAACAGATGAGAAACAAGATGATGATTTGAACTTAAAGAGCACCTACAACAGAATCACTTAATCATGAAAAGGAGGGAAATTTGTGACGACTCGTGGGTTTTGCAAGTTTCTCGATCTCGAGTGCTTGAATATTGTGGAACCGAATCCAGGGGTTGTTAGCGAGAGAGAAGCGACGAGGAAGGGGAGTGCGATTTGAGTCCAACGAAAGCGAGCTCAATGTTTTCACAAGATCTTATGCAAGATTCCAATGCAAATTATTTGAGCATACAATGGGATTTCACCTTCCACACTTGGAAGGAGAAATATCAGTGCACAGGTGATCAAAAAGGTACCCCAAAGTGAGGTGAGCTGGTTTTCTGCAAACGATAATAAATTCCATCATCATCATCATCACCATCATCATCATCATCACCATCATCATCATCATCACCATCATCATCATCATCACCATCATCATCATCATCACCATCCATCACCATCATCATCATCATCACCATCATCATCATCATCACCATCATCATCATCATCACCATCATCATCATCATCACCATCATCATCATCATCACCATCATCATCAACATTAACATCAATATCAGCAACAACCAAAAGGTATCATATGACTTGACCTGCCACTAGCGTAGTCGTCCGGGCTCCCCGGCTCCGTCGCTTAGGTCTATAAAAAGAAGGCCCTCTCTCCATCCGTCCCATCTCCTCCTTCCCTCAACAAATACTGACACTACGCTCTTCCCTCTACTCATTCCAGGCGTCCTGCCAAAGACACATATTCTGATTACCTTTCCCTCATCCAATCCTCAACCACCCTCATTGCCCATCGCTACCCATTACCTTTGATCAAGTACTCATGCAATTGACCTCTATTTCAATTCCACTTCCCCTCATATTTGACCACCACGGTCAACTCCAATTCCCCTCATCTTGGCATCTCTTCTCAAATATTCCTTATCTCACATCTACTTCCAATCTCACCCCATTTCGTCTACTCATCTGAGCATTCTCAGAGTTTCTCACCATCTCATTGCACTTCCTCGACGTCCTCGGCGAGCTCAACTT
Organism: Hyaloscypha bicolor E; assembly: GCF_002865645.1. Classification (NCBI taxonomy): domain Eukaryota; kingdom Fungi; phylum Ascomycota; class Leotiomycetes; order Helotiales; family Hyaloscyphaceae; genus Hyaloscypha; species Hyaloscypha bicolor. The sequence goes on from NW_020194667.1 coordinate 471,043, forward strand.
CTCGCAAGGCCACTCGATCCCTTGTATCTCACATATCCAATCTCTCATCTCGCGTCATTTATCAGCACAAAGTATCTCGCCTTCAAGTTCTGAATTTTCAGCTCATCTACCTCATCTTTGGAAGTTGCTCGAGAGACTTGACGAAAGTTGCGAATATTTCACCTTCTTGACGCCAAACAGTATCAGTCAGCCAGCTTACTTCTCTGGGCAAGTTGTTATTTCCAATTCTTTCACACGATTCAATGAATATCAGCTAATCAGATGACTATTCCAGAGACTGCAAATCACCAGTCTAGCCATGATCTCTGAAGCCTCTGCTACAAGAATGGATGAGTCGAACTTCTCGATTTCGGTGCAAGATAAGAGGAGAACGGCTAAGTTGAAAGAAGTCCTTCATATCATTGACCCCCAGAAGTCAACACAGCACAAGAGAAAATTGCACGATGTTGGAGATGTACGTGATCCGATCCGCCCTGAAAAGAAAGCAAAATTCAACGAGAACCGTCTGAAACCCGGCAATGGTTTTACAAACACGAACTTCCAGTTTAACCTGACTCGCCAATTAAATGGAAAAGACGAGGGTGAAACAGATGAGGAAGATGATGAATTCAGCGAAATTCGAATCCAGCCAGACGCATCTGACTTGAACAATTGCCTCAGGGATGCTATCGGCGACGGCCTTGATGATGATATCAAAAACACTGTAGCAGGTGCTGGCCCGGTCAATGTTAATGGTGGTCAACCAACTGCCGGAAATGATGACAATGTCTTCGTCAAACTGGCCGACCTTTCCAAGATCTCTTCTCAGCTTTCTTCTTCCAACGAGCTACAGGCTCTCGAAGATAGTTCTGAGGGTGACCCAGCAGAAGATGTTACATCGAAGCCAGGCAATGCAGAGGCCCCAACGAAACCTGAAAAGACGGCATATTATATCCGGCTCCACAGACCACACAAATCTCTGACTAATGAGGCTTTTGCCCAACTTGAGCTGATGTCAGAGCTTGCAAAGCCAGAATTGAGCTTGGAGAATCTGTCAGTTTTTGACAACGCAATTCGGATTCTCTTGGCAATTAACAGGATTCAGGCAGAGCGATATGCAAAATAAGACAGACCTCGAAAGATCAAAGTTGCACAAGGGCCGTATCCTCTTACAAAGAAGGAATTCTATGAGAGACTAAAAGGAGCTGAGGAGGACAAGCATCCATGGGCAAAGGCACAGAAACTTCCAAAAGACAACCTGCTGAGGAGGGTGATGGATGGGGCGAGCAAAGCAAGGTGCTACCATGGGAACGGAATCGTCTCACAAGTATCAACATCAAACTTCACAACATGCAAGGGCCGTCATGACTCAATGGACGAGCATCTCAACTATTCGAACAGGAAAGGGACGGCATTAATATCATGTTCGGGAGATGGCACGGACTTTGTGGAGAATCGCATCCGAAGACAAGACCGACGCGTGAAGCCCGAGAAAGGCGACGATAGGGGATTGGCTTACATCAACGTTCTATCACTGATCGCAGACGGTGTGCCTGTCTTGTGTGCCGAAGTTGAGGCCAACTACTACGAGGTTTGGCGAGCAATGGGCGCGGATTGGATAGAGCATGAGTACTTCGTTCTTCTTAAGATTGACGTCAAGCACATTGTGGGCACATGGCACTGGTCCGAGGTGCAAGAATATATGCGCAAGCACAAGTGCAGTTATCATGATTGGGAGCAAGCGATTGTCTTCCGTGCGTTACATGAGCATGAGAGGGTGAGACGGGAGGGAAGGCAACATGTTCCGAAAGATGGTTGCGTCTGCTGTCCACAGCATGGAAGACTATGGATGTCCCAGGCTCCAGTCAAATCGGATCAACAGCAAGGGGAGTAATGGCATGTATTCATAGCATTTTCTTGGGGAAAGGGGTTGATCTGTTGATCCTCCGCCAACAATTTTTGACATGGGAACGGCGACAGGGGGAATTTTGGGAATATGCAATCAGAATGGGGAGGCATCATATCGACGCAGACGAGGACGAGTCTCAGCCAGCATCAGTCTTTATAGACTGCATCATGCTGAGACTTTCCCCGAAACCGTCTACATAAACAGTATTATTAGAGCAATAATACAAACTTTCCCATCTCTTGAATTGAAATGTATAATCCCTCCCGCGGCTGTCTGCCGAAAACGCACGGCAAGAACGGCACGCCAGGTCATACAAATCAGCAGCTCTTACCCCTGTCCACCAACATCCCGTCCAGAGATAATGCAGCACTCTGGCGCAAGTCAACCAAACATCGTGGCACGGCCAAATACTTTAATTAATTATAGCAATTGGCCGGTAATTAAATTAAATTACGTCAGAACCTAATAATTAAAATTAATTAATTAGTCACGTGAGAATACACACTAAGTTTAGTATCTAAGCAGTAAAATAAGGACTAAAATAAGATTTATATAAAATTTTACTTAGTTATATATTAAGTTTTTTAAAGATAAAACTTAAAGAAAAGAGTATATAAGAAGAATAAACCTCGTGGTTTAACTATACGGGACGAGGCATATAAGGAATTAATATATTTCAAGAAGAGAATTTAAAGAATAGAAATAAAGATAAAGAATAATTCTAATATAATTGAAGTTTATATAAGTAAAAATAAGTAAGATAAAGCTCTTAAAAAGGGATCTTAAAAATATAAGAAGTCTTAAAACGAATTAATTAAATTAATTATAAAAATTTGATTTTTTAAAGAGTAGTAATTAAATTACAATTTATTATCTAATTAGAACTAATTACCTTGACTTTTTTGGACGGATTGTCACCAGTGGTCTTCAGGTTCGATTCGCAGATCTGGTACGGGCTGCTTGTCCAAATCGCCGAGAAGGTGAAAAGAATCCAAGTATGCACGCAGCCCAACATAGAGAATTCTCCAAATACGTAGCAAAGAACAAGCACTCTGAGGCACACATTTCGGGACTGGGCCGCGATTCCTTTGACTAGATCATCAGGTCTCACCGTGGTGGAGACAGCCGCGGAGAACAAAGCACAGCTCAACGGTGAAGTGTTGAGATTGATTCACTTGGGTCCTTAACACAAATTTATATATCCCGCGAATGGCCAGTCACAAACACCACGTAGTTGTGCGTTTTCGCAGGATTCATTTCCCCCGTCAGCTCTGCATTTCTTCACGCTCGCTCCCAGATTTGATTCGCTGCCCCTGAGAACCCCAGCCACCACCAGTAAACCCGGTCACTGTCAGCCTTGAGCACCCTTTTGAGGGGAAGCCCCCAAACCGCGGCCAACTCCCCATACCCAACCTTTACCGCGAGGGAGTCAATACCGCCAAGCTGGCGAGGAAGTTCAACATCATGAAGTGGTTCAAGAAGAAGAAGTCTCGCACGTTAGAACCCGTCGAGGTTCTCCCTCGGAGCAACAGCTTGGCGCCACACGGAACCCCGCCTGTATCAAGTCAGCTATTGGCAAAGCTGCCTGGGCCCCTCCTCGAGCGCATCTTCTCCTTCGTGTGCCCGCACACCCAAGATGAGACCTACGAGAGCTGCGAGCAGTCTGCGGTTGATGTCGGGGATACTTGTATGCTCTGCGACCTGCGGGATCTCGCTCACTGCGCGCAAGTCTCGAGAAAATGGAGGGTGCATGCTTCAAATGTGCAGTGAGTACTCTCGAACCTTAGATGTGCGGCTGGCAGGGTTTGGGCTGATGGAGGTTCTGCAGGTACCACAGCATACGCATCGATGCCGTTCACTATTGCCCTCTTGAAGAAATCCTTGCTGAGAGGCGCAAACGCCGTTCCCGCATGAATCGAAATGCCGAACCCGAAGACACTGCTCAGGCGCGGCTGAAGCTGCTCTGTAGGACGCTGGGGAACGACCAAGGAGGATTCGCCCTGAATGTACAATTTTTGAAGACGCCGTATATGACACGAGAGACATGCAAGCCGGATCTTGCGCGGGCCGTTCATGTTACCCCGAATCTAAGATATGTCGACCTTCCTGAAGGGCTGTTTACGGATGATCCGTCTTGCCATGCTTTGAAGGCGGAGATACAGGCGCGATGTCCAGATCTGAGGAAGATGTGCTATATGGGAGGAGCTGAGAAGAGCTTGGAGATGCTTGCGAGTGGGAGAATATGGACAAATCTGGAGGTGTTGGAGCTGTCAAGGTTGAATATGGATCCAACAATACTTCGTATGGTCCTGGGATCTCTACCTCAACTACACGCCCTGAAGGTCTCGGATATGAAAGCGTTCGACGATGATCTATTCAAGTACAGCGATAATCTTCCTCCTTGGCCTCCTCTGGCAGAACTTATATTCGAAAATACTCCAAATCTTACGGCGGAAGGACTGATAGCATACCTGTTCCGTTCTGACACCCAAGACTCTCTCAAGACGTTGTCTCTCACAACCACAGGCGTCCACCCATCGACACTACAACGGATCCTCTCCGTGGCTCCAGCCCTCCAACATCTCTCATTAATAGACACCGTATCCACCTCTTTTCCAGGCAACCAAAATGTCCAGCCCCTGAACTCTACATCTCTCAAAATATTCCATTACGAAATCACATCGGCAACATCAGCAAACATATACACTAGCACTACTGCAAGCTACTACGATTACCTAAGATCCTCTCTCCTCTCCGGCGGGCTACCAAAACTGAAGGAGCTTTACGTGCGAGGTACCCATCTCCCTTCCCTGCACTGTAACAGGAGCTAACAAAAAGTTTCTAGACCCAGATTTTGCAGACTCCCTAATCGACCTCGCCCTCCCTCCACCACCCTTCGGCCACTCCCCCTCAGCCTCACAAGACCGAAACCCCTTCCACCACAACCAAACCAGTCGCCCCCTTTCATCCAACAACCCCTTCCTGTCACCCTCCTCCCCCAACTCCCCCTCGTCTCTCCCTTCACCAAGAGGTCTCCCCTCCTCCCTCGCAGTCTACAGCAAAGGCCTCGAGGAAATGGAATGGAATTTCTCTCGCGTTCAACCTCCCACCCTCCCCGGTCGCCGGGGCTCAGCCACCACTCCTCGTCCAGTGAGCAGTTATGGGTTGGAGAATTTGAGAGCGTGGAAAGATGAGAGAGGGGGTGTGAGAAAGAGTGTTGTTGTTGGAAATGGGTGGGGAGGGTTTCTGGCTGTGCCGGTTGATGGTGGTGGTGCGGGTGGGAGGCCGAGTAGCAGTGCGGGGGAGAGGGGGAAGAAGAGTGGGAGTAGTTACGATATGTTTCGTTGATGGGAGTCGCGTCCCTGCTGCCATCTGTCAAGTTTGGGAGGGGGCTTGGCGTTGAATTTTGGTGCGAGGATCTAGCCGGGAAAGAAAGAAAAAGGAGTGATCTATGTAATTTTTTTTGGAGCAATGTTTTGATAATAAAGACAGGGAGCAAGGAGGGCTGGAGGGAAGGAAGGAAGGAAAGAAGGAAAACGACCAGTTGCTTGCCCATGGGGGCCGTATTTTTTGCTCAAGCACACACGAGTTGAGCTCACACGGATACCATTTCAGTACTGACTTCGCTTCGTGTATTTATACTCACACGTCGTTGCTTAACAATCCACGCGATGCTTTACCTCGTCTCCTCATTCCCCTTTTTCATCAGTCAATCTTTGTTGCACATCGCCAACCCACGGCACGATCCGAACCGTTTCGAAGCGAGATCTGGTCATGTTATGCTTCACTGCGGGGACTTCTTTTCCAGGTTGGGAATTGTGCGGGGTCATTCATCATCATCATAATGTCATAGGCAAGGGACAATGAGGGGTGCGTGGGGGTCGCAAGATGAGGGTCGCCTGATGTCTTGATTTAGAAGGTGGCGTTTTAGCGAGGTTGTTGTCATGGGGGGTGGCTATGGGGAGTTTGAGCATTGTACAACTGAGCGTCCACCGTTGACACCAGCACGGTAGGTGCTGGGTTCTGTTATCCGAAAGACTCCTTAAAATATTTCTTAAAATTAGAACTTGATGCACCTGTGCTTCTTTGACACCACGGAGTCTCAGATTTTGATAATTTTTATTACGTACACCACATCAGTCTTAAGTAGTGGTACCTAGCGATGGCCAACGAAGATCCTATATCAAATGTGGCTGCGAGGTGAGTTGTAACGGGGCGAGCAAAAGTACGACACAACTGGCTATTATTGGACTGCCTGCTGGAAGGCAGTTATTTTGCATCTGTGGCTTGATCCCATGCAATGCATCGTCCTTTTGTTCGGCTAGCCAGCCAACTGATACCCCCAGCACAAAAGACCCTTCCCCAGCAAGTCTCAGTCATAAGGCTGCAGCAGGATATATATCTCGATCAGATATCGCTATCCATTAAACTTCCTCTACCATCGCGAAAGCCTCATAGCTCATCCCATCCACTTCGTCGTTCCGATTACTTCTCAAATAATGTCTTACACTTCTCCTTTCGCTCCTCCTTATGCTTCTGCTAGCACTGCCAACCTGATGGTAGTCGCGCCCTGCAAGGCCACTCCTACTGCAGAGAATTGGGAACGCCATCGTCCACTCATCAAACGTTTATACGCAGATGAAGGAATGAAGTTGAAGGAAGTCGTTGCTATCATGGCTTCTCAACATGGACATAATGCCACGTCAATATGCCAATCCCATGCATGCAATCATTATCAGCTGACGTATCGCAGCCTCAAAATGTACAAAGATCGAATCAAGAAATGGAGACTAGACAAGAAGAACAAAGAAGGCGACATGCTTGCGATCCTTCGCAAGAAAACGGAACGAGAAGCAGTCGGGAAATCGAGCTCGTTTCGGGTACGAGGTCAGCCCGTGGCCATCGAGGACGTCTATCACTACTTCAAACGGAAGAAGAATATGCGAGATCAAGAAGCATACAATGCTCCTACGCCTTCTGATGTCTCCTGTCGAACGCCATCACCAGCCCCAACCGTGCCGCCTTTTGGGAATGACATCCAAATGATGACAACAAATCCTTTTTCGTGGCCAGATCAATTTGCGCAGCCCGAGGGAGCTCAATACGCCAACGCAACAGAGAATCTTGACGACACCGAAATAGATGGCATGGTGGTATCCACTCCTGAAAGGACCTTTTCCGAATACAATGAACAAATCTTACAATGTACCCTCCGCGACATGTACAACCTGATATCGAACAACGGAGACATTCCACGGTCTCCTTCCAACCCACAGACTCTCCTCATACCCGAGCGTCTATTGCTCGCCATCAAGACATACGTGGATGGCTCTTTTGAACGAGGCTCCTGGATCACAGGAGAGGATGGATATTGCGTCGCCCTCGGCATGCCATCTAGCTCTCCTTTTAATTTTTGTGGCTACTGCCAGTCAGCTATGTCCCTACTAGACCGGGGTCTTCTTGTCGAGTTCCGAAGAATGCTATCAAAAGCGTTCAGTGTTGTCGACACTTTGATCCGAACCCAACATCCTCGAACTCTGGACTGTATCATAGATAGTGTGCTGTACCTTAGATTCAGAGAATGTCACGATATTGTTGAGTTGTTACTTGGGTACCTTTCCAGAATATCTATGATTTTGTTAACGAAAGATTGCCCCTTGGCTCGTATCTTGCGGCTCATTAGCATGCTTGAGATAGACTCGCTGGAACAAGGACTCACCGAGGCGTGGCGATGCGCGCTTAATGGTTTCGAAAAGGCTCTTGGGGAGTTGCATATATCGAGTCTGGACATCAATCTTGACTTCACCATACGTGTATACAGCCATTTAAGTGGTTCTGTGGTTGAAACCCATCTTCGAAGACTTCTCGCACAGGCAGAGAAAGAATCAAGAATTTCGAAGTCGACCCTGCAGGTTATGGTTTGTTTGGGATGGAACCTGTATGACCAAAGCCAGTTTGCAGAAGCTGAGCAATTATTTCTAGATGTTCTCTCCCAAGCTTGGGGTAAAGGCTGGTATTTCCTGGAGGTCGATGCTTTAGGGCATCTTGCTCGCTCCCAACATCAACAGGACAACAAGAGCTCGGCTGAGAAGAATCTACGACAATCTATTCAATGCACATGCGAAACGTGGGGCATGGCGGATCCATTGACCATTGGCCGTATGATTGTTTTGCTGGAATGGTTGCGCGAATGGGGACGAGAAGAGGAAGCAGACCAACTCCAAGCAGAGATAACTGAGGCGACAGGCCGGGATGATATTGATGAAGAACTCGATGAAGAACTCGACGGGCACTGAAACTCTTTCAGGGGTACCTGCAATGTCTCTACAGCAGAAGCAGCAGTCACTCGGACTTCACCTTCAAGTTCCAGTTCTTCTGGCATTGCGGTTTTATATCATTGTTGGTCGCTATGCAAACAATTTGGGAAGTTCTCCAAAAGTTCTTGGCAAGACCGCGAAAGGCGAGAGAATCGATACTTGAGGCATGCCGTCACCATACATGCCGTTGCGCCAAATCGAGGTTAGGGGTTAGGCGATTTCTCGGGGCTGAGATTTGTAGATGGTGGCCTCCATAGCTTGACATTGCAATCACGAGGCATTGTTCTCTAGAAGCCGCTTTACTCCATACGCTCCAAGCCTCTCGGACACCCTTGTTGCGTAATTATGAGAGACGCTTGCCAGTGACTGCGAGCAAGATATCTGGTGGTGGACCATGTTTGAAGAGTGTTATTTATCAAGTGAAATTGCGATATTCAATGCGGATTTCTCCTATTATGCAACTGTATTTCTCGGAAGTTTCAAGTTAATTCAGACTCCTTCTGCACTTCCTTCTCGAAGTTCTGGGCAAATTGCACCAAAGATCTTCACTCTCTGCTAATTCCAGCCTGCACCCGTCTCTCGAAACAGATCCAACTCAACATATAATTCCCCGCCACAGACGCCATGAAACACCCAAAGAACACCGCAATCCTCTTCTCATCGCCCCACTCAAGGGCATTCTTTGCAGTAGCAAAACCCCATATGACAAAAAATCATGACCGGCCAGCCTAGAAGCATGCGTGGAATCTGCCAAACGTGTAGCTGAAGTTTCAACGGCCGCCACTTCACCGGCTCGGCACTTTCAACATTTAAAGGCGATGGAGTTTTTTGAGCTGGGGTGATAGGCGGAGGGTTGAGGACAAAGGTTCTCCCAGCAAGTGCCGAATCTTGTGTTTTGCTGACTCGCTGCTGTTTATTCGCGCTAAGGCTATAGCTTGCTGTGCTGCGAGGGATAGAGACATTACTCCGAAAAGAAGTGAGGTGAGCCAGACTGCGCGCAATGTCCAAGGTAATGTAACGGGCTTGGCGAGGGATGAGGTGACGACTGAGGAGAGAAGTGCAGCCTGTAGCTCGTGAGATTCTGGGAAGGAGATGTATTTAGGGTGAGCTTACTACTATCCCGATAAAATTGAGTTCGTACAATGTGGTTTCTTTCCAATTTTTGATTGCATCGTCTAAATCGTATCCAGGGGTGGAAAAAGAGACTGATATGGGAAGGAGAGTTGGGCTAATATGCCCAAGGCGCGTTGAGCTGTATTGGCGGACATCTTGCGCGATTCCTCACTGATCGGGAACTATCGAGGTGCTCTGACTGTTCTTAATTCTGAATATCGGTGGCTGCGCTGGAATTTTCACAGGGCTGGAGCGAGGTGCGGCTGGTTACACAAGAGCTGAGACTTGCAACTGGTGGCGTCCAAAGCATGCAATCCCGGGCTCTTTCCCCAAGCCACCCCGTACGGAAAACCGCTCCCGGCTTCCATAACCCAGTTCGCCTCACTAAAAATCTGTGTCGCACCCTACGAAAAAGTCAAGCACTAAATTTTTAGTACCTACAGCCTATAATTAAGCGACCGCAACCCTATAGTTTAGCGATGAGAAGCCTATAATTATAGCGCTTACGCACGGCTCTTAAAGTTGCTTTCCACTTCTCTCTTTCCGCCATCCCTCCTTACCCCCCTCTCTTACCCTTATACTTATATATATATATATATATATAAGAATTGAAGAGAGAAAGTAAATATTCTAAGTAGTAGTAGAGGCGTGGTCGTAGGCGTACCAGTAGCAGGGAAGCGCGGGCGATTTTTGGTAAGGTGAGAATCATAGAAGCGAGAAGCGGAATGCGCGCTGGCACATCACGCCGGCCTTACTCCTATGACTTTTTGGTAATGTTGGAATTCCCATATTTGGTTTGCAGCAAATTGCTTGTGTTGCCGGACACTATCCACCACCAAGCTTCTAATCCCGCTGTGCTGGTCGTTCTTGGGCTCTAATTGAACACGATTCTGAGAAATTACGGGGCCACGGGCAGTTTCGAAACCTGGAATGATCTTAGGTCTATGATTCAGGACTTACCACCTAATATTTTCAGAAGCCAGTATCATACTGGGGAATCTATATTGACTGCGACTGCCGAACGCTCACAGATAACATTGGTTCTGGGAAAGTCTTCAGTGTCGAAGCAAGGAGGAGACTAAAAGCCTCTCTCGTGACGTCCAGTGGGTCCTATCGTGGAAAGGGCAATTGCACAGCAAGTTGCGAAGTTTGCCGCGATTTGTCGCCCTGTCCGTTGTTCCCGATCGGCTCCCGAGGCGCGAAGCCAGAAACTCATGGTTTGTCTCTCGTGTGCCAAATTTTGCAAAGGTACAGATTAAGCACAACTTCTAAACAATTCATGGCTATGATACTTGAAAATTCTGATGAGGGTGACATATTGCGTGTTTTATATGGCTCTAAGTTCCCCCAGAAAGTACCCGGAAAAGAAGATACCTGCACACTGATTGGCAGTGCTTTAATGAAGATTTGGGGGGGTCTTCTGGGTAAGTTACGCGCCTACCCGAGAAAGTCTGTGTTTTTAGAGCATTTCGTTGATAATTATCCACTAACGCGAACTTTGATAATTTTACCTTATATCGCAATTATTTAGAATAAGGTCTTTAAACTTGATTTGGTTTCTTTTATCTTATGTGCTCAAGTTTAAAGGCAGTATACTTAATAGTTATTATATAAATAGGAGGCAAAGCCGTTGACTTTGGTTTCGCGAGGCCTGGAAATATCGCTAAAAACGCAGACTTTCTCGGGTAGGCTCTGGTGGGCTCGTTAGGCTCGCTTTCCATCACAATATTTTCATTGAGGAAGAACAACTTCTCTGACTCTAACTCGCCGACATTTCAATAGGATACACTACAGCCATAGCAGACCTGGACTGCACAGAAACCCTCCAGCAGTATCTCTCCTCAGTCTCATTGGCTCAAAAATGTCTCGGATTTGAACATTACCAACATTCTAGGCAGCGATTGTCGCCCCACCTCCTCATTATCAGCGCACCCGCCCCCACTGTTCTTGCTCCCTCGCCCAGAATTTCATATCCTCCGAGTCCAGCTTCATCATCAATACAGCCTTAAGATCATTCCAACCCCCCGCCCCCCCTTCTCCCCCAAATGCAAGATTCGCGCAATCACTCGCAATTTTAGGGACACCTCCCCTCACCATGACCCGCCCCATCCACCTCCTCGTCTTCCCAACCCGCGCCTCAAAGATAAACGGAACTCGATCACACTGGGCTTTGTTCATTCCTTATACCACCGATTCCTCGGTTGGGAAACTGATTCAAGTCCTTGGAACCCCGTTCACTGGGTATGGACTAGAATTCAAACGCAACTACAACCTTACCCTCATCACTGAGAAACTCGAGAAAGTTTTCTTGGGAGAGGTGGCTGAGAAATGGGTCCAAGCTGACGACGACGAGGCAGGAGATGGAAAAACAATAACGGACGTGACTCCCAGGGATGAGATCGAGAGATTGGCGAAACGGATTGAGGTGCCAGGTATTAGTAAGGAGCCTTTGAATCCCCTAGTGGTATGTGTGATTGAGGGAGAGCACTATGAGGTGTCAGTTGCTGATTTAACTAGGGAAGGAGATGTCAGGAGTGGACTAGAGAACTTGTCGAGGTTCTCATTGGGAAAGGAATTTTGAATGAGGGTGCCATCGGAGTTCTGGATCGAGTGAAGGCTGCTGAAGGAAAGGGTACAGGGGGTAGCGAAGGTCCGACTGGTGCTTAAATCGACCAGTCTAGATTAAGGTCTCTAGATCTCGGGTGACAAGGGAGATTCTAAATGTACCAGGCCGTGTATATCAGATAACGAAGTGGTATTTTGAAAGCCTCATTGGATGGGAATTGCAATCCGGTTCTCTTATATTGAAATTTGTTTTTCTGTCTGGCGATTTCGAAGAAAAAAAACATGATTTGTATATTTGATAGTTTTATCATTCGAAATGGGGTCACAGCAAGTGCCTCGCCAAACATTCCCCGCAGCGGCTCGTTTCTGGCCATCCCGCTTTTCCCCTGTGCAAGGCGAGATAACCGAGAAGCCAATCGAAGAGCGCAAACATCGCCCAGTCTCAGGGGTCTTGCCATACTTGGTTAAATACCCTATTTCAAGGCGTTCAGCTCGTTCCAAAAGCGATGTAGTGTGTTGTGGTCGCAAGAACCCGCATCAAGAGGATTGGTAAAGCTTGTATCCCTCCCGTGTCCGGGAAATAAAAGCTTGTTCTAGATTCGATATGCTTTGTTTTCTGACCCGTGACGGCTCCAGGCTTTATATAGATATGGCATTGGGTATTACGGTGCCTCCGTCCAAATTCTCCTACTTTCTCACCTCGATCTCTCCATTACATCCATCGAACAACTCTGAGTTTTGCGCGCTATGAAATCTCAGATCATTTTCGCTCTTCTCCTAGACTTCACCTCGGCCCAGCTTGGGGATATTCTCTCTTATAAGTACCAGCGTTATTCCGAATGTGGAAGCCTTCTGTCAACCTGCCAACCAACCATTTCAAGTACGTTGTTGACCTCCAGATTAATATATTTATACTCTCACCACACTGGTCTCCTCTCTCACACGTTCGACTGACTTTGGGTTCAGCATGCGCGAAAATCGTATGCGCAGAATGCACTGACCTCGGCCAAACCGTCATCAACAATTGCTGCTCTCAAGCAAATCCTCAACAATGCTTCATCAGCCGAGCTGGTAGTGGTGGCAATGGCAATCCATACATCACAACCGCGGCACCAGACCCTAACCTCGCCGCGTGCTCCACGGCACTCGAATACATCACGGAATGCGAGGCCGGAACACCCGGGTTCTCGAACTTAGCCAACAGCGATGAGGCAAGCTGCCTTTGCTATGATAGCACCACAAGTTGGGACCCAGTGGCTTTTGATAATCCATGGAGTTCTTGCATTGCGTGGGCGAAGACGGCCGACTCTACTGCTTATGTTGGATTGCTCTCCAATGCTGGTATGTGTGCATCCGTGGGAAACATTTTGAATGCCCCTGCCAGTGTGGCAGTAACATCAACAACCACTATGGGAAGCGGGGCGAAGGCGACTGTAACTTCTACGGTGGCAACACCTGCAAGCGGAAGTCAATCTGTCGTGATGGCGACTTCCAGCACTACAAAGTCGACCAGCAGCAATGCTTGTTCACGTTTCACGAGAAATATAAGAGGTGTTCTTGGGGTGCAGGTAAGTTGCTCAGAGACAAGAACCTTTGGTACTGCTAATGTGAAATTGCTCAGGTTGTGTTTGGCTTGGGCTTGGGCCTGGTCTTGTAAACCTCGTTTACCTGAAACGAAAATGCTGTTCCGGGGGTTGGGCTCTTAAATGACTTCTTCGGACATTCAATTATAGGCTCCGAAGGACTGCGTATCACTTCATTTCAATACATCTTATTTAACATGTCTTCACAAAAGACACAGCTCCTTCCTGGTTTGTGATTCAGACGTTCATGACTCCTTCCAAGAAAGTGCACATATCATCCACTCCGTGATCTGGTTGAATCCAATGTCCTCCATCTTTATATTTCTTCCACGTTACATTATGTCCCAGTCCCTTCATAATCTGATGCAAGTCGTTTCCGAGTTCGAAAGGAACTATATCGTCATCCTCCGAGTGTGCAAGAAAAAGTGGAGTTTTGGTCGCGGGCTGTGTGCCTTCGGACAATCTGCTCAGGATATTTGCCGCTTTGTTGAATTCGCCGTCCCTCAAAGTGCTGGGGATTCCGCCTTCGGGTCCACTTGTAATCTCGTTCGAGGCTGGTATAACTTGTTCCGATGGGGCGTCGTCCTTCGATGAATTGGTGATTCCCACTCCGGGACCACTTGTGAGTCCATTCGATGCTGGAAGAAGTTGTTTCCGTTGGGGGTTGTTGCCTTCTGGGCTCTGAAGGATCATCTGAATGTGCCGAGATATGTCGCGCTTGTTTCCGGTGCATCCATTATCGAATTCTTCGATCGACTTTTGGAGCGGAAGCCAGCCACACCAACCAATAAATGCTCCAATCTCCAGGCCAGACGAAAGAAGTGTGAGGATTGCAGTTGCACAGCCCTAGCTGAGACCCCCCAGAATGATTCGTTCCTTGGGAACTATTCCTGCCTCCTGTTCAATGATTCTAAGATCTGTCTAATGCTCTCTCTCAACCCGGGGATTGCGAGCTCATTTTTCTCTTCTGGATTCCTGACGTCCCATGCATCGAACCATTGAGATATGAATTGTTCACTTTCAAGTGAAGGGAATGAGCTGATGCAAAGTTCTTCTTTTCGTCTTGCCGAGAATCGAATTTTGGCGGTTGGGAAGACCCAATGCATCGTGGGGAACTTCACAGGTAGAGTACGGCCGTCTGAAGATTTGTCGCTTAAGAATTCGGCCATATATTCGCCGAAGTCCTCACGCCCATGGAGAAAAATAATGGTGTGCGTGTGCCCAGCTCCTAAAGGGTTCACGGTGGTGGTACTCTTGCTTGGAGGAGGCTCTTCGTCTGACAGGGTCCCCATTATGGTGGCATCCCCAGTAGCGTCCACAGTCGCCATTTTGCAGATGGATGAGAAGCAGTCTAGAGTTGTGGGGTTCGACATTTGTAAGATGTGTGTGAACACGTTGTTGTTTGGTGATGTTTTTTCTTCCGTGATCACGCGGAAAGAAAATTTACTGCAAGATGCTTTCCTGATATAGAGTAGAGACTACTTCTAGTTCTCTCAGTGGTCACATCAATCAATACTTGGGACTGCTGTGACTTATTCGTTTGTTACCACGGTTCGGCTACTTCTAGCGCCAAGTGGCCGCACTGTGGCAAATTAACAGCAGGGTCTCAAGCTGCTGTACAAGTTTACAACGGGTAGATTATCTATAGTCTGGGAGGTGCAGATTTTTCTGCTTCTTTTTGCAAACACTTATTGAGACTCTTTTAATTTCAGGAACACATTTCCGAGGAGCTGAGAAATGATTTTGCAGTGGTCTGGTTTAGGAATAGGGGCTCGGCAAGCACTGTGTAATAAGCGAGCTCTGCTATACATCATGAAGGCGAAATAGGGTGCCCTAAGTTCAGACCCTTAGATAAGTTAGACTGTTTCTGTAAAATGTTCACCAAAAATTGGGGAAAGGTGAAAGAAATTCTCCTTGGCATCACAACTTCGCTCACGCTTACATGACTTGGTTCTCCTTTGTGCCAAAAAGGGATTGCTGTTGAAACTCACTCGACGTCAACGATCATGATAAAGCATTCATTATTTATGGCAAAACCTGAGGCATGAAATTATATAGCAATCTTTCGCAAACACTTTCGTAATGCAGAGTCCAAGTCCATCCCAAGCCAAAAGATTTGCATCAAAATCACATCGCCACTATACACAGAGCCAGCCACCGCACACGGAAAGGTACACATAACAGAGAGACCATTGCATTGATCAATATTGAGCGAGGCCCCCATAATATGTATACCCGTTATTTAAGCTGGCTTCAATACAGGTATCTCCATTCTGAAGCCCCATCGAAAGGGCGCTGGCGCCCCTGCTCACTTCTACTTGTACGATACATTCGCTCGCTGACTAGTCGTATAACTAAATTAAGCAAGCTAATCAGCGACACACTTTATTCGCTAATCTTATTTCATTGAAAGCCTAGGAGGCATCTTCAGGAAAGCGGATTATAGCACTTACTAAACACGCGACTTGACTTAAGATATTGCCGTACGAGACAACCTTGTTCACAAAAGCGACCTATAGGACCTTAGAGAATTCCGTTTCCAAGCTAAAAGAAGGGGGCCGGGGGTCATGAAAAACGACCCAGGAAAGAAAAATCGATCAAGACGCTTCAGTGAAAGGTTGAATTTCTGAAATGTTGAATGAAAACATCACCGACGGGTGTACGTTGTGCGGCGGATGTGGAAATAACTTCTTCTCCGATTACGTTGTCGCTTCAAGATGATGTTTTATTGAGTGAACAAGATACGGTGAGGAGTTCGCTCCATCATTACATCGGGGGCACCTGGAGACAAATGAGTTAGTGTTGTGCTTCCTCTCGTAGGTAATTCGCCGTATCGTTTCTGCCAATTAACTATAGAAAATAAGAAGACTCGCCCGCACAATCGTTTCTCTGAAACCCCCTTTCAATCCTGGCCGTCTCATCGAGGTCTGAGCGACTTGGATGAGGCGGAGCTCCGAACTTCAAACCTTGAAGACTGCGCCACAATGTCCGCCCCATTAATATCTACATCGACCCTCGTTTCACAGAAGTGCAAAAAGCATTTGTCCTTTGTTTTTACATTGCATTCACCTAAAACAACCTCGGTCCCTCGTCCAGAACCTCGATTACAGTAATCCAGACCACCTCTAAGAAAACTAGCCCACTACGAGTCGACCACGGCGATGCCTCTCTATACTCTCCACCTCTACCAGTGGAACGCCACCGCGGTAGACAATAGTATCGAGAAGTCCTTCCAAAAATCTGTGCACCAACCAATCGCCAGTCTGCATTCCACGACCTTCCCCTGCGATCCCAGCACCGTTCGCGTCGAATTCATGTTGCCTTGTGGCGAATCGCACAGTCGTGGCTATGTAAAAATTGCTCCCCCTTCCCCATGCACCAAAGCTCAAACTCTCCCCCATGTACTGTACAGGCTCATCGATTGATGAAGAACTGACGAAGTGAAGGGCGGCTACGGCTACGATGCCGGCAAAGACTCAATGTTCAGCGACAAGAAGAAATTGTCCGATTTCATGGTTGTAAACATGGATTTCCGCGGTAGTGCAAAGGAATGGCAAGATTATTGTCAGAGGCTAGTCAGGTTACCGAATCTAAGGGGACGGAATCTGAGGAGCGTGTTTTTGCAGAGGAATTTGTATGAGTTCGAGATTTCGGATGTGAAGTTTCCCGGGGTGGTGGTCGGGATTGATGAGAGGATGGATGAGCAAGAGGAGTTGCCGAGTTACCAGCAGCAGTTGGCTTAAGGATCATGAGTGAGTGGTGGGTGTGCTTGTTGGAGAATGAGGGCATACGCGGAAGCGCTGAGGTATTAATCCTAGCCGGGTAGGGGGTGATAGAAAGTCATTGGTAGATTATAAACAGAGACGGTTTGACCAAAGTCAGATTTGCTTGATTTGCGTGTGTCAAAAGTAAATGTTAAGGCGGGCGAGGCTCTCGGTGCAATACGGGCACAATGTTGCGTACCGGCCAAGGCCATCGAGACCACTAGTGTAAGGCACAACTTCAGATTACCTCAGCCTATGTGATTCTCCCACGTAGTGTCATTCGGCTGTGGTATTCTCGTGTCACGAACTGAGCAGGGCTGGCCTTTCAGCGTTTGCCGGTTTCGGTCACAATGGGAGATAGTACGGGATGGTCCTGCTGGAGAGCCGCTTTCAGAATCGGCCAGGCCAGGGATGGGGAATTCCTAGTGCGGAGGGCAAGAGCGTTGAATCCTCGGAGATGCTGAAGAGAATTTTCGCCTCATTCCGCAAACTTGGTCATGCGTTGTTGCTTGCCATCGACCATTGGGGCATCCCATGGTTCAAAGAACGAAAAATTATTAACGCGGTTAAGGGGGGAAAGGTCTTATTGGTGGTCCCCTAGCAAAGCTGCGCGAAATATTGGCGGTAGCTAGGAGGCTCTGGATGTGGAAGATCGTTGATCGGTAGGCAGGATAGAGGATCTGGAGTGGAAGCTCACACGTGGTGCCTATAAAGCTGTGGCGTTTCTATTGGCGGCAGCCTTTCAAGAGTCGCACATTGTGCCAAGTCAGAGAGCTCACCGAAACTATGGATTCACCAATCGCTAGGAAGCTGGAAGATTAAAATGTCATTGGCGGCCATCGAGGCAAGTATGGGGCAGTGTTCCGAAAACACATCAGACTTAGGTCAAGAGGCCAACACGAGCCGCCAATTCTTTCGAATTGGAGATACTTTCCAAATTGAAACATGTGCGGGGCAAGTCTGCATATTGATGAAAAAGGAGTGGGTTCTTTTGCTTGGGGCGAAAACAACCGGTTTCCCGCCGCCAGAACTTCATGTCGTCAATCGCTGGAAGGGTAACGAACTCAATCAACTTCCAAAACATGATTGCTGCTAACTTTAGATCTAGTTCATCCAACCACAGAAGCTTTATTCCTAGCTTCCGAAGAGAATCAAGGACAATTATGGTCGAACAAGAGCAACAAGCCAAATGTAAGCGGCTCGAGACTCGTATCGACTCCCCCAATCGGCCCTCACACCCCTTCACATCGGCAGCGGCGACACGAAATCACACACCGATGGGAAGATGGGAGAGCGAGAAGGCAGAAGACCAGCCATGGAATGTACTTACTGCCTCCAAGACCGACTCGGGTTGGAGAGAATGTTTCGGTTTGCAAGTCACATCTTCCACGAAGGGAGAACAAGGAAGTGTTGGTGAAGAAACAAAATGAGAGAGTGTGGCAGAAACTTCTCAAAGTGCAAAGGAGGGACCAGTTGCACTTGCAAGGGAAAAGATTTGTTGTGATAGCATCATACGCGTACCACAAAATACAGTCGATCTGGCCTCGACAGAAAACGAGTGTGAGGCTCTAATATGTATTTCGAATGCTTGACATTTTTGCAGAATCAGTCCTCCATCTTCTCGGCAAACCCTTTCTCTTCTAGCTCCGATGCTGGTTCGTCGGGCACCAACCCACCATCGACTTCTTGATCGTCGCTTCCCAGATTTCCCCAGGCCGCCTTGTTCTTTTTCGGCTCACCCGGCCCTTCGCTCTTGAAATGGTATCCTCTTACTCTTGGCCCCTGACCGCTCTTTTCAGGCAACTCGCTCTCATAGGTTGTCTCAAACTCTTTGCAGTCAGCGTCGAAAGTCCCGTTTTTGATACTTTCTCGAATTGCAGCGAAGAACTCAGAAAGAATGTAGTGGTTGTGAACTTGAAGCAGTACCCAGCCGAGCATTTCTTTGGCAGAGAGAAGGTGTTGGACATAAGCACGGTGGTGGGATGTGCAGGTATAGCAGGTACAAGATGTATCCAGCGGAGTGATAGATGTGGAGTGCACTGCTGGCCACATATCTACTCCCAGTTGCAATGCTCCAGCACCATTTGAAATGACCACACCAGTTGGCGGAGGGCGTGGAAATCGGAAGGTCAATGCGATTCCGGCATCCGTTGCGAACCCAATAAATGGAACAGTAAATATATCCATGCCGAGTGATATCTGCCTCAGTATCTGACGTGGAGAAGACGGCTCGTCCAGAGACAGTCGTGGAAGTTTTGAAATTGCTGTGGTGGCAGGGATGTCGGGAAGAAGATTCGAATCGTAGAATGCGAGACCAGAGACCTCATCAGCTAGATCATCTGCAATATTGTTTAAATATTCTGACTGATCCAGAAAATCAATTGGGAGAACAGGCGCAAAGACGACTTGCGCTTCCCGCTTTTCGCTGAGAAGTTGTGAGAGCCATTCTTGAGTTCTGCCTCCCATTTTGGCGACTCTTTTCGTACCAGGCAAGGCACCATATGGAACATCAGCAAGGGCTATCGCGATGTCGGGTCGTAGCATCTCGATATATGAGATGTAAGATTTGTTGGTGAGGAGCTGGAAACCGGTGGAAGTGAAGATTGATATGGCAGTGTTGCTGTTGCCATTGGGAGCAGAGACTGCTGGTGTGCGGCGCGGTGCGAGTAAGGAAGGCAGTGATTTTGGAAGTGCTGTAAATGTATGAAGGGGAGAAGGACCAGGGCAATTCATTATCGGCGGCGTGCCGTTCATTGCTCTTTCTACAACTGGACAATGTCAGAAGATGAAGAGGCACGTGATCTAAGAGCCCCACTTACAGTCTTCTAATGCCACATGAACACCGCCTATTTGTGTATATGTGGATATCACATCTGGTGTAAGATGTGGAACCACGCCTCTAGAAGTGACAGCAAAGAAATTTGGCGTTTCGATATCGCGTCTGCCCTGGATAGAAAGTCGTCCAAAACGTGGTCCGGCTGCATTTGCGTCGAGGTAACTCAGAATCTCGAACAAGATCTTTCGCCCCGTCCCGGGAAGTCTACTTGTAGAGGCCATGCTACTTCAGGGGTGCCTGCAGTAGGATGACTTCAAGGGTGAAATTTCGAGTTGTCCAGAATTGCTAATTTGTCTGCAGGCCGGCACCCTCGGCAGCTATCGTGGGCGTCTGAGATACACAGACCCAATCTCAAATAAGACATCCACATATCCAATCGTTGTGGTTGAGACGTCAAGTTTTGAGAGCAAATCTATATAAAAAGTTCAAGAAGTTTTGGTGCTGGCGGAATGAATCGGGAAAGGTTTCTCACTTCCCTACGCCAGTCCTCCTTTTGACTAGCGTTCGGCGATAAGCGATTGGCGGCCTGAGCTTATCGGCTGCCCACGTTTTGCTGGACCCCTGGGCTTTCTGGAACAGATAAGGTCCGAGGGGCTGGCCTCGTGAACTTGTTTACTCTTTCTCTTCTTCCTCATCCTCAATCCCTCGTTTGGTGGCGATCTGGTTCGAGTAGCAATGCTCTTCGAATTTTGAATAGTTTCTTTCCAAATGCTTTGACATCCAGAGGTGAGCCTTCCCCGGGGTTCTCGGAGCTCGCTGACGTGGATTAACAGTTCACAAAGTACAATTTGCAGCATGGCTCGAAACGGCGACGGAGAGATGGGGAGGTTGCTCGATGGGCATCCGGACGACCCTATCGACGAGTCTACTCAAACGAATCTTCTCCCCATGGATGAATTCTCCGACGACAGCTCCCCTCCAACCCCGCGATTTATGCAAGACCAAGGATCATATCGACACCTGAAATGGGTTCCTGTACCGTTTCGAAAATTCAGCAAAGCAGTGGTGAAGTGGGTAAAGGGACCGGATATACCTGAAGCACATACCATCAAGCCATTGTTTCCATTTATACAAGAAGCGCCAATTCGATTCTTGGATAAACACGTCCCCAAGCGAAGGCACAGGATACTGCTCTTGATCTCATTCTATTTCTTGTGGGTATTGACCTTTGCTTTGGTCATGCATGGCGGAAATACTGCAACGGAAATAGAAGGATGGGGAAGGCCAGGGAATATAGGCTGTGGGAATACATACTGGGTTCCAGGTAATCGATGTGGTCTCAACGGGAATGATTGTCGGCCATTCAGTGGAAGCGGCTTTGCATTTCGATGTCCCGCGAACTGCGCTGGGCAGTGGGTGTGGAATCCGCGGGCAGTGGGTGACCAAGAAATCTCCTACCAACCTCTTGTTATCGGAGGACCCTCGGAGGACGACGAGACACCCATCTATCGAAGCGATTCCTTCATTTGCAGCGCGGCTATCCATGCTGGAGTCATTGATAACACAGTCGGCGGGTGCGGAGTTGTCTCTCTGGTTGGATACCACACCAATTTCCACAATTCAAGCAGGAATGGCATTGATAGCATACCCTTCGATTCTAATTTTCCGTCATCCTTTACCTTCCACAACAAGATTACTTGTGAGGCGAATGATGCCCGCTGGGAATTGCTATTCGTATCACTTACTTTTACGATCTTATTGTCACTCTTTACTACATCGCCTGGAGTTTTCTTCTTCAGTATATTTATCGGACTCTTCTTCCACGTTGGACTGGCTTCAGACCCGCCATTTACTGGTGATACAGCGTCCCTGGTATCCAATCTTCTAGGCAAGCTTCTACCGGCAGCTTTCTGCTCATATGTTATGTATGTGAATATGGGAGTACGTCGAATATTGGTTGGTCTCACGGCTCAAATCGAGAAAACCGTCCTATGGTTGGGAGGTTGTTGGCTTGGATCGCTCACAAACTACACATTTGAAAGATGGATTCCAATTCAGCGGTTGAATGGTCACGACCTGAAGCAGCAGCCAGGAGCAATAATGGCTCTAATCGTCATCGCCGTCATTCTGTTTTTCATTGTAATAAAGCAGATATATTTCTTCCAACGTGAGGGACGTTTAGTCCAATACTTGGGTATATATGGAATATTCTTGGGTGGGATTTTTGTATCCCTTCTACTTCCCGGCCTCAGTCTCCGGATCCATCATTACATACTGGCATTACTGCTTCTTCCTGGAACGAGCATGCAAACTCGGCCTTCCCTGCTCTACCAGGGAATTCTCATCGGATTTTTTATCAACGGCATCGCGAGGTGGGGCTTTGATCCAGTTCTCCAAACACCAAAGGCTCTCCAAGGAGACGCACAACACAATTCAAAACTCCCCCATATCTCACCACCAACAATTCAGCTTGGAGAAAACACCTCGAGCATCAGATTCTCCTGGTTGCCTCCACCCGAGCCATTTGACGGCATCAGCGTCCTCGTCAACGATGTCGAACGATTCCGAGGCTACACTGATGAGGGCTTTGCAAGCGACAAACACTTCGTTTGGACGAAAGATCCGAGGGCTAATGAGCCAGAATTCTTTCGATTTGCATATATGGAAGGAACACAGAGTTGGGATTATACACGAGCGGGGATTTGGAATGCGGATGGATCATGGACGGAAATGCAACCTGGGGCGAGCAAGATAAAGAGCACATCGCTGGATGGGGAGAAGATGACGAGGTAGAGTATATATGTAATGACTAGATGAGATTACGTTCTCCATGAATCCATGGATAGTTTCGAAATCTCAAGTCTCAATGTAAGATTACCAGAATTGTTGGGACATTGGATGCAACAGAACTTCGAGGACTATCATTATTCGGTGGCCATGTATTCAGAAATCCTAACGTGTCAATCCGACTTCAGATACGACCTACAACAAAGCTTCGAGGCAATAACATTAGCTCCTTCCCCTGTATTCCGCCACTTAAAGCGGGGAAGGAGTAGTACTGGCCAAGGAGAAATCTTTTTTTGACTCGTCAAGTCGTAGAATCAAAGCAGTAAAAGAGTGTCTGGCTCCTCTATAAAGCTTAACTAAGTAAAGCAATTATATTATAATATATATAACTCTCAAGTAATTATAAGAAGTAGCCTAGTAATTAAGTACTTATATAATTAGAACTAATGGTTTGAACTAAATTAAACTAATATAAATTTTATTAAACTAAACCAGGCTAGACTAGACTAAACTTAACTAATAAATCCAATAAACCAATAAACTATATTATGCTTTATATTCTATTCAAATCAAATTATTACCCGATTAGACCCAGATATTAGCATTCTGATATTTCATATTTGTTACGGGTGCGGCATTCAAGGCTTGGAAAGGAAGGTAGAAGGTCCCTCACAAAGACGATTCAAAGCTAAAGAAGGAAAAACTAGAATACAGGAGGTTGCGAGGGTATAAGTGCACCCCACAATGCGCTAGCCCGCATTGGGCCTAGCGTTTTAAATTTCCCATACGCATTCTATAGCACTGCCCATTATTTATACTCATATATGCACCCTCCCCCCCCGCATCTTCATTCTACCTTCCCATCTCTCAACATAGCACCCCGCACAATATCTAGCCCTGGACTACTGTATCCCGAGACCGAAACAGTCCCGCCTTCGCTATAGTCGCAAGAAACTATATTATAGTCAATCTGCAGCTGCGTCAAATCTTGCTGCCGAATCTCGCATGCCTAAATAATCGCGTTAAATATCGCTATTCTAAACTAAAGATCCAATTATGCCTTCCCGAATATTATTACAATCTAATTAACTATCATAATATAATAACCATAAAGCCCGACTATATTAATAATACAGAAAACAAGGGTCTTGCAGGAGCGGCTTCTATCTTCTCATCTCCTAATCTTCGGGTCTGAAGAGCTCTGCTGGCAATGTTCAAACTGCAACCAGTGCGATTGCGGTCTTGATCAAGTACACACTCGAGCCTACGAGCGCAATGCCACATGGAAAGGTGACTTTAAACCACGATTTCCCAAAGCTACCAGTCGGAAGAGATTAGAATCGATTCTTGGTAAAGATCCGTCGCATAACCAACTCCGCATGGCATGAAGATTGGCGCTCGAGGCGTACTCCGATTTGGACATGACCTACCGCAAAGACACTCTTCCTGCTATCGCTGGACTAGTGCGGGGTTTCAACAAACGGCTCGGTGAGAAAAAGTACCTTCTGGGACTTTGGTATGAAGAATATGGAGAAGATCTCAAGGATTTGAGCGAGACCGTTCTGGACCTGCTGTGGAGACTCGAATACAACAAAGATGCTAAAAGGGAGAACCTTGACAGCCCGTTCGTCAAGATGTCTTGGAGTTGGGCGTTTCCACAGTGCTCCATCATCTACCCGTTCAACCAAGACGAAATCCTTGGTCAGTATGCCACCCCATTGTGGGGGAGAGGAGCCAATAACGTCCCGAGGCTCCCAGACGACCATGCCGTCGAACGCCCGTGGCTGAACTACATGTACACCGAAGCATCACCCACAGGACTGACAATGGCAGGCCGCTTGTGGGAAACTCGACTACTACCCACTAAGATTTACTTCTCGATTAAGAATACAGAAGATCGAGAATACTGCTATCATCTGGGAGCTATGTCGTACAACGTTTTACAGGAGCGTGCTCTGTGTAGACCAGTTCAGGCCACGCAAATTCGCGTTGAGCCGCCAAACGAGGAGAAAGCCAGTGGAACAACGTTTGATAAGATGCCCCTGATAGCCTTTTACCCCGACGACCTGAAGACGGTCTGTGCAGGGCCGATTTTCTGCTTTCCGATGGCGAAGTTCCGACATGTTCCTTCTAAACAGGATCTGGATGAGAAAATCATTTTCGTTGCACTAATCGTGGAGGCAGTTGGACACCTCGCAACGACAGAGGGTTACAATCCCGATCTCACTTCTAAGCCTCTCAGTGAACTCGTCTTTCGGAGACTTGGATTGGCATATACGGTGGATGGCGGCTGGACAAATGAACATAATAAAATGGTTGTAAAGCTCCCAATTATGAGCGTGCGGATAGTCTAGTAAGAGCGGGAGCTACTACGGTGGAGGGGAGTGGACAAAGGCATAAACCGTTAAATATCTCAAAAGGGCTTTCCATCATCAAGCCACAATCTCTGAGAAGAAATATGTGTATAAATGAAGTTTATTACGGCCGGCCTGATATTTAGATGAGAATACTCCACGTCCAACCATTTCTTCAGCCGGTGTCTGTTCAGAGAAACATCCCCGCAGCCAATGATCAGACCTCAGGCATTGGCTCGTGGATGCGGCGGGTGGTTAGCTGACAAGCCTTGCTCTTCGGGCTGTACAGGGAATTCTCCAACCGTGTAGGTCTTTGTTGGTCGGACCAGCGAGCCACTCAAAAACGATGCGGCGTGAATATGGCAACCGACATGTTGCTCACCCATGTAGGGAGCTACCCGGTCACCAAGTCTGTCTGCTAGAATTCCCTTGAGTCAACGATACGGTACCGGTCTTGAGATACAGACCTAGGCGCTGCGGGCGTTGCACACGCCTTTCCAAATAGGGCGGTATCGCAGGAGATGTTGTTCACAACGTGCTTGATTGAGCTTCAGCGGCTTGCGTCAATCTCGTGGTTGATTGGTTTTGGAAGATTGGGTAGCCAGAGACGTGAGGCTACCCGGCGTGAGGGTGCCCTGAAACGAAGTGAAAGGGAAAATCAACCCCGCCGCTAGGAGGCCCGCTGGTGGCCGTAGGGCGGTTGTGCACTGCAGGTTTCAGGGCATCGGCGTGCGCAGCGCGCGTTACCGGTTTTAGTCACAACCCAACCCAGCCAAACCCGTCTTCCAATAGGCTGGATGGGAGCCAACTAATCCCGGTATGCAGGCCACAAAGGATTCTGGTTTTGAGAACGAGTAAAAAGTTTCATTGGATTGAAAGAATTTGCACTCCCTCGAATATGGAGTAATTTTAGATATCACGCGTGTGCAAATGCAACGTATGCTCCATTGTGAAGTCATCATGGGTTGGAACCGAACTGGGACGCTCGCTAATCCTTTCAGCCACTCCCGTCGTCCAGCCACGCCACCCGCCCAAGCCGCCACTCATATCGTATATCCTCATGCCCTCCCGTCACCCTTGATTCGGACATCACTTTTGCGTCATGGCTAAAGATTTTGTTAAACAGGACCACGAATTTCTGATCTTCGAGATATGTACAGCCATTAGATATGGCACGGGCCAGTATGGTTCAGCTGGGCTGAATTCCAGCTCCAGAACGGGCGACGGCAGGAAGGGTGTGCCCGATTGTAGAAGCTGATGCTCAGTAAATTTCTCCGCCGCAAACGCTAGGCAAAGAGCTTCATGAAAGACAAGATAGTACATTAAATATAGAAGGCTCCGTTTGGTATGTAATTGTTCGTTTTTTCCTTGGCTTCCCCCGTGTAATCTTCGCAGGTTGTTTCTTCGATATGCTTTGACGGTGCACTAGAAATAGAACTAGAGCCTTTTGGGCTTAGCGCATTACCACAAAATGAGCAAATGTTTATGAGCCGCCGCTATTCTACGCACTCTTCGATATCGTTAAAAAACTCGGTCCCAGACGTAACTTATATTCATCTGCTTATCTCCAAGATGTTGAAACGGATCGTAGGCTGGTTCCATTCTAAATCTACAGACAAGACAACGAGACCAGATACCAACATCGCAGCGAAAGATAGTTCCGGACGGACAGCGCTTCACGAGGCAGCCAAGAGCGGACGCCAGACAGTAGTGCGGTTGCTCATCGAGCAGGGAGCCGACATTGCAGCGAATGATAGTGCCGGACGGACGGCGCTACATGAGGCAGCCAAGAACGGACACGAGACGGTAGTGCGGTTGCTCATCGAGAAGGGAGCCAATGTTGGAGCGAAGGATAGTTCTGGAGGGGTAGCGCTCCACGAGGCAGCCAAGAGCGGACACCAGACGGTAGTGCGGTTGCTCATCAAGAAGGGAGCTGACGTCGCAGCGAAGGATAGCGCCGGAGGGACAGCTCTACATGAGGCAGCCAATAGTGAACATGAGGTGGTAGTGCGGTTGCTTATTGAGAAGGGAGCCAAGGTGACGGCGAAGGATAACTTTAATCTAACGGCTCTGCACTTTGCAGCGAACAACGGGAACCAGGTGATAGTACAACAATTACTCAAGAAAGGCGCCGACGTTACTGCGCAGACTTTATCCGGAGATACTGCACTCCATATGGCATATCGCAAGGGGCACAAGGAGGTGATGCAATTGCTCATCAAGGGAGGAGCTGATGTCACAGCAATTACACCGCCAATCGCACCCCGAGCGTCTCAATTACAGAACCGTCCTCCTCCGGCTGCCGCCAAAACGCCTGCACTACAGACTCGTCCTCCTCCGCCTCCAACGAGCAATAAGAATACCATAAACAATAGCCCTGTTAGGAGGACTTGTGGGTTGTGCTTAGGTTATCTAGACTACGAACCTGGCTCAACCGAAATGTGTCTTTGCGCAGGGTCTTAAAAGACTTTTCTATAAGTACGACTAAGATATGTTTTATGCTAGATCCTGCACTCTTGAGAAAGCCTTTACCCAGACTATCACAACCGGAGCCATTCACAACCTCACAGGGAATCAACTCCTACCGGAGCAGCTGATCTACAGCTTTATCTGAGCACAATCGCCTAACGGGATCCAAATCCTATGGAATTCGAGCATAAAGTGAAAGATATTAGAGACTCTTTCAAGAGAGCATTCGCTTTCAGCTCACACAATAACCTCGGTGCTCCCGCTCACGAAGCAGACCACATTACTTCGACTTTCGAGTTTCCTGAGACTATTCAATGATTTGTTTCTATCGAAATTCGCATATGAACTCAAGACTCGAGTCTGTCGTCACCGCCTATGACTCATCGCGATCGGTTTCGAATTAGTCCAATTCGCAATACATCTCGCACCAAGACGGGTACATATTCCACTGCTACGATCGACATAGACTGAATCAGAACAATCGGGATACAGCGAACGCCTCTTGTGTCAACGTTTAGGGGACTCCTGTAGTACTTAACTCGGAATATACACCCGCAAGAGCATCTCTACGAAGTCTCATTCGACTGCGCAATCAATCATCCGATTGCAATCCCTACAGCTTTGCTTGTCCGTCCAAGGAGCATTTGTTTCGCCACTCCTCCTCGCTCGTCCGTCCACAGAGCATCCATCTATTTCACGACTACTCTGCTTAGTCCCTTAGGATACATCCACATACGGACCTTTCCGTCCCAAGAGTCACATCCTAAAGCGTCATCCGCTTCGCTCGTCCTTCAACTGAGGATTCGTCAACTCTCCCTACACCTGAGGTCCCCTGGGAGTACGTCCCAAAACTGCCTCTTTAATTGATCACCGGTCGAATACCGTGGCACTAGATCCAGGCTGACATCGATTTGAAATATATCACCCGCGAACGCTCCATTCCGTTTTCAGACGTCTGCATCGCTAGTATGAAATTGGCAATGGATCGAGCTGATATTCCCCTTGAAGAGCCTCTGACCAGAGAACTGAAGCTCGAGGTCAAATTACAACTAGAAGAATACTGGAAATTTCATCGACGAGATCTCATGTTTCGAAGAAACACCAAATTGTCCTGGGTTCTCACTGAAAATATGATAACTCTGGATGAAGCTACTCCCCAGCTGAAGCCTAACAAACTCAGCCGCTTTTGCAATAAGCCTACAACGCTCTACCTTTCACCATCGGGGCAGCGAAACAATGTTTGCCCTACGATAATTCTCGGTTGCATCTACAAAGACTGGTTTCTCCGTTACGACAACGAACCTAACTTCGAATTTGGTCGTTTCTTTGCAGGCCCGGTTCGGATCACTTCTACTGGTCCTCAAGCAGTGGTAGATATTGTTCGATCTCACAAATCCCTCTGCGACCAAGCATCCTGGCTCCTCACAAGTCTAGACCGAGGGGAGAAGCCTTCTCCATGTTGTAAACTCACCACACAGACTCACAAACTGCTCCCACTATGCAGAGCCATCATTCTCGTCCTCGACGAGCTGGATGAAGATGTAAAGGAAGATGAGGACCGGCGCATCAGTCTCGATGAGTACTCTCAGGCACAAAGCGTATTGATGGTCAGGACAGGAGATGAATCCCATTTGAGTACTCGGATAACATTCGAGCACATCAGGAAACAAGCATTCCGACTCAAAAGAGACGATTGCGATTTGGAAGGCATTGAAGTAATCCGGGTCTCTCTTGCGTTGGTAGTCGACTTCGTTACGACTTTGCAGCAAAGAGAAGACGTTGCAACGCCAAGTGGAATGAATAACCATACCATAGACAGATCTCTTTGTCCATCGGATGACCAGAACAGCTATGTCGATCTTGCTCTCAGCGCTGATGTATGGGCAGAGAAGATCTTGCAACAAACTGATGAACTTGGATTCGAGAATTGTGTTGTTGAAATGAAGCTTGATTGTTGTGTTTTCTATGGAAGCTCCGCTTCCTTAAAACTCTGGAAATTACGACTCCACTTAAAAGTGGGCCACACAGAGCGTACAGCCCCTGATTTTCAACATGTGTGTCTGCCAAAAATGCTCTTATCAGAGCTTTGAAGGCTAGAAAAGGTGATGATTCAGCGCAGCTCACTCCATACCCCTTCGCGCGGACTTGGAAATAGTGTAAGACCAGCATATCCATTCCGGTGTTTGACAGCTTGTCCAGCTACTTCTTGCCGGAAACACAACCACACCTGACCTTATCCTCAACGCTCTACAATGATCCTCCATATACGACAGTACGAAGTATGGTTTCCGGCTGTTCATTCTCGAATAAACCTCCATACTTATAGGAGAACGTGAAGGAGATTGTAGGGTTAGAGAAGCTGTCTGAGGTGGCGAAGGTGTTAGGGGAGTTTGGATGTGCCAATTTTAAGTTTAGAGAGGAGATTGCAGGATGGCAAGAAATGCAGCAGGTTGAGGGGCCCGAGGGCAAAGGTAAATTGAGAACGGAATGGAGATGCAACGGGTTGCAGACCTTGAGGTCAGAGGCACATCGAAAGATGAATGAAGATGCAGCAGGTTTGGAGGATGATGCTCTTGCGGGTCGCAGGGATAGCTATCATTTCTGCTTCGGCAATGTATTCTGTGTTTTTGCGTTGTAGCTTAGATCAATAGAAAACATGGTATGTAAGATTGGAATGTGTGTGCCGCTCGCAAATTCGACAGCCCCAACAGGCTACACGGCTACACGCCGTACATAAATGTCCCATAATTGATTTAATACCCTTTCTCCTTCTCCAAGGAGATATCGGCTGTCAGATTATTAATGTGCCCAATCAGATTTTTAACCTTTCCTAGCACAGAACGTATTCAATCAGTTGATTATTGATGTATAAAGCTCGTAATCTATTAACAACTATTGGGTGCTACGAAGACGCTCTATGTCTTATATTGACTCGTCGGGTCAGGTCAAAATGATAATAATCAGAGAATAGTAGCTCCTGACAAAGATGTGAGGATATAAGTATTATATTTATACTTCTCGAGACTATTTCCGGACCTTCGATTATATATAGAATAATATGCAGTGGTTCGGTTTGTATTACTTTACTAGAAATAACAAGTAATAGCTGATTTTAGATATTTATTATAAATATTAAAATATATAGTTTATATAAAATACTAAACTTTTATTTTTTAGTCTTTCTAATTATTTAATAATTCGAGGCTATTAAATACTATATTATATAGGAAAATATTATATATATAAATAGATATTATAAGATAATAAAATAAATTAATAAATTATAAAACTATAAAATTAAATTTCATATAAAACTAATCTTTATTTCTTTTATAAGATTTAGAAAAGCTTTCTTTAAATAAAAAACTTTAATAATATATATATATATATAGTAATTTATAAGCCTAAAGCCTATAATATAAATAGTAATATAATTAAATTATTAAAGAATTATTAATTTCTCTAATTAATACTCGCGATATTTAAAGTTTATTATATATTTTTTAATTATATATAATTATATTTCTTTTCTAAAATCTAATTCTTTAAATTTATTAATTTATTTTAATAAAATATTTAATTAATTAATTATTATTATAAGTATAATATTCTGGGTTTAAAAAGTAAAATAGAAGATTTCTTATAAAAATAATTTAAAGCTAAAAAAGAGAAAACCAGAATATAGGAAATTGTAAAGAAATATATATATTCTATAATATACTAGTTCTAAAAGAACTTAGTCTTTTAAATATCTCTAATATATTCCAAGTATAACTCCTTAATAAAGTAGCTATATTATATATATCTAGGAAGTATTTAAATATTTAGCTAGATATTTCAAATACCGGATATCTAAATATCTAATAAATTATAATATTATTTCTTTTTTTAGAATAAGCTTATTTTCGAGCTTTATAAAAGCTATTAATTTATTTAATTTCATACTATTCTTTTTCCTAAAATAAACTAGTATCTCGAATATAAATATTATATATAAAAGGCAAATATCTTTAATATATAATTTAGAAGAATTTATTATTATTTCTATATAGTTTTAAATAAGTATTATTACGGGTATAATATTTAGGGCTTGGAAAGTAAGGTAAAAGGTCTTTTATAAAGACGATTTAAAGCTAAGAAAAAGAAAACTAGAATATAGAAGGCTATAAGAAAATATATATATTTTATAATATACTAGTCCCGAAAGGGCTTAGCCTTCTAAATATCTCTAGTATATTTCAAGTATATTTCTCTAGTAAGGCGGCCCGTATTATATATATCTAGAAGGCATCTGATATCTGGTGTGGGAGGGAAACTGTAATAAGACAAAAACCCACATAAAGTATACCAGAGCG
Source organism: Hyaloscypha bicolor E (assembly GCF_002865645.1). NCBI lineage: Eukaryota > Fungi > Ascomycota > Leotiomycetes > Helotiales > Hyaloscyphaceae > Hyaloscypha > Hyaloscypha bicolor. The sequence goes on from NW_020194667.1 coordinate 503,014, forward strand.
CAAAACGTGACTTGATAGCAAAATAACAAATCAAAAGCGTAAATAGTAAAGCATAAATAGTGCGCAGTATGCAAAAGCTCAATTAATTAAATATTTTTGAAGGATTATTCTCTAAGTCTACAGAAAAACCAGCTCTCTTATGTAATTTCCGCAAGTCACGTGCAAAAGGCCGCGGCCTTTGCCATGTGACCTAAACCTCAAAACCGCCAAAACGATATGATTTTTGACGAGTACGGCCTGCCGTACCACACTGGCCAGATATCTGAGTATTTAATAAATTATAATATTATTTCTCTTTTTAGAATAAGCTTATTCCCGAACTTTATAAAAGCTATTAATCTATCTAATTTTATACTATTCTCTTTTCTAAAATAAACTAGTATTTCGGATATAGATATTATATATAAAAGGCGGGTGCCTTTAATATATAATTTAGGAGAATTTATTATTATTTCTATATAATTCTAGATAAATATTATTTTTTATATAATCTAGCTAATATTATAGGTTTTATAAAAATCCTAATATATTATTATTATTATTATTATTATTATAATAGAAGCTCTATAAAACCAGGAGGCTATTATTTAGTACTAAAACTAGATATTATATTAGATCCTTATTCTAACTAATTTACTAGATTCTATATTTTAGTTTATTTCTTATTAGCTTAACTATAATAACTCGTTTAATACTATATTCTTATTTACTATTCTCTAGTATTAATAAGAGCGGCTCCGGATTTGCTTAATTTAATAAAGAATTTTAAGAATTCTTTTATAATTTCTTTATATAGAAAACTAGATATATTTTTATAATTTCCGGCAGTTTTAGAAGAAATAAATAGCTATATTATTCTAGAATCTCAAATAAGTCTTTTATTTAATTCCCTAGCTTCTAGCTTAAATAATTAGATTTCTAATATTTTATTTTATAGTAATTTATATTTTATTCCTGATTTTAAAATTAATTAAATAGTAGTATTTATTAGCTTATATTATATATTATTTCTATATTTATTTTATATAATCTTAAGTAAATTACTATAATTTATATAATTAATTTACTAATACTTTAGCTTTATTTCTATTTAGCTTCTTTTTAGATAAGCTAGCTTTAATAAAGGAGTTCTAGTCTAGAGAAATATAAGGCTTATAGCTCTTTTTAGTTATAAATAAGAACTAGCTAATAGTTTTATACTAAAGGAAAGCTTATTAATAATTAAATTATAATAATCTATTTATTCTAGTTATTCTAATAATAATTAATATATAAATATAATTTCTATTTATTTATTTATTTAAGAATAATTAGCTATTAAGAGCTTGGGCTTAATACTAATTCTTATATAGAATTCGCTCTAAAAATTAGATATAAATTAGAGTTCTTAATTTAATATAATTATTTCTGAAATATTTATTTAGTATATTATATAAAGTAAAAATAGAAATACTAGCTATTTGGCTATAATTATATTTCATATAATAATTATAATTAGATACTTAAATAAGTAGTTTATAAATATAGTAATTATATTATACCCCGATTTATTTTTTAGATAGCTTTTAAAATCCATAATAATATATTACTAGAAGTAATTAGGAACTAGAAAGAAATAAAGTAAACTAGGCTTTTTATTTCTAGATATATATAATTTCTTATAAGTATAGTAATTACTATAATATTAATTAATATCTTTACTTATAAATAGCTAGTAATATTACTTTTTTAATAGCTAATAAAGCTTTATATATCTAGGATATCTAGAAAGGAATTTATTATATATTTTATAAAAGTAATTCAGGAATTATTTTATTCTTTATAATATAAAGTCTTCTATAATATAAAAGAAAGCCGTTTTATAATATCTAGATATTACTTTTAGCTTAGGCTATTATATATAGCTTTTCTAGATTTAGTAATATATAATTATTTTATAAGATTTTATTTATAAGTTATAAGCTATTATATTTAATAAAAGCTTCTAATAATACTTTTTTTAGGAGTAATTATAGTAAAGTTTACTAATAAAGCTTCTAAGAAAAAACTTTTTTCTAGAGAAATTATATTTCTAATAAAAGTATTTTCTTTTAGAAAGTCTTTAATATATATTTGGTTTTTAGAACCGAATTCCGGATTAAATAAACCGATTTTATAAAATATTATTATAAGCTATAAGTTATAGATAATCTCCGAATTAATTTTATTTCTAAAAAGAAATATTTGAGTTTATAGCTTTTTTTTAATCTGGCCCTAAATATCTATTTTATCTTATTTTTATAATAAAATATTTATTTATTTATTTAATTTTCCAAAATAATATAAAAGCTTAAAATAATAGTAAAATAAGAGCTTAACTTATTTAGCTTATTAAGAAAAAAGCTTTTTAGTAATTATAAAATATTTTAAGATATAGTAATTAGGATAAATTTTAAAGAAAGTATTCTAAAAGCCCTTTAGCTTAATTTTTTTATTTCTTTAATACTTGTATTATAGCAAGTATTTTCTTATTATAATTAATCTTTACTAGAAATATAATTTTGGAAAAATAAGCTATAGAATATTAAAGGCCTGTTTCTGGATTTTATTAAAAAAGTAAACTAATAATTATTTCTTTAAATATATCTATTTTTATTATTATAGGCAGATCTAGATTATAGTATTATAAAATTAGAATAGAAATTATAGCTTTTTTTTAGATAATTAAAAGTCTTTTAATATTATTTAAACTATTTAAAAAAAATCTTTTTTATAAATAAGGTAAAAAATTTAGTAATTTATTTATATTCTTTAATAAAGCATTTATAAAAGTTATAGAAGTTAAAAAAGAACTATATATTCTTAACTATTTTTGGGAATTACTAATTATATATTATTTTAATTTTATTAGAATTTATTTTAATATCTAATATAAAGATAATAAAGCCTAAATATTTTATATATATATTATTTATATTTTATTAGGTTTTCTAAATAAATAAAAATATTATTAAAATATATTATATAAAAGTTATCTAAATATTTAAAAAGTATATTATTTATATAATATTAATATATAGCCGGGATATTTATAAGACCTTTCTAGAAAATATTATATTTATATATTATATAGTAAATACGGAATATTATTAGCTCTTAAAAGTCCGGGTTTATAGCTATATAATAGAAAGCTTAATAAATATCTAATTTAGTATAGATCTTAGCTTTAGATAATTAATTTAAAGTCTTATTAATAAATAAAAGAAAATATTAATTCTTTTAAATAATAGAAATTAATATAAAATTATAAACTTTTATTTACTTTTTTTTTTATAAAAAGAACTAATAAAGTAAAGAAAGCTTAACTAGCTTTAATAAAGCCTTTAGCTAGATTATCTTTTAAGAAATACTTGATTTCTAAAGGTCTTAAATAAATTATTATTAGAAAGATTAATATCTAATATTTTTAGTTCTTTTTGGGCCTTTAATCTAAATCTTATAATTATATAATTTATAGAAAAAAAGAATATTAGATTTCTTTTTAGAAAAAATAAAAATAAAATTCTTAAATTCCGGAAATAATACTTTCTAGAATTATTAAAGCTCTATTTCTTCTGGTTATTAATTCTCTGGGCCAGATATAGCATCTTTTTTCCGAGCTTTAAGTTTTTTATTAATCTTATAAATAAAGATTTAACTAATAATTTTTTTTTTCTTAGTTATATAATTAAATATTATAGAAATAAGAATAGCTAAATCTAATATTTACTTTTTATTAAGAATCTCTTTTTACTTTTTGGCTTTTATTTAGGTATTATATTTTAATTAGACTATAAAAGCTCTGTTTCTATAATCTTATATAATTTTCTCTAATTAGTCTAAAAAAAGAAAAATTATTTAAGAATAAATATTTCCAGAAATAGCTTATAATAAAATCTTTTAATACTTTTAATTAGATTATTTCTTTAGCTATTACTAAGAAATACTAATAATATAATTAAATTATATAAGCCTATATTTTTTATAATTAACTAGAATATTAATATATATAGTCTATTTTTTACTAAAAATAATATTTTATTTATTAATTAGAAATAAGACTTTTATATATTTCTTAATAAATTTAGTTAGATTTTTATTAAAACTATATATAATATAGAATAAGGAAAGAAATTATAGTTTTATTTCTAGAAATTGTTTTATAAGCTAAATAAGCTTTATATTAATAAAATTATAACTATTAGCTCTAGTATTAATAAAGGAAAAAGATTTAATTTCTAATTTATTTATATTAATAATATAAGATATTATAAAAGTATTTTCTTTTATTAGATATATTAAGTTAATCTCTATTAAATTCATATTATAAGTCCCTAAAATAAAGACTTTTTTTAAGAATATTTGTTTTCCGGTTTTATATTAGAATTAGAGTTTGAATTCTCTAAATACTTTAATAAAATAGGAATTAAATATTCTAATAAAATAGGAATTAAGCCTGGCTTAATTCTAGAAAACGCTATTTTAATTTCTTTATTATATCTAACTAGATAGTATTTAATATAATAGCCGAATTCGTTATAATTAAAGTATTTAATAATTAAAAGATTTCTAGTTTTTATAAGATATTATTTATATTTATAAAGAAATATATATTTAATAAAAGTAATTAATATAGATTTCTTGAATTCTTTTTTAGAAATATAAAAGAATATAATACTAGAAATAAACTTAGTTAGAATAGTTTCTATTTTCTTATATTTCTTAATTTTTTTATATATAGCCTTAATTTACTAATTATTATAATATATATTAATTCTTAAAGCTTTAATAAAAGCTTCTCGTTTAGTTTACATTTAATATCTTAAAAACTAATATTACCTTTTATAAATAATTATAAAAAGAGAATATAGAATTCCTGAAATATTTAATTAAAATATATTTAAAGCTTATTAAAATTATAATAAGTATTCTATATCTTATTAGGGTTAGAATATAGTTTCTTTAGGTAAGAATATAGCTCTAAAAGCTAATAATACTAATTTGAATTATTTTTATTTATATAAGAATTAGTTAGGGTAAGAGTATTATTTATAAGTTTATTAGAAATATAAATAAGTTTGAGATTTTTTAAGAAATATAAATTAGTATTTTCTTATGACTTATTCTTAATCTAAACTAGCTAGTTATTAAAAATAGTATAATCTCTAATAAAGAAAGTCAAATCTAAAAGTATAATAATTCTAGTATTTTTAAAGAAAGTATAAGATATAGGGAATTCTAAATAGAAATAAATAGAAAATAGTTCGGAATTCTTTTAAAAGAAATTTGAAATAGCCGGAATTATAGAAATAATAGAAATAAATAGAATAGAAATAGCTAGAACTATTATAATCTAATTTATTATAGCTATATAGTATTTAATATTATTCTCGAGTTTAATATTATAGAGTTTAGTATTTTTAAGAAGATTCTTAGTATTTTTATAATTTATTTTATATAAAATAGCTTTTTTAGAAAAATTTAATAGCTAATAATAATCGAATTAATATTTAAAAGCAAGTAATTAGCTTTCTTGGCCTATTTATATAGTTCTTTAGTAATAATAAACTAATTAATATATAAGAGCTTTTTAATAAAAGAAAAAGCCTTTTTCTTTATAGATTTATTTAAAAAATCTTTAGGAGTATTAATAGGGCATTTAATTCGGGAAAGGCTACTAATAGAATAATTCGAACTAATAGAAGCTTTAAAAAAAGTTAATATTATTCCGAATTATATAATATTCTAGGAAATTAATTTATTATATTTTTTCTAGTAGTTTTATTACTAGTATATATATAGGGCCTATAAGATTATAGAATAGGGCTTAAGGGTAATAATTAGATTACTAGCCTATAGATATTTATTATTTTAGGACTTGGTTAAAGAATAGCCTTTATTTAAGATTCTTTAATTTTCGAGTTTTTAAAAGAATTTCTAATATATTACTAGTATATATTTATAAAAATATAAATATCTAATTTCTTTAAGGGTTCTAAAGCTTTTTGCTTTTATTATTCTAGAATCTATTACTTGTATTTCTAAGGTTTTATTATTTTAGTAATATTTATATTTCTAATAATTCCGAATTAGTTTATTTAAAATTCTTTATAAGATTAAAAGAAATAAGCTTTAAATACTATTACGGATATAGTATTTAGGGCTTAAAAAATAAAAGAAAAGATCTCTTATAAAAACGATTTAAAGCTAAATATTATACTAGATTTTTATTTTAACTAATTTATTAAATTTTATATTTTAGCTTATTTTTATTAGCTTAATTATATTAACTTATTTAATATTATATTTTTATTTATTATCTTTTAATATTAATAGAAATAGTTTCGAGTTTATTTAATTTAATAAAGAATTCTAAGAATTCTTTTATAACTTCTTTATATTTTATTCCCGATTTTAAAATTAATTAAATAATAGTATTTATTAGCTTATATTATATATTATTCTTATATTAATTTTATATAATTTATATAATTAATTTATTAATACTTTAGCTTTATTTCTATTTAGTTTCTTTTTAGGTAAGCTAGCTTTAATAAAAGAGTTCCAATCTAGAGAAATATAAAGCTTATAGCTTTTTTTTTTAGTTATAAATAGAAACTAGCTAATAGTTTTATATTAAAAAAAGACTTATTAATAATTAATTATAATAATTAATATATAAATATAATCTCTAATTAAAATATTAATTAATAATTTCCGTTTATTTATTTATTTATTTATTTATTTATTTATTTATTTATTTATTTATTTATTTATTTATTTATTTATTTATTTATTTATTTATTTATTTATTTATTATTTATTTATTTATTTATTTATTTATTTATTTATTTATTTATTTATTTATTTATTTATTTATTTATTTATTTATTTATTTATTTATTTATTTAAAAAGTAAAATAAAAGATCTTTTATAAAAACGATTTAAAGCTAAAAAAAAGAAAACTAGAATATAAGAGGCTATAAAAAAGTATATATATCTTATAATATACTAGTTTCTAAAGAACTTAGTCTTTTAAATATATTTCAAATACATTTCTCTAATAAAATAACTATATTATATATATTTAAGAAATATTTAAATATTTAGATATCTAGATATCTAATAAATTATAATATAAGTTATAAGTAATTATAAAGTACTAGAAATCTAATTATTTAAACTAAAAGCTAGGAAACTAAATAAAGGACCTATTTGAAATTTTAGAAAAGTATAATTATTTATTTCTTTTTAAGCTATTAGAAATTATAAAAATATATCTAGTTTTTTATATAAAGAAGCTATAAAAAAAAACTCTTAGAATTCTTTATTAAATTAAGTAAATCCGGAACTATTTTTATTAGTATTAAAGAATAATAAATAAAAATATAATATTAAATAAATTATTATAATTAAGCTAATAAGAAATAAACTAAAATATAAAATCTAGTAAATTAATTAGAATAAGAATCTAATGTAATATCTAGTTTTAATATTAAATAATAATTCCCTGGTTTTATAAAGCATTTATAATAATAATATTAATAGATTAGAATTTCTATAAAACCTATAATATTAGCTACATTATATTAAAAAAATACTTATCCGGAATTATATAAAAATAATAATAAATTCTTCTAAAATATATATTAAAGGCACCTGTTTTTTATATAAAATTAGATAAATTAATAGCTTTTATAAAGCTCGAAAATAAGCTTATTCTAAAAAGAAAAGTAATATTATAATTTAGCTTTTAATTTTATTAGCTAATATAATTATATAAGATAATTACTTATATTCTATTACTTTCTAGATATATATAATATGGCTGCTTTATTAAAAAAGTATATTTAAAATATATTAGAAATATTTAAAAGGCTAAGTTTTTTAGAAACTAGTATATTATAGGATATATATACTTTTTTATAGCCTCTTATATTCTAGTTTTCTTTTTTTTAGCTTTGAATTATCTTTATAAGAAACCTTTTATTTTATTTTCTAAGCCTTAAATATTATAGTATTTATTCGAGTTCTCTTATAAAGCTTTATAATAAAGGTTATGTTTTCTTTTATATTAACTATGTAAATAAAGTATTTAATATATAGTTTCCCTAAATACTTAAATAAATTAAAGTTTTATAACTTATTAAGAATATATTCTTTAATTAGATATAACCTAATAAGGGAATAGTATAGTAGAAATAGAGGCAGGAGAGAAGACTCGATTATATTAACTAAAGAGATAAGAAGAAGAAGAGAGATTACAGACTTTTATAAAGCTACAATCTCGCTAGACTATATAATAGTGCCACGTCTGCACGTGACACCATGTGACCTGTCTTCTCAACAAATATATTCTTTAATATATTATAACAAGCTTTATTATTTCCTATTATATATTAAAACATTTCATCCGGTATACTATCCTTCTCACTTCCTTTTCTCTTACCACTTCTGTCTCCAAGCTTATGCACAAAATTGCTTATCCAGCTCTTTCTAAGCGGCTTGATAATTGAACGAGAGGAGCCTGGTCGAGGAGGAACTTCGGCTCCTAAAGTCTGGGTCCCTTTTTTCACACTAGGCTTTATCCCATTATTATATAGAATATCCAGCATCCTCGAGCCCTTTTTCCACGTTGCTCTGTCGAGCAGGGACAGCCCACCCGGCTGAACTGCTGGTTTGAATCCGCTTTTCAATTGATCCTCTACAAAACAATACAGCTGACAATCAAAAGCAAATTCAAAAAAGGAATGTTCGAAGAAGGCATTTCCTTTATTTTTCGATATGAATGCTGTCCAGTGGCGAATTCCGATCTTGTCCCCAGCTGGAAACGGATTTTGAACCGCCCATCCAGCTTCAAGCCAGCTCTTGGCCGAATTGCTAGGATCTTTGCCGCTGAGTAATTCGTTGCAAGCTTTATCGAGTTGATTGAGGGTCAAGATATGTGTGTCTCTGGAACGAGACTCGATTTTGAGAGAATATTTGATGTATATGTGGACCAAATTCTCAAAGTCTCTTAGCACAATATTACGCATTTCCGCCGCCTTTAGTAGTTGGAGGTAGGCACCACATAGCATCAAATCAGGGTCGTAGGATCCTGACACTCTTGATCGCAAGTAATCCCAGATATCGGAACGGTGCAAGTAATCCCTTACAGTCCTATGAAGGTACTGTACTTTGGCTTTTGATGAATCTCCACTGTAGACAGGGGCTTCTAGTAACCCTTTACAGCGACTGTTCAGGCGTCGTCGCATCATTTCCGTTTTAAAATCGATTTCCTCTATTAATAAACTTTTGACCTAGGATAACATTACTTAGTTCCAGCCATCGTCTGCAAAAGCCAGAGAAAGGAGAGTGAGGGGCTCGTCCTCGAGCGCTGCGCCAACTAACTGGAAGAGTTTTGATGCTTGGTCGAAGTACCGGGGACTGAGATTGTTCAATATTTTTGAAAATAATTCCTCGAGGTCGGATGGTAAGAGACTCAGTCTTTCTTGCAAATCAGAGATACCATCACCGTCTCGCAAGCCTTCCAGTAGAGATAAGACAACTAGGCACACCCACAGAAATACGCCAGCTGCCTTAGTCGTGACCTCTTTGACTAGTCGCTCTGCTTCTAGCGGTTTCAGGCGCGCGAGGTTTGAAACATGTTGTTCCCTCCGAGCTTTGAGGAGACGTAATTGTGGATGTCTCCTCTAGTCAGGCTCTCTAGGCGCAAAGAGGGTCGACGCCAGTGTGTCAAAAAAGTAATCAAGAATTTTCGAATATTCATGAATATTCATGATTAATTTGATTAGAATATGATTACCGGAATGCTCAAAAAATTTGATTAGATTAGAATATATATTCATGAATATTCATGAATGTTGAAATTAGGGGCCTGAGGCCCCTAATAGGCTTAGTAAGCCCTGGAACCGAACGCCATGGGGCTGTGCACTAGCTGGAATACCCTGTACGGCTGGAATACCCTGTATAGCTGGAATACCATGTACGGCTGGAATACCCTGTATAGCTGTAATACCCTGTACGGCTGGAATACCCTGTATAGCTGTAATCGGTTCAGCTGGCATAGGGATTTAGTACATGTGACTTAGGGGGTTCAGGGCTATATATACGGGCTACTTACCACTGTAGAACAGCAGTCAATTCAGTATCGTTTACTTGGTTTACATTGCAAGCACGTGACCCTAGCTTTATTACTTAGCTAGTTCAACAATGAATACAAGTGATTACTCGTCACGTGACTATAATAAATCAAGGTTTACTTAATAATTATTAAATAATTAGAGTATTTATTAAGCAGCCCTATTTAAACTAAGCTAGGACTTATAAAATACTAGCTAAATATTAATTTTCTAGAATAATAAACTGATTATCCTCTTCGAAATCTTGTTTTTCCCCCTTTACTCTTCCTTTTTAATCTCTTCTAATTCATCTGTAAATAGCCCCCAGCTTTTTAAGCAAGATATTAGCTCAAAGGTACTCTTATTAAGTCTATTGCGTAATTTAGATATAATAAGAGCGCCCTGAGAAAAGAATCTCTCGCTAGTGGCTAAGGAAGCCGGAATTCCCAAATATTTCCTAGCTATTAAAGCTAAAACAGGAAATCTAGCGGCATTAGACTTCTAATAGTCTAAGGGCTTAGTCTATATTTATATTAGTACTAATATATTAAAATATAGTAAGAAAATATCAGCTAGTTATTTAGTAGAATTTAAGTGAATTTTACTTACTTTTTTATCTTCTCTCTTTTTTTCTAAATAAGTTATTAATTCGTCTCCTATATTAGAGGACGAATTAGTAATATATATATCTAAGTTATCGGAGTCGGAATCGGCCATACTAAGATCCGAGGAATCGGATCTAGCTTGAGATATATTATAATCATATTTATATCTAGATTTAAATATTAGTTATTAATTTATTAAAAACTAATAAAAGGAATTACTTATACGTTATAATTAGTCTTTAATCTATTATATATACCCGAAGATATACTAGTAGATAAGCTAATACTAGCTAATTCTTCTCGTTTAATTCGAGGATTAAGAATAAGAACTAAATATAAAGCTTTATTTTTATTATCTAAAATGCCTGTTTTAGGATAATATTTTCGAAGCTTAGCTATACCCTTATTAATAGTATCTGTAAATGCTTTGTCCTATTAAATATTAGTATAATATTATTAATAATATAAGAAGAATTTAAAAAAAGACTTACTTTAAATTCCTTTTTAAAATTTTCGAGTTTATTATATATTTTATATACCTTAGGTATAATATAATATATAGTTAGATAATTTTCGGCTTGTAACTTAGTTATAGCTTTAATAAATATTGAAATTATATTTAAAATATTATTTAAATAAGTAATTTTAATATTAGTTAAAACTAGACTTTTATTTTTAAAAGCCTTTGAATTAGAGCTATTAATAACTACTTTAATAGCTTTATATATATATAAAAAGTTCTTTAATATATAATAAGTTAAAGACTACCGTGTTTTTTTAATCTATAAATAATTAGTATTAATTAATAATTAAATAAATAAATAAATAATTATTTACTAAGTTAAGGGAATCGAGTATTTTCTATATTAAAAGCTTTAATTTGAGCTTCTAATAACCGTCGGTTTTCTTAGTTATATTTAAGACTTATAATAGTCTTTCTAATCTTTCTCCAAATTCATAAATCTATAATTATTAATAAATCTCTTATAAATTATATAGGAAACTTACTTATTACTTGTTCTCCTTCTTTATCTTCTTCTCTATCTTTAAGTTCTTCTATTTCTTGCTTATATAAATCCGTAGAATAAGAAGTATTATAATTATTTTTAATAAGAGCTTTTAAAATATCTTGAATTACTAAGTTTAATATATAAGCTATATAAGAAATATCTCCTTGAAATTTAATACCTTTCTTATTATAATACTTTATAAAAGCCTTTAATAAGGTATTATTTGAGCTAGTATTATCTCGAGTAATACTAAATAAAATATATTAGTAATTATTTTTTAAAAACCAAGATTTATATTACTTATCTAGTAATATTATATTTAATATTATATTATTTCAAAGCTTCTAATAAAACAGAAAGTATATAAATATTAGAGTATATATTATTTAAGTCTTTTATAGCTAATAAATAAGACTTTAATATAAAATCTTTATTTATAAAATATCTAAAATAAAATTAGTTTATCTTTTAAAAAAAATTAATTAATTAATAACTTATTAACTTATATAATAATACCAAGAAAAGCTTTTTAATTTATACTTATTCAAGTATCTAAAGTAATAGGGAAAGTTCCTTGAGATTTAATATTTTCTCTTACTTCTTCTTTAATATTTAAACTCTTTTTAATATAGTATAAATTAAGCTTATCTATAAATATCTTTAAATATATAGCTTGTACTTGACTATTAAATATTAGTATATATATATATAAGAAGGAATTTAATAAAAACTTATTAATTTAAATAAGATATTAGCTTTTTAAAGCTAGATATAGTAATAGCCCGAAAAGAGATATTATTAATAATAAAGTTTAATAATAATCTCTTAAAGTAATTAATAGTAAAGCTTTTCTCTTATTATCCAGATTACTTATTAAAAAGGCTACTTATAATTATTTACAAGACTTAACTAGAAGCTTTACTTTTACTTATTAAATATATTAGTAAATCTAGTTTTTTATTTAATATAAAATAACTTACTATTATTCTTGCCTTCTTTAAGAGCCTCAAGATTTATAAATTTATGCGAGTTTCAAAAGTAAGTATAATAATTACTTATAAAAGCATATATTTATTAATTTATCTAAGTTTTATTATTATATATATTAGTTAAATAAAAATTATATATAGATATAATAACTTATAAATAACCTCGAACTAAATACCTTATAGTATATATTATGAGAGAGAAACTATAATAAGACAAAAACCCATATAAAGTATACCAGAGTACAAAACGTAACTTAATAGCAAAATAATAAATTAAAAGTATAAATAATAAAGCATAAATAGTATATAGTATATAAAAGCTCAATTAATTAAATACTTATAAAGGATTATTCTCTAAATCTATAGAAAAACTAGCTTTCTTATATAATTTCCGCAAGTTATATATAAAAGGCCGCGGCCTTTACTATATAACCTAAACCTCAAAACCACTAAAATAACACGATTTTTGACGAGTATAGCCTGCTATACTATATCTAATCCCCTATTTATTCGTACTTATTCCCTAAGTACTAAAAATAATAAAAAAATCCTATTTAGAGTCTAAAATAATAAAATATTCAAGATCTTCCTTTATTAGTTAATCTAATTTCTTTTCTATATACCTAAAATAAGACTTATTATCCTTAAATAGTCTTATTTTATATTTCCGAACTTACTTAAAGATAATCCGAATCCGCTTAGCTATATTCTTATATTAAATCCGATATAGTTCTTTATATTAATTAGTATTCGCCTTTAACTATTACTTAATTTCCGCCTTTATTACTAGGTATTAAGAAGGCTTATTATAGTAAATCATATTATAAATTGTACTAATATACTTCAAATAAATAGCTTCTTCGAATTTCGTATTATTTATAGTATTCTTAAATTAACCTTTAATAAAAGGGGAAAGCTCTAGATAAGAGGCTTTAATAACCTTATAAGAGACTTTATTTTTGTATATTTTATCCTTAATAGTAATTAGACTTATTAAAACTATAGTAAAAGGCTTATTAAGTAGCAAATTATTATTAAGCTATTTTTTAACTTATATATTATCCGAGAATTAAAGCTTTCCTATAATTCTAGACTTATAAATTACCTAGCTAAAGGTATTTATTTGTCTAGTTAAATAAATTATACTTGAAGTCTTTTCTTCTATTATCTTTAGTAAATACTCGCCTATTTCCTTAGCTATTTCCGGCTTAAATTTATTAGAAATAGAGAAGTAATTAATATCTTTAAAGAACTTCTTACTAAAAGTAGCGGCCTTCTTATAGTTCGTAAGGAAAATATAACTAATATTTTAATACTTTTTACTAAGATAGAATTCGCTACTTAAAGCTTTAGTAATAGCCAGATCTTTAGTATTACCTTTATACTAATTATAATTAATATTTCCAGAAATAAAGTATTAGGCTAGCTAAAAGTAAGTAACTAGATAAATAGGATACTTACTTAATGCCTTATAAAATCCGAGTTATATTAATAGATCTATTATTAAGAATTAAGAGACTAAGGTAAAATAGCTATTACTAAGATCTCTATATATTAATATATTATTTTTTCGGAGATAGAACTATAATATCTCTATTTCTTTTATTAAGAGCTCTCGAATACTAAGCTTTTTAATTTACTTTAAGTAATTCTTCTTATAAATATAGCTATTAGTATCTAGATTAGTAGTACTAGACTTAGAAATAGAGATTATAGTATTAAATTAAAGCTATAAATTAGGGCGGAATTAATTAGAAATATAGTACTTATATCTATATTTCTTAATTTCCTAGTTTTTAAAAAAGAAATCCCGTATTTCCTTATTTATTTAAGTAATAGAAATATACTTCTTGCTTTTAGTAACTTTATAAATCTTAGTAACTAGCTTTAGAGTATTCTTAATCTCTTATATATTAATAAAGAAAATATTAGTAAGTTACTAAGTATATACTATATAAAAAGCTTTAAGGAATCTATTATTAACCTTATAGTATTCTCGCTTATAGATAGGTCCTATAATACTATTATATATTTCCTTAAAAATATATTTATTTTACTAAGTAAGTATTAACTTCTATTTAGCTAGTATCTTACAGGTATACTAAATATCTTTATTAAGTTCTTTGGACTTAATACTTTTAGTCTTCTATTTCTTAGTTCTAGGTATAGTTATAAGAATTTTTCTAAATAATGTCTTTTTCTTTAGAATAAAGAATTCCTTCTTACTTTTCTCTATTTCACTAATCTTATACTTAGTCTAGTACTCAGATCTTTACTATTTATTAGAAGTCTTAGGCTTAGCTTATTCTCTATTCTTATAAGGTTCTTCTTATCTAGTTATACTAGTTCTACTAGCTTTACTAGTAGTTTTCTTATTAGGCTCTATTAAATTAGCTCCATTTTTCTTAGCTAGATCCGATTAAGTTAAAGCTAAAATTATAATAAGGGCCTATTCTTTAGGCTTATCTCGGAAAGCAGGAAAAGGCTTATTATTATAAACTTCCTTAATTAGGATTCCGGAAATATTAAAAATATATTATTTAGCCTTAAGATTATTAGCTAATAGTAATTTAAACTCTAATTCTCTATATTCCGAAATAGCTTTAGTATATTTAAATGCCTTAGTAATATCTAATTTAGTAAATATACTAGTATTCTAATACTTCTTATTCTTAATATACTCTAAAATAGCTTTATATACTAAAGCTTTTATCTTAAAAAGAAAATATAACTTCTTATAAATATTCTTACTAAGAGTATTATAAATATTATTAATATATTAGCTAAAAGCTTTACTATATAATAGAATTCTATTCTAATCCTTAGTATTAAGACTATTTATTATAGTCTTAATCTTATTAAGCTTTTTTTATTTACTTTTAGAAATGCCTTTAATAATATTCTCGAATTCCCTATTATTAGCTTAATAGTTCTTTAGCTCTCTCTTAGTTAATCCTAGTCTAGTTCTATTTCTAATAAAGGTTTTTTACTTTAAGAGCTTATTATATATATTACTTAGCTTATCTAGAATATTTATATTAAATTCAGTAATTATAGCTATCTTTTCTAGTATTAGTAAACCTTCTATAATTATTTAAGCTTCTTTAATATTCTAAACTTTAATACTATTAATCTATAGGCTTTTAATAATACTATAGCTTATAAGAACTAGCTATTATACTTCGCTAGCTTAAGAAATCTATATTTTGGCTATTTTATTATTTTTAATAAGTTATAAAAATATTATTAGTAAAATAGTTATAGGTTATAAAATTAAAGGTTTTCGAAGTTATAAGAATTTCTTTTAAGTATATTTTAAAATAAAAAATAAATTAGAATAGTCTTAGATTATATAAAAATATTATATATATTCGAGTTTTTCTTTTTTCCTAATAAGAAAATAAAGCTAAAATAATAATATATATAATAGGGAAAATAGATATAATAATTAGATATATTTAAGGTAATATAGTTATAAATTAGAAATAATTATAGAAAGTTAAATATAAAGTTAGGCTTTTATTATAGAAAAGAATATAAATATATATACTTAAAGAAATAAAATTAAGGAAATATTTAAAGTAAATTAAACTAAATAGTAATAATAAGGAAATAAGAAAATAATATAATAGAAATATAAATATAGTAATAATATCTAAAGTAGTGAAATATAGAAGAAAATAACGAAAATTTTATAATATAAATATATTTTAATTCCTTATTTATTTAAAGACATTTTTATTAACTCAAAAAATAATATAAAAGAAAGGAAATAATATAAAAAATATAAAAAAAATAAGATATATAAATATACTAAAGATATTAGGAAAATATAAAATAAGTATTAATAAAAAAGAAGTTAGAATAATAGAATTAAGAAATAACTTAGAATAAGATATTACTTCTTCTAAAACTAATTCATATCTCTTCTAAAAGCTAATTATATTTATTTAGTACTTATTAAAGTTAACTTTATATAATATAAAACTATTTAGTTAGTTAGAACTTTAAAGTAATATTTATATTTATAAAGATAATATTAAAGATATTAGGATATATAGAAAGAAAAACTATAAAATAATATAAATAGAGTTTATAGTACTATTATTAAGTTTGAAATAGTTAATATTAAAGTTAATATAGAATATAGAAAGATTAGATATTTCGAATTAGTATTAAGAATATAGGAATTATTTAGATAATATTTAATAGCAAGAAATAGATTAATAGCAAGAATTAATAAATTATACTAGCTTTTTAAAGAAGTAATTAGTTTCTAGTAATAAAATAATATCTTAATTAGAGAATAGGTTCTATATAAAAGAAGTTCTCTTTATATAAAAGTAGGAATATATAATATAAAAGTAGGAATATATAATATACTAACTAAGCCTTAGTATAAGTTTTAAGAATAGCTATAGTTATATTAAAGAGAAAGTAAGTTTTCTAGTATAAGATAGGCTTTAAATAGGCAGATCTAGTTTATCTAATATCTAAAAGATTTCCAGAATTATATATTATTAAGTATTTTTGGAAATAACTATTAGGTTTAATAAGGTTTCTTTTTTCTTTTATAGGGCTTCTAGTTCGGCTATTCCGTTTATATATAATTCCTAATTAGGAAGTTTATTTAGATATTATAAGAAAACTTATAATAGTAATTTAAGTTAAAGTCGAGATTTATAAATATTATAATTAAGCTTTAGACTAGTATAAGCCATAAGAATAGCTAGTTAAAAAGGTAAGTAAAGCTTCTAAAAGATTTCTAGTTTAGTAAAATATATATAAAAAGTTCTTTTCTTTCTTTTCTTCTTTTCTTATCTCTAAATATAATTATTATTTATTACTATAATTCGGAATTAAGAGTTTATAAAATAACCTTTCGATTTCCTATTTATTATTATACTAAAAGAAATACTTTATATTTAATTCCTAAGATCTAGTAATAGAATTTTATATATTAAGAATACTATCTAGTAATAGTAATTAGATAATAGTAAGAAATAAGTAATAGTAAAGCTCGTTTAATTTCTAGAATAATAATCTAATAATAATATTCTCTAAAGATTATAAATAATAATTAGAAGAAAAAAATAAAAGAAATATAAAGAATTAAAAATAATAAGCTTTATTTTAGGTTAAGAAGAACTTCTATTTTTAAATACTTTCTTCTAGTTTTTTATAAAGGAAATATACTTTACTTTCTCTAATTCTAGTAACTCTAGAATATATATAATAATACTAGTAGCTTTCTCGATTTCCTAAGTACTATTTTGCTTATAATACTCTATAATTACTTTCCTTTCTAGTTCTATATCTGTTTTAAAATATTTATTTATAAATATATACTTATTATTAACTTTATTTTTAGGGAAATACTAGAATTTATTTCTTTTAATAAATTATTTAAGTTAATTTCTAGTATATATTCTTTAGAATATAATATTATTAAGTTCTTCTAGTATATAATATTCTATTAGTTAATTTATATATCTTACTTTATATAGGCCAAGCTAGTAATATAATAGCTTTATATTTCTTAACTTATCTTAATCTATTAATTTAATATTATATATAAGAACTAGATTTTTTTCCGGAAATAGGCTTTAAATAAATCTAGTAAATAGTATTAAATTACTCTTTTTTCTCTTAGTACTATTTATTTTTCTTTATTCTAGTTTCTTTAATATCTTTATCTCTTATCTATATTTGCTTTATATATATCTCTAAAAGTATTTCTCTATTATAGACTTTATTTTATTTAAGTATTCTCTAAGTTAGAAAGTATATTTCTATAAGTAATATAGCTTTCCTATTATAGATTATATAAAAAGAAGTAAATCTAGTTAGTTTATATATAATAACTTAATTAGTAAATAAAATATATAGTAGTAAATTTACTTAAGGCTTCTTTTTACTTATTATAAGTATTATAAATACTTAAATAATTAGTTAATATCTTCTTTTAATTATATTATTTCCTTTAAAATTATAAACTAAAATAATAATTCTATTAATTTCTAGCTTATTAAGTTTCTAAATTACTACTTCTTTAAATTCTAATCTGCTATTTATCTTAAACTACCTAAATAAACTATACTTATAAATAATTTCTTTCTAAATAAACTTAGTAATCTTCTTACTAGTTAGGTTCTTTAAAAGTCTAGCCTTAACTTATCCTGAGAAGTTATCTCTAGTAATAACTAATAAGTTATATCCTTTATAATCTAGTAATTTAATTATATTAATCCTAAAGTAATAGAAAAGAAATATAGCTTTTATTAGATATAAAGCTTCTTTTTATTTTATTTTACTTTTATACTAATAAATCTTATAAATATTAATATATTTCCATATATAGTTATAGTAACTTTTCTAGTAATAGTAACTAGTTACTAAATAAAAAGTACTTTCTTTTCTAATATATCTAATCTTATTATATAGCTCTTTAATAATAATTTCTCTTTACTTTTAATTATTAATAATAAGCTAAGGCAAATATACTTTAAATATAACTTTTTATAATAATTAATCTCTTATATTATAATTTAAAGCTTCTTTACTTAATTTTCAAAACTCGGCTCTAGATATTTCTTCTAGTCTAGAAAGTATTATAAGATATTATATAATATTTTAGTATTATTTGAAATAGCTATTATTTAAGAGATCTAGTAAAATAGTTAGGTTATTAAATAAAGTATAAGAGTTAGTATTATTATTTATTATTTTACTAGAGATTATATATAAAAGGCTATAGCTTTTACTATATAATTTCCGGATTTTATTATTTTTTTAATATTACTAATTTGCTTCCAGATATAATAAGGCTTTAATTATTAATCTCTAGTAACTAGATACTATTATTTAAATATCTAATAAAGATCTTAGAAGTCGGATTTCTCAAAATAATATTATATAACCGAATTAGAACTACTTTCTTTAACTAAACTTTTCGTCTAATAAGTATTATTCTAATAATATTAAGCTTTATTACTAATTATTTATTAATATTCTTGTTATTTTTAGTATTTCTTTCTTATTATAGGTATCTTAATAATGTATTAGTAATAATATACTTAGTTTCTTTAATATACTTAACTTTAAAATTAAATAATTAAATTCATACTAGCTAGTAAGTAACTAGAGCTTTAGGAAAATCCATAGCCGCTTTACTTAGCTATATAATAAGCGTATTAGTATCTAGTTCAAGAATAAAGTAAATTTCATATAGCCAGAATTATACTTTCTATAAATACTTTACTAGCTCTCGGTATTCTCTCTTAGTAATATTATATCTTTATTTAATATTATTTCAGATTTCAGACTTATATTATATAACTCTCTTTTTCTCTTTATTATTATATTAACCAAGAGTTCTGCCCTATTTATTTAGGCTAGTATTTACTACTAATATAATTATTCCCTAATTTTCTAATAAATTATAGTATAACTTATAGAATATTAGAGTAATAATAAGCTTTTCTTAAAAAATTTATATAGCTTGCTTTTATTTATTATCCCAGTTTTATATTATATCTTTCTTTATTAAGTAATAAATGAATTTAGTAATAATTATAAAGCCTTTAATCTAAATATAATAATAAATAATAATTTAAATAAATACCTTATCTTTATTTATACTATTATAATATTCTTATCTTAAGATCTTAGTAATTTCTGAGCTTAAAAAGCTTTTTTCAAGTATTCTATAAATAAAGCCAATAATAACTATATTATTATAATAGAACTATAATTTTTCTCTAATACTAGTTCCGACTTATTTAATTCTATTTAAGATTATATTTAGGTTTTAAAAATATTTAAATATGAAATACCGAATTTCAGGTAAAATAAGCTACTTATTATAGTCTATATAAAATCTCTTAATTCTAATATTATTAATAAATAGTATAGCAATTTTAGGAAATAGATTCTCTAGAATAGTTATAATAACCTATATAAACTATATAACGGAATTAGTAGCTTCCTGAGATAATATAATTATTTTTAATAGCTCTAGAGGCATTATAAATATAATTAAATTTCTACTATAAGTATCTAGTATAAGTTAATTATATCCGGAAAAGAAATTAATTAGAAAGATATAAATATATCTAGTAAATTCCTCCGAGATCTTATTAGTAAATAAGAGTAAATTAGTATTTTATAAAGTTACTAAATTCATTTTTATAGTAGTATTAATTAGTCTATAAGTTCTAGTAATCTTCTTTATAACTAAGAACTATAGATTTTAGTAAAATCTATTATATTTCTCAAAAATTTTATAATTTAGATATTCTAATAATATTTTTGCTATTACTAGTACTAGAGCTTTAGGATATGGGAAATTCTTTTCTTACTAGACTTTATACTTAATAGTCTTAATTAGAATAAATAGGCTAATATTCTTATAAACTTTTCTTATTTCTTTTTAATTAAATATAATTATATTTTCTTAATTAATTATTAATTCTCGAAATATAATTAATTTCTTTTTCTAGAGCTAGTTACTAATATTTAATTATTTAAGACATTCTAAAATAAGTTATAATTTTCTTGAAATAGTTAATATCCTTAATAAAAAATATTTCTTATATTTCTTAATATATTTTTATAGGTATTCTCTAGCCTTAAATCTCTTAAATTAGTTTAGATATTTACTAAGGCCTTTTCTAGTTTCATTATTAGTATTTACTAGTTAAATCTTCTTATTTTTTATTTTATATATTCTTATAACTAGAAATAAACTATAGTTATTATTTTTTTCTTTAAGAACTATAGCTATTTTCTCTAGTACTCTTTTTATTTAATTTCCGGAATTTATAACTTTCTTACTTAGCTTCTTTCTAATTAGATATAAAGAGCGCCTTTTTATCTAGTATTTTAATATACTTTTCTTAAGCTCCTATATATTCCAGAATTCTTTCTAGTTTTAGGTTTTATATTTCTTAGCTTTAGGAATATATTTCTTTATTATTAGAAGATATTACTTTACTTCTTTTTTAGAAATATTTTTACTTAATATTCTTTTTATTTTCTTTTCTATTAAATCCGGAACTATTTTTAATAATACTCTAATTAGAGCCTTTTCTACTTTAGTTTCTTTAAAAATATTATTAATTTCCTAAACTCCTAAACCCAAAATAAAAAAATCTATAAGAAATTCCGGCATTTTCTTATTTCCTCTAATATTACTACTAATTATAATACTAGGCTCTATTTTTCTTTTTTACCTTTAGTTTCCTGCTTTATATTACTTAATTCCTTAATTCTAGAAGCTTAATACTCTTAAACTATTACTTTCTTCTATTTTCCGGCATTTTTTAAAAGTAAAATAATTATAATAATATAAGTATTCTAATTATCTTTAGAATTAGTAAATCTTTTATTTTATAAATTATTACTTTTATATATAATATTTATCTTTATTTTTACTAAGAATAGTTAATTAAGCAGGATCTTTAGAGCTTTTTTAACTAGGAAAAACGTATTTTCGTATTCTATTTTATTTATAATCTTAGTTCTAAGCTTTGCTATTTCTATAAATCCAAATTCTGCCCTAGTAATAATAGATATTTAATAATCTATAATATTATATATTACCTTACTAATATTCCTAAAAATCTTTTCGAAAAAAATATTAACTTTAGCTCTAGTATTAATTATTTCTTTATATTTAATACTTCCTTAAGGTTCTTAAAATATAAATTAAAGATATAGAGATTATATAATATATTTATAAGCTAATAATATCCGAATATTAATACTATTTCCTTTAAATTAAATAATTTTATTAGTATTAAATACCTGAGCTAATATTTCTAATTCCTTAAATATTTTATTTATTATATAAGCTATAGTTACTAGTTCTATAGATTTCCTAGTATATTTAATTATATTTAATATAATAATATTTCCTATTTATAAAATAGTAAGATAGAAAGCATTATTCCTAATTTATTAGTTCTAAAATATAATAGCTAGATCTAGTATCTTTAAGGTATTAATAAGTATTCTTATTTCTTTCTAAGTCTTTAGAAATAAAATAATTACTTTCTTTAATAATCTTATCGGAATATTATTAACTTTAGAAATCTTATACTTATTATAATTAAAAGTATACTAGGTTCCTAATTTATCTTATTTATTTCCGGAAGTATTAATATTTATATTTTTAGCTAAGCTATTCCCTTATTTATTATTTCTTAGAATAATATTCTTCTGGCCTCTTATATAAAATAGCTTTTCTTTTACTCTAGCTTATTTTCAGAAAACCTCTTTAGCTATTTCTACCTCTTTTCTCTTTTTCCTTAATAAGAAATCCGTTATAGTATTAATAGAAATACTATTTATAGCCAAATCTTAGTACTATTTATTAATTCTAGAATCTAAAGTATTAGTAATTCTAATATAATTTCCTCTAAGATAAAGCAGCTATTTAAATTCCCTAGATATAACTTGCTTGCTTTTATATATAGATTCTGGTTAGCTAGTTTCCTTTTCTCTTTCTTATCTAGTAAACTAGATATTTCCTATTAATCTCTGGATATTTTTAAGTCAAATATTTAAGTTATAGTCAAATTATTTTTCTTGAACTTAGGAAATAATTTAATTAAACTACTAATACTTACTAGTAAGAAAAAAGGAAACACTTTCTTATTTAGGTTTAAATAGCCTTTTATATTATCTTTTATTAAATTAGTAAGTATATTTATAATTTATAAGTTCTTTTATTAGTAAGTAGTAAAATCAAGAAATATAAATATATTCTAGATTAATATTATTATTATTATTCTTATTATAGTATCTATAGTAAATTTATTCTCTCGGTTCTAGATTTATATTATAGGCTATATTAACTTAAGTAATATTCTCTAATTATACTTAAGACTAATTTCCTTTAGAATATAGTTATCTAGACTTTTTACCTAATCTAGTTTAATTACTATAGCTACTATAGTATTCTTTATATTTTTTACTATAATTTCTAGTATATTTTTCCCAAAAACCTGAATTATATTTACTAGATTATTAATACTATTATACTAGCTATACTTACTATAATTAACTAGATTATATAAGCAGGCCACGAATATTTTCTCGAATTATAATAATAGCTATATTAAGTTATTTCTATAGATTGTCTTAAGTTATAGTAATAATAAATAGTTTTTCCAGACTTTTTACTAGTTAGTTAATATTATCTCTCTTAGGTTTACTACTTTTAATAAGCTTTATATAATTAGCTATAGGCTAAGTTCTTTTCTTACTTATACTTATAGTAGTTTTAGGAAATAAAATAAAAGAAACTAGTAAAAAATAATTATTTTCTGGTTTAGAAACTATATTATAAATTACTATATCTAAGTATTCTTATCTAAGTCTAGATATATCTAAATTATTAGTAATATTAAAACGGTATTTCTTCTCTTTATATTAATAGAATATTATTACTTTCTTATATACCTTACTATATTTATAAGTAGAAATATTTATAGGCTTGAAGTTTGTATTCTTAAAAATATAATCTCTTACTAGAATAAATAATTCTCTTATAAATTCTTAATACTAAGTAATTTTATTTATCTTTTTTCTTTTTAGTAATTTTTTTAATACTTTATTAAATATATTAATATAAGACTTAGAAAAGATTTCTCTATTTTAGGCTTATATAATAATCTAATTAAGAAAATCGCAGCTAATTTTAAGTATTTCCTAGTTATACTCTCGGAATTCCTTTAGTAAGGCCTTAAAGAACTTAGTTTCCTAGTAATTTCCTGGGTTATTAATATAGTACTCTAGTATAGCCTTAATCTAATTCTTATAAATAGAAAAGATATAATAAATAATTCTTTCTTTTTTAGTATTATTAGAAATATAATAGTTCTTATATATATTTATATATTATTTCAAGAATATAGAAATATTACTTCCCTAAAACCATAGTACTTTAGAAGCTCTTATAAGTAGTAGGTTTAAACCTAGTACTAGTATATACTTATTCTTAGTTATATTAATCTTAATAATTTCTTTTATAATTAATTATAGAGTTTTCGTATCTAAAACTTTTATTAATAAGATTCCTAAAAAACTAACTTCTTATTTAAATATATTTTTTAATTTAGAAACCGGAATTAGAAAAAAACTAGTTAATAATAATAAATATAATTAAGGTTCGAGTTTTAGTATTAGTAATAATAAAGTAATAGTTTTTCTAGTCTTATTTCTATTATTTATATTCTCTTTTCTATTTTATTAGCTTAATACTTATAGTATTTTCTTTTAATTTTATCTAACTAGATATATCTATTAATATTATTAAAGGTAATAATAAAAATAATAAATATAATTTTACTAATTTTTCTAACTTTTCTGAATTCTCTTTTATTTCTCTATTTAATATCTATTTCTTTTTCTAGAAGCTTTTCTAGTTTATTTATATGATTTCTGATTTCTGATTTCTTTTTAATTCTTATTTCTGATTTCTATTTATTATTTTATTTAAAATTAAGGATATTTCCTTTTTTAGATATTTTTTTCTAGACTTAGAAATAGGCTTTTCTACTAAAACTAATACTATTTCTATTTTAGTCTTTATTATAACTAAAAATAATATATAAATTAATAATATAACTTTATTTCCAAATACTAAAGTCTATTTCTAATTAAGGTCTAACTTATATTATCTTAGTATAATTTTTCTTATTTTATTTCCTCTATTTCTTTTCCTTTTATAATTAGTCTCTATTTCTACTATTCCTATATATTATACTAGTAATTATATCTTATAGCTAACTTATATTTAAGTTACTAGATATATTAGAAATTAATATAAAATACTAAAATTAATACTTATATATCCTTAATATTTTAGTTTTAGGCTTTAGGTATTATAATAGCTCTTTTTCCCTCTAACTTACTAAGCTAATAATTTGCCTTATAAATATCTTTTAGAACTTTATAAGAGTATTATCTTAATTATAAAGTTTCTATTCTTTCTATATTACTTATTATAAAATATATAAGAAAGAAACTATAATAAAACAAAAACTTATATAAAGTATACTAGAGTATAAAACGTAACTTAATAGTAAAATAATAAATTAAAAGTATAAATAGTAAAGTATAAATAGTATATAGTATATAAAAGCTTAATTAATTAAATACTTATAAGAAGTTATTCTCTAGAATTATAGAAAAACTAACTTTCTTATATAATTTCTATAAAGTTATATATAAAAGGCCGCAGCCTTTACTATATAACTTAAATCTTAAAACCGCTAAAATAACATGATTTTTAATAAGTATAGCCTGCTATACTATAATATATATTTCTTTATAGCTTTCTATATTCTAGTTTTCTTTTTCTTAGCTTTAAATCGTCTTTATAAAAGACTTTCTATTTTGCTTTTTAAGTCCTAAATACTATACTTATAATAATATTTAAAGCTTATTTCTTTTAATTCTATAAAGAATTTCAAATAAACTAATTTAGAACTATTAGTAATATAGATACTATTAAGATAATAGAACCTCAGAAATACGAGTAATAGATTCTAAAATAATAAAAGCAAAAAGCTTTAGAATTCTTAGAGGAATTAGGTATTTATATCTTTATAAATATATACTAGTAATATATTAGAAATCTTTTCCGAAAACCCGAAAATTAAAGAATCTTAAATAAAGACTATTCTTTAACTAAGTCCTAGAATAATAGGTATTTATAGGCCAGTAACCTAATTATTACTCTTAAGCCCTATTCTATAACTTTATAAGCCCTATATATATACTAGTAATAAGATTACTAGGAAAAATATAATAAAGAAAAAGTATAATAAATTAATTTCTTAGAATATTATATAACTAGAAACTATATTAACTTCCGCTAAGGCTTCTAATAAAGCTTCTACTAGTTTAGGTTATCTTATTAATAATTCTTCCCGAATCAAATATCCTATTAGTATTCTTAGAGAATTTATAAATAAGTTTATAGAAATAAAACCTTCTATTTTTATTATAAAGCTTCTAGAAACTAATAATTATATTATTACTAGAGAATTATATAAATAGGCTAAGGAACCCGATATCTTATTCTCAGATATTAATATTATTATAAAAAGCTATTAGAAGAATATTTAAAGAGCTATTTTATATAAGAATACTTATAGTTATAATAAAGCTATTCTCGAGAATATTAAGCTCTATAATACTAAGCTCGAGAATAATATTAAATACTATATAGCTATAATAAATTAGCTTATAATAGTTCTAATTACTTTTACTTTACCTATTTTAATTATTTTAAACTTCTCTTAAAAGAATTCTGAACTATTTCTTACTTATTCCCGTTTAGAATTCCCTATATCTTATACTTCTTTTAGAAATACTAGAATTACTAAGCTCCTAGATCTAATTCTTTTTGCTAGAAATTATACTATTTTTAATAACTAGCTAGTTTAGATTAAAAATAAGCTATAAGGAAATACTAATTTATATTTTTTAGAGAATCTCAAGATTATTTATATTTCTAGTAAACTTACTAGTAATACTCTTATTTTAACTAATTCTTATATAAATAAAAATAATTCAAATTAGTACTATTAGCTTTTAGAGTTCTATTTCTATCTAAAGAAATTTATATTCTAATTCTAATAAGATATAGAATACTTATTATAGCTTTAGTAAGCTTTAAATATATTCTAGTTAAGTATTTTAGAAGTTCTATATTTTTTTCTTATAATTATTTATAGAAAATAATATTAGTTTTTAAAATATTAAATATAAACTAAATAAGAACCTTTTACTAAAGCTTTAGGAATTAGTATATATATATTATAATAATTCTTTTATTAATACTACTTGCTTTACTTAGTACTATATTACTAATAATTAGTAAATTAAGGCCATATATAAGAAGACTAAGAAATATAAAAAAACAGGAGCTATTTTAGCCAAGTTTATTTCTGGTACTATATTCCTATATATTTCTAAGAAATATATTTCTAAGAAGAAATCTAAGAAGCCTATATTAACTACTTTTATTAAATATATACTTCCTTATTAATATAAGTAATATTCTATAAAAATTAAATATTTTTTAATTATTAAATACTTTAATTATAACGAGTTTAGCTATTATATTAAATATTATCCGGTTTTATATAATAAGAAAACCAAGATAGCTCTTTCTAGAATTAAGTTAGGCTTAGTTCTTATTTTATTAGAATATATTATTCTAGTAAAGTATTTAGAGAATTTAAACTTTAATTCTAGTATAGAACCAAGAAATAAGTACCTTTAAAAAAAGTCTCTATTTTAGGGGCTTATAATATAAATTTAGTAAAAATTAATTTAATTTATCTAATAAGAAGAAATACTTTTATAATACCTTATATTATTAGTATAAATAAATTAGGAATTAAGTCTTTTTTTCTTATTAATACTAGAGCTAATAATTATACTTTTATTAATATAAAGCTTACTTAGCTTATAGTATAATTCTTAGAAATAAAACTATAATTCTTTTTCTTATTCTATATTATATATAGTTTTAATAAAAAGCTAGCTAAGTTTATTAAGAAATATATAGAAGTTTTATTTCTAATTAATAAATAAAGTATTAATATATCTATAATTATTCTAAATCTTAGAAATTATAATATTATTCTTAGTAAAAAATAAATAATATATATTAATATTCTAGTTAATTATAGAAAATATAGGCTTATATAACTAAAGAATAAGCCTAAATCTATATAATTCGATTATATTATTAGTATTTTATAATAATAACTAAAGAAGTAACCTAATAAGAAATATTAAAAAGATATTAATTAATAAGATTCTATTATAAGCTATTTCTAGAAACTTTCTATTCTAAAGTAATCTTTCTTTTTTTAAACTAATTAAAGGAAATTATATAAGACTATAAAAAAGAAGCTTCTATAGCCTAATTAAGATATAATACCTAAATAAAAGCTAAAGAAGCAAAAAGAAGTCCTTAATAAAAAGCAAATATTAGATCTAACTATTCTTATTTCTATAGTATTTAATTATATAACTAAAAGAGAAAATAATATTATTAATTAAATCTCTATTTATAAAATTAATAAGAAGCTTAAAGCTCGGAAAAAAGAAGCTACCTCTGGCTTAGAGAATTAATAACCGGGAAAAATATAGCTTTAGTAGCTATAAAAAATATTATTTCCGGAATTCAAGAAATATATTTCTATTTTCTCTAAAAAGAAATCTAATATTCTTTCTTCTTATAGACTATATAATTATAAGATTCAGATTAAAAACCTAAAGAAACCCGAGAATATTAGATATTAATCTCTTTAGTAATAATCTATTTAAAAGCTTCTAGAAATCAAGTATTTCTTGGAAAATAATCTAACTAAGGGCTTTATTAAAGCCAGTTAGGCTTCTTTTACTTTATTAGTTCTTTTTATAAAGAAAATAAATAAAGGTTTATATTTCTATATTAATTTCTATTATCTAAATAATATTATTTAAAAGAATTAATATCTTCTTTTACTTATTAATAAAACTTTAAATTAATTATCTAAGGCTAAGATTTATACTAAATTAGATATTTACTAAGCTTTCTATTATATAGCTATAGATCCGAATTCTCAGGAGCTAATAATATTCCGTATTTACTATAAAATATATAAATATAATATTTTTTAGAAAGGCTTTATAAATAGCCCGGCTATATATTAATATTATATAAATAATATATATAAAAAGTACTAGACTATTTATATCTTACTAGCCTTTAAGTAAATATTAAGAAATCGGAATTTAAAGTTATATATATAAAATACTTGGGCTTTATTATTTCTATATCTAGTATTAAAATAAATTCTAATAAAGTTAAAGTAATATATAACTAGTAATTCCCAAAAATAATTAAGAGTATATAGTTCTTCTTTAGCTTCTATTACTTTTATAAATGCTTTATTAAAAAATATAAACAAATTACTAGATTTCTTATCTTATTTATAAAAAAGGAGATTTTTTTTAAATAATTCGAGTAATATTAAAAGGCTTTTATTTGCCTAAAAAAAGCTATAATTTCTATTCTAGTTCTATAATACTATAATCTAAATCTGCCTATAATAATAGAAATAGATATATTTAATAAAAAAAATTACTAGCTTACTTTTTTAATAAGATCTAGAAATAGGCCTTTAATATCCTATAGCTTATTTTTCTAAAACTATATTCCCGATAAAGCTTAATTATAATATATATAATAAGAAAATACTTATTATAATATAAGTACTAAAGAAATAGAGAGCTAAGTTAAAGAGCCTTTAGAATATTTCCTTTAAGATATATTCTAATTATTATATCTTAGAATACTTTATAATTACTAAGAAGCTTTCTTCTTAATAAGCTAGATAGACTAAGCTCTTATTTCGCTATTATTTTAAGCTTATATATTATTCTAGAAAATTAAATAAGTAAGTAAATACTTTATTATAAAAATAAGATAAAGTAGATATTTAGGGCCAGATTAAGGAAAAGCTATAAACCCAAGTACTTTTCCCTAAAAATAAGATTAATCCGGAGATTATTTATAACTTATAGCTTATAGTAATACTTTATAAAATCGGCTTACTTAATCCGGAATTCGACTCTAAAAACCAAATATATACTAAAGACTTTCCGGAAGAAAATACTTCTATTAGAAGTATAATTTCTCTAAAAGAAAATATTTTCTTAAAAGCTTTACTAGTAAACTCTATTATAGTAGCCCTTATAGAAGTATTATTAGAAGCTCCTACTAAATATAGTAGTTTATAACTTGTAAATAAGATCTTATAAAATAATTATATATTACCGGATCTAAAGAAGCTATATATAATAGCCCAAGCTAAAAGTAATATTTAAATATTATAAAAAACTCTATATTATAAAGAATAAAATAATTCCCGGACTATTTTTATAAATTATTCTAATTCATAAAATATATAAT
Organism: Hyaloscypha bicolor E; assembly: GCF_002865645.1. NCBI lineage: Eukaryota > Fungi > Ascomycota > Leotiomycetes > Helotiales > Hyaloscyphaceae > Hyaloscypha > Hyaloscypha bicolor. The sequence continues at coordinate 533,744 of NW_020194667.1, forward strand.
AAACCTCTTTCTAGATATCCTGGATATATAAAGTTCCGTTAGCTATTAAAGAAATAATATTACTAGCTATTTATAAATAAGGATATTAATTAATACTATAGTAATTACTATACTTATAGGAAATTATATATATCTAGAAATAAGAAGCCTGGTTTACTTTATTTCTTTCTAGTTCCTAATTACTTCTAGTAATATATTACTATAGACTTTAAAAGCTATTTAGAAATCAAATCGGGCTATAATATAGTTATTATATTCGTGAATTACTTATCTAAGTATCTAATTATAATTCTAGTACGAGATATAATTATAATTAAATAGCTAGTATTTCTATTTTTACTTTATATAATATATTAAATAAATATTTCAGAAATAATTATATTAGATTAGAGACTCTAATATATATCTGATTTTTAGAGCGAATTTTATATAAGAATTAATATAAAGCTCAAGCTTTCTATAACTAATTATTCCTAAATAAATAAATAAACGGAAATTATTAATTAATACTTTAATTAGAGATTATACCCGTATATTAACTATTACTAAAATAACTAGAATAAATAAATTACTATAATTAATTATTAATAAGCCTTTATTTAGTATAAAACTATTAGCTAGTTCCTATTTATAACTAAAAAAAAGCTATAAGCCTTATATCTTTCTAGACTAGAACTTTTCTATTAAAGCTAACTTACTTAAAGAGAAGCTAAATAGAAATAAAGCTAAAGTATTAGTAAATTAATTATATAAATTATAGTAACTTGCCTAAGGCTATATAGAATAAGTATAGAAATAATATATAATATAAACTAATAAGTATTACTATTTAATTAATTTTAAAGTCGGGAATAAAGTATAAATTATTATAAAGTACTAGAAATCCAATTATTTGAGCCAGAAGCTAGAGAACTAAATAAAGGGCCTATTTGAGATTCTAGAATAGTATAGCTATTTATTTCTCTTAAAACTACTAGAAATTATAAAGATATATCTAGTTTTCTATATAGAGAAGCTATAAAAAAAACTCTTAGAATTCTTTACTAGATTAAATAAATCCGGAACTGCTTTTATTAATACTAGAAAATAATAAATAAAAATATAATATTAAATAGATTATTATAGTTAAGCTAGTAAGAAATAGGCTAAAGTATAGAATTTAGTAGGTTAGTTAGAATAAAAATCTAGTATAGTATTTAGTTTTAGTACTAAGTAATAGCTCTCTAGTTTTATAGAGTTTCTATAATAATAATATTAATATACTAGGATTTCTATAAAACCTATAATACTAGCTAGATTATATAAAAAATAATACTTGTCCAGAATTATATAAAAATAATAATAAACTTTTCTAGGTTATATAGTAAAGGTACTAGTCTTTTATATATAATATCTATATTCAAAATACTAGTTTTATTTTAAAAAGAAGTATAATACGAAATTAAATAAATTAATAACTTTTATAAAGCTCGAGAATAAGCTTATTATAAAGAAAGAAATAATATTATGATTTTTAGATATCTAGTATCTGAAATATCTTACTAGATATTAGATATCTTCTAGATATATATAATATAGCTATTTTACTAGAAAAGTATATTTAAAATATACTAGAGATATTTAGAAAGCTAAGCCCCTTCGGGACTAGTATATTATAGGGTATATATACTTTCTTATAGCCTTTTATATTCTAGTTTTCTCTTTCTTAGCTTTGAATTATTTTTATAAGAAACCTTCTATCTTACTTTCTAAGCCTTAAATATTATATCTATAATAGTTTTAGAATTATTAGTATTAAGTTCGAATTTTATATTTTATTAAATAAACCTTAAAATAGAAATTATTTATAATATTATAACTATTTTTTAAACTAATAATTAAGGCCAGAATTAGATCTAGTTTATTATAAATATATTATATAATTAGATCTTTATTCTTTTTTTTAGCTATTATATATAAGCTTTATTTTTTAGTAATATATTTATATATATCTAAAACTAATTTATTTATAAATAAGTATTTTATAGTATTTGCTTTTAAAAAAGCTTATAAAATATTAGTATTAAATTATTAGATTAATTAATTTTTTATTCTTTAAAATTCTTAATTATAAATATAATTATATCTTTATTTAATTCAGAAAACTAATTAAGGGCTTTCTTTCTTATATAAAATAGAAGAATTATAAGAATGAATAATTTATTATAGGTTATAGCTAAGAATATAAAGTACCTATAATATATAATAGTAGTTATATCTAAAAGAAAGCTATTAAAGGTTCTAATATTATTAATTTATAAGTACCGGATTTCTCTAAAGATTTCTTAATAGAAGTTACTATAATTATTTTAATAATTAGTAAATTTATAATAATATTAATAATCTCGATTATTTTAGTAAAAGCTTTAATAAAATCCTTAATAAAATCTGTTTTTAGAGAAATTAAAGCTATTATCCGGATTACTATTTGGGTTTCTTTAATAAATATTTTAGTAAGTTAATTTATAAGTATTCTTATTTATATAATAATAATTATTACTTTTTTTTATAATAAATATAGTTTTAATTACTACTATTTCTATTATTCTGGTTATTTTATATTTCTTTATTCTTTCTGAAAAGAGATTTATAGTTTATAGTATTATAATATTTATAATTCTAGTTAAATTTATTAGATAGAGAATTATCCGAATTATCTTAGTTATTTTCCGGAATTAGTTCAGACTTGAAATAATTCATAAAATATATAAAAAGACTAATATTATTAATATATAAGGTTTAAGTATTAATAGTATTCTTAATATAATCCTCGAATTCTGTTCTGGTTTTTTTATTTATAGTCTTAATAATAGTAGTAGCTTTCCTAATATTTTTATTTAAAAAATAGCTTTTAAAATATAAAAAGACTCTAGTATTTATTTTATTTATAAGAATAATAATAAATATAGTATTTCTTTTTTAAGATTACTTAAAATAAAAGTTATTTGAAGTACTAAAGCTACCTTTTAGTTTATTATTATTATTTGGGCTAGCTAATCTAGCTATTTTATTAAAGAGATTCTTTATTTCTTCCGGGCTTAATTATAGAAGCTTTAATAATAAAGTATAGTTAAATAAGTTAGGGATTTTATAAAAGATATTAGAAGTTATAGATAGTAATTAAAGAAGTAATAGTTATTTCTAGGTAAATACTATATTTTTAATATATTTCTTAATAGGAAAGGCTTCTTTATAAATTCGTTAAAGGTCTAATAAAAAAGATATAATCCGGTAATAGGAAACTTAATATTATTTTAGTTATATTAGTAAGAGATATTCTAGGGAGGAAACTATTAATATAAGAGCGGATTAGAGATCCTATAGCTCTTATAATTATAGATATTCTTAAGGAAAACCCGATAATATAGGAAGGAATTATAATATATTTAATATATATATAATTTATATAGTAATTAGTTATACCGGGCTAGTTATACGAAGCTAGTCTAAGAGATAGTCGGGAACTAGTAGTAGCCATTAATAGTATTTACTAATAATAGGAAATAAGGAAATTAAGGATTCAGGAGATTTGGACTTGGATTTTTTAATAAATTAACCGTTTAATTCTCTTGGTTATTAGGGTTTGCCTCGGCCCCGGCTATAATATATAGAGGGGTATTGGCTTAGTACTAAGGTCGGATAAAGCTATAAACTAATAATTTACTCGGGATCCTGTTTAGCTTTTATAAGAAGGCAAGTTCTGGATCTGCAAGGTGATTCTGGATAGAATTAGTTATGGATTTCGATAATTTGAAATTTAGTAACGTATGGTTCGTAACCGGACTTGGTCGGGTATGGTATTTAACTAATCGATAGACCCAATTGACTTACGTACTCGAGGGCTCTTTCTTGGTACTTAATAAGAAGCCAAGGTCTGGATTTCCTCGGTCCGCAAGATGGCCGGGAGATGGTCGTAATGGTTCCTTTAATGGATTAATTACTCTGTAAGGTATGGTTAGTTGTGGCGGAAGCAAATTTATCCGTATTCGGGGAATTTTTGTATGGTACGGAAGCGCGTGATCCCTTCTTGATCCACAAAGGATTACTTAACGTAATTAACCTTGCATTGCTACCATATAGTAGAACGAGAAGAGATCAAAATGTATGCATTTTGATAGACGAACCGCTACTGCCTCTTAAGGAGGCTAGCGTGGATGCCGCTGACTAAGGTACAGAGGGTCTGGTCCTTCCCATGACAAGGTATCTTGCACGACCTTATAGTATTTACCATTTCTTGACACCTATTATAATACCAGACCATCGGCCTGTAAGACCATAAACTAGTGGCTATTTCTTCTCCTGCCATAGCCGAAGGACAGCCGTGATACAGCTTCAAGTCTGCTACGCCCGAATGACGTGCGTTGTGTGAGTCACACTTACACTTTGATTTAGTGCAAGGAGGTATACTACAAAAACAACATCACGACAACTACCTTTCTTGACATCCACAAAAGATGACGAACTCACAGGATCAATACATATACCGATTGTGCCAAACGTGCCGGAACTTCCTAGAATGGGACAGGTTGCGGCTGGGGAGACTCGAGGAGAATACTTTCTTCATTCACTATCCTACAGCCAGCTATCTCAAAGATTCGGCTAGCAAGAGATGCCATCTATGTCTTTTAATTTACGACAATCTCTTGAAAAGTCGTTGGCCACAAGGGGAAATCGAACTTCCCCAGAGGCATATCCGCCTTACTATCAAATACCCTGTTATCGATGATAGAAGGTTATATCTGAACGCGTCAATTGCGCCCGCGAATATTTCCACGGCGGGGCTGCATGAGCTTTCTCAAGTCGATAGTCGCAAAGTTACGAGAATAATCACTAGCCACTTTGATAAAGGGGTTCAACTGCTATCTGGACCACTGGCCTCAGAGCAAAAGAAGAGAGGAACCCAAGAATTAGTTACGGTCGAGGATTTGTCTTCAGATAGGCGAAAATACTTCAAAGGGGGTGTGGAAATCGTGGCAGCCGAATTTTACGCAGCAGCACTGCCGTTCCACAGCTGTGATCTTCACTTGCAAACTGTGTCTCCTGGTTCGGTTTCACCTTCGTCTAAGATGCAAGAATTTTGTATGCTGACCAATTTCTAGCCATAGATGCCATTCTCACAAAGAGCATGTCAAATGATGACAAGAGCACGTCTTCGGCTTCCGCCTTATGTATGGCAGATTTCTGGCGTCAAATTTGTCGTCAAAAGCACGAGCACTGCATTTCTGCTAACAAAAACCACAACAAGCCACCTATTCTTCCTAAACGCGTCCTTGACGTCGCTAATCCTTCTTTGTCCGGGCCGCTCCTCTTCTGTCCGCCTCCAGGCTTCCGAGCACGATATGTAACGCTAAGCCACTGTTGGGGAGAGAAGAGGCTTATTCGAACTCTCCGCTCTAATATCTCTAAGTGGATCACTGGAATTCCTTTGGCCGAAATCCCGAAGACATTCCTAGATGCCTGTGATATCACGTCCAAGTTGGGTTATCAGTACTTGTGGATTGACTCTCTTTGCATTATTCAAGACTCTACAGAAGACTGGAGGGACGAATCCACGAAAATGGCAGACATATACAGCAATGCAGACTTGTGTATATCAGCTCTAGATAGCCATGACTCCAGCGAGGGAATCTACAGGTCTCGTGACGGCCTGCTGCACCGCCCATGTAGGCTTTGGGATGAAGCACCACCAGGCTTGTGTATTCTACAATTCTCTGGCTTGCCAATTTATGCTTTTGCAGATCCGTCCCCTCCTTCTTCTTCGACGGGGCCTCTTGCACACCGGGCTTGGGTTCTGCAGGAGGAGTTGATGTCAGGCCGCCGACTCATCTATGGTAAAAACATCTTGTATTGGTCTTGTTTGACAATGCAGGTCTCAACAAGTGAGCCAGATGATTTTTCGGCTGTTGGGGACACGAGGTTCAATAACTACCTTGGATGGCGACAGTACTTCCAGGAAGCCATTGCAAAATTGCGAGGTACTGACGTTATTTCCCGCAGTGACATGGAGAACCTGTATCAATGTTGGTTGCTTGTTATCGAGAACTACAGTCAAAGAGGATTATCTAGGGGGTCAGACAAACTCACTGCCCTAGCCGGCGTAGCATCAGAATTTGGAAGGATTACACAAGATTCATTCCTTTCGGGGCTATGGAGTCGATTTCTCTGGAGACAGCTTCTATGGAGTGTCGCCTCTAAAGGGGCACCACCTTTTAACAGAGAAGTTCCTCCAAAGAGCATCGAACCTCGGCTTGTGCCTGATTTTCTCGGTGAGCCCAATTCGCGGGTCTACTTTCTCTTTTAATACTAATGTTTGGTCATTGGTAAAGGTCCAACATGGAGTTGGTCAAAGATTGATGGCCACATCAGATACTTCCATCAGTATCCGCTCGATAAAATGGGTGATCACGAAGTCCTGGTGGAGATATTGTGCTCCCGCTGCAGTCCGAGCTCACCCAAGGAGATTTCTAATAATTACTCAGGGGTACTTTCACTGAGAGGGTTTTTAGCCAAAGCTATCGCCAAGCCTTTTAGTCCCGGCTCTAAGAGGATTGTGATGCACGATGGCCTCTTAGAAAGCCCACAACCAACAAAAGAAAAGATTGGCCAAATCAAGTCAAGAGTGGATACGCTGGCGAAAGAAATACCAATATACCCTGGAGATGCAAGACCGTTAGGGGAAACGGCGAGTGTGGACAGCTCTGATCTCTCTCAATTGCCCTGGAGCATTGATAGCTCGCAATACGGTTCAGGATTCGATAACGAGATACATAGTCCAGGGTTCAGTCTGATTCCTAAACGCGAATTTCCGGTCATACAGAATCTACGCGATCCCATCTATCCAGGTCATCCAGTTATTAATTTTGATGGAGAACAAGTTGGACTCTGGGCTCCAGATTTGCCGAGTGCTCAGGAAACAGTCGAGATTATCTGCCTTGCAATCTCTTCGAATCGTCAATTCGTATTCTGTATAGGAATGGAGCTGGTTAATAGATACCAGAATAGGTATCGGCGCGTTGGTCTCATTTTCTGGGAAAAGTCGGCATGGGCAACGGCGGCAGCGGAAACTAATAAGTCATTGATTGAGCTGGAGTGATTTTTCTTTGTGTTTAGCTGCAATGTCAAGAAGGAAATAAGAATACATGAGGCATTGTGTTGTACATCGGAGTATTACCTTGAACTGCCCTATGCTGAAAATGACAATGCTGCTGCGGGGGCTGGCTCAAAGATGAACTCGTAAGGCGTGCGGTGAGCGGTCACCTGGCGTAGCGAGACCGTCCTGGCATCCATGAATGAGCGGCGGTTGCTCGAAGGGCCGTTTCTGGCTGGATGCCCACCATTAGTGCTTATCAGATAAGTGTCATCAATCCCTTGAGATCGTGCGCTACTAACATTCTTCCCTTCCTTCAATAAAACATCGTTCGCGGATACGAAGGTCAAAGGCACTCTTGTTCCTGGACTGACGACTGGGATGGTCAGGATGATTAAAGATGACAACCAGCAATTTTTGGGAGGGCCGAAGCAAGTGCAGGACGGCAAAGTTTAGCGAGCGGGCCGAGGCTGCGTCTAACAGCGACCGAACCAGCCGGACGAGCAGCCCAAACCGCAGTCCTCATATCATATGAGCGCTCTCCGAAGCTCGCTATTAGTCCGAAAAAAACTCGTCTATGCCAAAGTTTTTTCCATCTTGAAAATACTTCAGAGCGGACCTCACGAGATTTAATCTCAACCATATCAAATCGTGTTTACGAAATACGCTCTGCTACAAGGCCCCTACGATGCGAAGCCGTGTTTCGACGCGGGAGGAGGGAGGGTAACCTTGAGGAGGAGGGGCAGACCTAGGGTCATTAGGCAGTTCAAATGATAACACGGCTGAAGAAGATAATATTGAGGCTTTCCAGGCGATAGCTAGGGTGATAGGGATGAAGCCCTCCATATTCGGCTGCCTGCGGGTGGGTTCTTAGGAAGTCGCGATTTTCTAGGCCGGAAGTTAAGTTAAGGAAACGCCGATGGACGATACGCACGTGATAATGGTCGCTTAATTTTAGTGTTCCGACCCCCGAAAAACAGCGACTTAACTACCCCGGATCCGGGGGTTAGAATACTACTACCTTAACTATAGAAGTAAAATATATTTATTAATTCTTTTTTTTTAGCTAAATAAATAAATATTTTATTTTTGCTTTTTAATATATTTTAGAACTATAATTTTCTTATTATAAATAATTTTTTTTATAATAATAGAACTTATATAAAATTATAATAGAAAAGATATAAAAATTAAAAAAATTAAAAAAAAAATTAAAAATATAATTTCAAATAAATTCTTTTTCTATATATATATCTTATTTCTAATTATACTTATAAGTATTTTCTTACCCGGTTTGGGCTAGTTATTACGAGTATAAGATCTAGGGCCTGGAAAATATAATTAGACTATCTTTATTTCAATAATTTAAAGCTAAAGAAAGAAGAGGATCTCGAAGAAGCCTCGGATCTAAATAATCGCGAGCTATATACGAGCCCATATACTAGCTTAAGCTCGGGGTTACATGTAATAATCAGGTAACTATAGATATCTTGCTTAGATACCAGATATCTTTCTTAGATACTAAATGCCTTACTAGCTCTAGTCTAACCCCTACTAGTACTATATATTATAATAACCGTAATATTACTCCCTCCCTCGAAATAAGCTTATTCCCGAGCTTTAAAAGTCCCTATTTGAATTTCCAAGTTATAGGTTATATATTAAAGGCCAGAGTCTTTTATATATAACTTTAAAGAATTTTCGTTTATATTATATAGTTCCGGTAGTATATTATTCTTAATATAGTCTAACTAATAGAGGAGATTCTATAGTAGTTCTAGCTATTTAGGATTCTTATTATAGAAGTTCTAAAGAGCTAGGGTACTATTACTTAATAAGGAAGCAAGATATTATTTTGGGTTTGAGTCTTATTCTTTTTACTATATTTAGTACTTTAGCTTCTCATAAAGTAGCTTTACTACTAGTATCTCTTAAACTTTATACTCCGTTTCTCTGTCTTATAATTCTAATAGTAGAGGCTCCGGATTTACTTATTCGGAAAGAGAGTTATCTGGATCTTTATATAGCTTCTCTATATAAAATACCAGATATATTCTTATTAATTCCGGAAGCTTAAGCCTAAAGAAATATCTTACTTATTCCAGGATTTCATATAGTTCTTTTATTTAGTAAGCTAGCTTATAGCTCGAATAATTATTCTTCTAATACTTAGTAGTAATCTATATCTTATTTCTTATTTTAAAGTCTACTAATTAGTAATACTTATTAGCTTAAATAGTATAATATTCTTATATTTATATTATATTCTCCTATATCTTTTATTATAATTTATAGAGCTATATTACTAGGGCCTTTACCTCTTATTTATTTAGCTCTTTCTTTAGGGTACTCGATTATACTTGGGTTTTCTAGTTAAATAATATCTGTAGTTTATAGCCTTTTTTTATAAGAAATAAAGATTAGCCTATAGTTTTATAGACTAGAACTATTTACTAGTAGTTAATTATTACTATTTATTTGTCTTAATTATCCTAGTAATAATTCATATAGAAATATAGCTATTAGTTAAAATACTAGTTAATAATTTCTATCTAGTTATTAGTTTAGGAATAGTTAGTAATTAATAACTTGAGCTTTATACTAATATATTTATAGAACTCGCTTTAGAAATCTAATATAAACTAGAGGCCTTAATTAAATACTATAATTTCCGAGATACTAACTTAGTAAACTATATAAATAAGAAATAAGAATACTAATTCTTTAGTTATTACTATATCTCGGACAGGAATTATAATAAAGTACTTATTTAGGTAATTAATAAAAATTACTATTATATTATACTTATTTCTATTCTCTAAGTACTTCTTAAAATTTACTAATATATATTACTAGAGGTAATTAGGAACTAGTAATAAATATAAGAGTTCTGGCTTCTTATTTTTAAGAATATAGAATTATTAGTAAATATAATAGTTATTTCTATACTAATTAATATCTATATCTTGGCCTAGCTAATAATAGTAGGCCTAAAGAAGCTATTAAAGCTTAGCTTATCCTAAGTATTCTATTAGGGGCTATATATATATCTTCTAAATAAGAGTAATATATAAGAGTATTTCGGGTATTATTATATTATTAGATATAAATAGTTTACTATATTATAAAAAGAAGCTATCTTATAATATTTAAATACCTTTCTTCTTATTTCTTGCCTTATCCTATAGCTTTTCTAGCTCTAGTAACTCTCGGTTCTTATTTAATAACTTATTTACTAGCTAGATACTATTATACTAAGTTTCTTTCTAAGCCGGGCTTATAAAGGCCTTAATTAGGGCTAACTAGAAATCTTATATAATATTATTATTAATCTTTTATTATAAAAGAAGAATTTGGGTTTAGTAAACTACTATTACCTTATTCTAGATAACTATATTCTTATATTTCTTATTTAGAATATTTACTTATTTATTTAACTTACTTACCTAATATATAAGCTTAAAATAATAGTAAAAAATATATTTTATCTAGTAAGCTTATTTTATTAAAAGCTTTTTTATAATTATAAAGTATTTAAGGGCTTAGTAATCTAAGTAAATTATAAAAAATACTTTCTATAGGCCTTTTAGCTCTATTTACTATTTAGTTAAAGAAAAAATAATAGCAAGTATTTCTTTATTATAGATATTATAGTTTAGTTCTATTAATTATATAGTCTTAAAGAAAAATACTACCGGATATTAAAGTTTTATCTAGGGGTCTTATTATAAAAGAATATTAGCTATAACTTTATTTAATACATTTGTCTTAACTATAATAAAAAGATTCGAATTATAATAATATAGAATTAGTACTAAAAGTATAGCTTGCTTTAGCTTAGTAAAACCTTTTTAATACTAATTCATTTACTTAAATGAGACTCTTTTATATATTAGAGCTATTAGGGGCTTTATTATATAGCTATATTCCGTAATAAAATACTAATAAAAGTTATAAAAACCCAAAAAGCCTTATATTTCTTTAATTATCTTTAGTAATTACTAGTTCTTAATAACTACTATCTTATCTAGATCTACTTTAATACTTTTAGTAAAGATAATAAAGCCTAGGTATTTTATATAAGTAATTTTAAACTCTAATTTCTTAATATTTATTTAGAAGCTAGTATCTTATAGTTATTAAAGAACCTTTTATATATAGTTTTTATATTTCAGGGAATTATTTAAATAAATTAGAATATTATTTAAATAAGCTATATAAAAGATATTAAGATAATTAAAAAGAATATTATTTATATATCTCTAATATATAGCAGGGCTATTAGTTAGGCCTTTTTAAAGAATCTTATATTTATAGGCCCTATATCTTATATAAAATATTATAAGTTCTTCTAATTCTAGGTCTATTTAGATCTAATAAAATACTTATTAAATATCTAGCTTTATATAGACCTTAGCTTAAGCTAGTTATATAAGAATCTTATAAATAAAAGAAAGAAAATAATAGTTCTTTTATATTAAGTTATTTAGCTTATAATAATTAATATAAAATCAGAGAGCTCTATTAGTTTTCTTTATAAAGAAAATTAGAGATATAAAAGGGAATTAGCTTGGCTTAATAAAGCTCTATTAAAGGTTCTTTTTAAGGAAATACTTAATTTCCTATAGCTTATAGGTTAATTATTAATAGAGTAAAAAATACCCTAGACTTTCTGGGCCTTTAGGATTATTAATCTGAATCTTATAATTATATAATTAATATAAAAATAAGATATTTAATATTTCTTTTAAAAAAATATTTATAAAATCCTTGAATTCCTCTAGTAAGACTTTTACTAGCTATTATAGCTCTGTTTCTCCTAGCTATTACTTGCCTAAAATAAACTTATTCTCTTATTATAATTCTAGCTTTTTATTAATCTCGAAAAATAATATTATAAAAAAAAGATTCTTTTTCTTTTATAGGTTTATCTAGAAAATAGCTAGTAAAATACCTATAATATTAATTATAGGCCTTGACTAGGTCTTATAGCTTTTCTTTAAATAGTATAGTTTTAATATTTCTATTTCTAGCTTAAAAAAAACTTTTATATTTCCTAAAGCTACTTATATTTCTCTATAGTATTAAGCTTAATTCTTTTATTATATATAGCTTTCTAAGCCTGGCTTAGGAAAAAAATAAGGGAGTTTCCTTTTTATAAGCTAAGATCTCTAGAACTTATTTATAACTATAGCTTTATTTCTTTTATTTATATTTTCTTAGTACTAGTTACTTTTCCCAGGTTTTAAGTTCTTATATATAGTAATTAGAACCTTATTCTAACTCTTTTTTCTAGGCTAATTATCTAGCCAGATTAATTTTCTATTCTTATAATTAATTAGGATACTAGTATTTATAAATTATTATTATTCTAAAATTATATTATACTCGCCTAGTTCTATAACTAGTATAAATACTAGAACCTTTCGTCTATTAATTAAGAATATAAGCTTAATATAATAAGTAATAGATATAGCCTATTTATTATTAAACTCTCTTATATTATAGAATAATACTAATTAAGTAAGCTTAATATCTAGAAATTATTTAATTATTTTTATAAACTTGGAATTAATAAAAATATATCTATTTACTCTAGTATTAATAAGAGAAAAAGTCTTAATACCTAATCTATTATTACTAATTATATAAGTATAATAGGGGCACCAAAAGGTTACTAAAAGAAGCGAGTCAGGGAGCACTTCTAATATAGTTAATTGACTGAAACTTAAGGAGGGAAGTGAGTCGTGAGAGGTATAAAGCCTTAAGGGCTTGTATACGGACTACTAGTATACGTGCCTGCTAGAATACCCAGGTATTCTCTAATAATAAGAAAGTATAAATACTTTACTTTCTAGTAACTAGCTCAAATTAACTTCTATTATATTTATATAATATAGCCCTAAAAAGAAGACTTTCTTTAGAAGTTCTTATTTCTCTATTTTATATTTTTAGATAGCTTACTTATAATAAGTACTATTAGCTTAATTATTAAGACTTGCTTTATATACTTAGTCTTAGGCTCTAGATAGTTTCTAGATATATAACTAAATCTATTATAATTATAATACTTGAAATCTAAAGATCCGGGCTTTGAGATAATAGGCTTATTTACTACTAGAATTTTGGGAATAGGCTTTATATAAGGAGCGCTTCCTGAACTTGGCTTATTTATATTTTTATTAGCTTTCTTAGATATCTAGTCTTTCTTTTTATAATAAGCTCGGATTTACTAGTTATTTATAATATAGTATTATATAAACTCTATAATATAAATAGCCGAGTTATTATAATATATAACTATAGCTTTTTAGAGCTTCCAGGTAAGCTTATTATTTAGATTATTCTTAAGGTCTTATAAATTAATATTTCTATTTATTATATATCTTAGGAATAGAATATAAAATTCCTAAAAGATCTAGTTCTTTTTTATAAATAGCTTCTTAAAGGCTTATTAAATATTATACTTTTTATTCGAGTTACTATATAGCTTCTCTAGGTAAATATATAGTTCTCTAATAATCTTATATATATATTAATTATCCTAATTTAGGTAAAAAGAAATTAATATAAGAATATAACTACTTATATAACCGAAAATATAGATAATCTTAAAGTTCTTTATCTAATAAGTATTAAAATTACTATAGAACTTATTCTTAATCTAAACTAACTAATTATTAAAAATAATACTATCCTTAATTATATTCTCGAAAATAAAAGAATTAGAAAGTTTAACTAAATATTTATTTTCTAAAATAGGGAAACTAATTATTTCTATAGGCTATATAATAAGCTTTTTAATAATAGCTTTATTTTTTTATAGGGCTTACTTGATTTCTCTTAGCTAATTATAATAATTCTTACTATAAGTAAGAATATTATATATTTTTAGAATTAGCTTAATAATCTTTTTATATAAAGCCTTTAGGCTTTAAAGTAATTCTTGGAAGTTTGCCTTTAATAGAACAGGTTCCTCTTTTTCCTTAGCTTTCTAAAAGAAAGTATTTCTCTTATTATAAGTATTAATAAAATATTTGGATTTTTTAGGAAACTTAATAAGAGACTCTAGTTTACTTTCTAGTAATATACTAGTAATATCTCGTACTATAGCTTCTTCTAACTTGCCTAGTTATTCTAAAACTTGCTTTCTTATAGGTCTTTAGTTAGTAATAAGGTTACTAGTCTATTTGCTTACTTAGCTAGTCCAGGGCTTTCTTACCTAGTTATTCTAGAACTTTCTTTTATTCTATTATTAGTTAACCGGTATAGAAGTAGCTATAGTATATTATATTTATACTTATTAAAAACTAATTAGATAAATATTATTTAAATCTTTTATAGAATTAAAAAATAAGTAAGCTTTAAATTATATTATAAATATAAGATCTAGAGTCTAAAAAATATAATTAGACTATTTCTATTTTAATAATTCAAAGCTAAAGAGAAAAGAGGATCTTAAAAGAGCCTCGGATCTAAATAATTATAAGCTATATACGGGTCTATATACTAGCTTAAGCTCGGGATTATATATAATAATTAGATAATTATAGATATCTTATTTAGATATTAGATATTTCTCTTAAATAATAGATATTTTATTAGCTCTAGTCTAACCCTTACTAGTATTATATATTATAATAACTATAATACTAGTTTACTAACTTACTAATATTACTAATTTTAATATTCTAATAATTCTGATATTAATTTTTTAGTTTATATATTAGATTAAAAAATAATTATATATCTAATAAAAATATTTTTTTTATATAAATATATTATAAATTATAATAAATTTTATAATTATATAATATTATATTATAAATTAAAACGTAATTTTAATAATTTATTTTAAAGAAAACTTATTTAATACTAAAATACTAAAAATTATAAGATATTAATTTAACTTTTAATTACTAATTTAATTACTAATATAAAAATAAAGCTATTAATATTTAAATAATATAAGGAAATATATAGACTCTTAAATAATAATATATAATTTAATATTAATAAATATAATAATTAGTTAATATACTATAAACTAATTTCTTTAGAAAATATAATTAATATTATTACTTTAAACTTTATTATTAATAATTTATACTATAACTTTCTTATATTATAAAGAGTTCTATTAAGTAATTATAAACTTAATTAAGAGCTATAATAATCTAATTTTATTATTATAATACCTTATATAGTTATTTTAATAATTAATATTTTATTATAAATATTAAAGTTAATAATATATCCGAATTACTAAATCCGACTTATTAGTATAAGTCGGCTCTAGTAAAGCAAGAAATTACTAACAAGTATGCTTTTATTAAGAGTACTTTAAATTTCTTTAGTTTTTATATTTAATTCTTAATTACTTCCAAGTTTATAAACTTATAGTATTATATTAAAACTTTAAATTATATCTTAAATAAATATATATAATTATTCTTATTAGTTAAACTAAGTAATAAAGATCCTTAGATAAGATAAGCAGAAATAAACCAAGTACTAGGTTACTAAATTACTAGATTAAATTCATATTATATATAAATATAAGAAATTTCAGAAAAGAAATATAAAGCTTATAGAAGCTTAGGAGCAAGGCTATAGTAGAACCTTATTTTAATAATTCCTGATATAGTAATATCCTTAGTAATATAATATAGCTATAGGATTCTATACTTTTTTAGTCTTAGGCTTATAATATTCTTGGTATTATAATTATTATAAGGTTTTTTAGTTCTAATTCTTAATTTTTAGTAATATATTATTTTATATTAGCCTGAAAATAAATTAATTTATTAATATTTTAGGGTTCTCTAATATCTCTCAGGCTCTTAATCTTATTTCTAGTTCTCTAGCCCCTAAATAGCCCAAAAAGAAATAAAGAGATATAATAGAAGCTAATTACCGAGTATTATAAAAATATAAGTAATTTTATTCTAAAGCTATATATACTAATTTTATTAAGTATTTCAGAACGAGTTTTATTATAAAATTAATTAATTAATTATTTCTTTTAGCCTTAATACTTAATTCGATTATCTTAATACTAATATATAAAAAGATATAAGCCTTATAAGTTAATATTCGAGCTAATCTAATTAGCCTAATCTTGAATTAGTATTCTTTAAATAGTAATAGAAAATATAACAGTAAAAAGTAATAATTACAGGTAATATTCTTAAGTAAAAGATATATAAAATCTGGTATTTTCTCTTCTAATATTATAAATAACTAGAGCCTAAATAGTCTAATAAGTAATTAACTAACTTTAAAAATTACTTTTATATTAAGAAATATATTTACTATAATAAAGATAATATAGCAGATATTAAAAGCCCTGAAAATATTAAGTAAATACAGGAAAATCGAGACCTAATAGCTATATATTCTTCTAAGAATATTTTAAATATAAATAAAACTAGTTTATACTAGAAAATATTACTAAATTATATACTAGTAACTAAAGCTAGTAATAGAAATAAAAGAAGTAAAGAGCGAATTACTTTTATTCTTATAGTTAATATTATAGATACTAATAAGTAAGAGCCTTATTTAATTAAAAAGAGTAAGAACCCTTAATACTTTAAGTATATTAATTATTAATTTTTGAATATATAATACTAGTATAATAATTCCAAATAAATAACTAGTATTATCTATATAAAATACCTCTATTAGCTTAATTACAAGTATTTTACTTAAGGCTAGTATATCTTTCTCTTTATAAATAACTTTTTAGGATATAAATATAATATTAATCTTATTAATAAAAAACAAGCTTTCTCTTATATATAAATAAAATAGTTATTTCCTAATATAATATTATATTAGTAACTAGCAAATCAGGGCATTATTAATATCTTTAAGCTTTATTATTACAAGTAATAGGTTAGCTATATAATTAAATAATTTGAGGCAAATAAGAACCCTAATAAAATAGTTACTTTATTCTATATAATTAACTAGATAGTATATACTTGAAATAACTATATTAAAGCTTCTATAATTACTAATTACTAGTATAAATCAAGTCTTATTATAAAACCTCTTCTTAGTAGAGATCTCAATACCTATAGTAAACTAGATAAGAAATAGGCTACTTAATAAATAAAAAATAAAGAAACTATTTAAAGTATTACCTAATTTAATAATTCTCTTCCTATTAGCTAATTTATTATACTAATTAATAAGGCAATTATAGAAGAAGAGAGTATAATACTAGAGGTAATTATAAATTACTATACTTATAAAGGTTTAGGAGATACTTAGTTTAATATAGAAAAAAAGAAAGAGAAATAAGAAAAAGAGATTAGGAAAATAAAGCTAGCTAAAGTAATAGCTATACTTAATTTAGTAAATCTTTATAAGAAGTAATAGGAAAATAGATAAAGTAAGGTTATATATAAGCTTAATATTTTAAAAGCTATATTTATCTAAAGAAATATAGAAAAAGCAAAGCAGGCTTATTTAGAGCTTTTAGAAAATACTTTATAAATAATAAGGCATTAGAATTGAGAGGTTCTTTATATATCTTTAGTTTTTCCTTATTTTTTATATATATACGTAATCCTTGATTTAATAATGCCTCGGTATATCGTTAGAAAAAGGCGCTAAAATTGATATCGTTATATCGAGGTTCTGCTGTAAATACTCCTTAGCGCCATAATTAAGCGAAATGTATGCCTAAGGCTCAAGCGAATTTTCCCCCTTACAGCGAGCCGCGATTTTAGCGTGTTTTGGGACCGTATTCTTTCAGGAAGATTTGAGATTTGCTATATCGCGAAATCTCGAGGTGACTACGAGATCTCGGATGGGGGAGAGATAGTCTTGATCAATGGCCACGCTCAGTAGTTCGATGTCAAGATCCTCCAGCTCCTCGCAAAGACGTGGTTTAAGAACAATTTGCTTGTACCAGTATGGAAACGAAACCTGGTAGAGGGGTTTGGATACTTCGCATATGTCCTTCAAGTCACTGTAAGAGCCCAAGTCTGACAACTGAAAGGTCAACACCAGCGATATGTCTTTGGAGTGACTTTGGCATACCTGCTTTGCAATCAGCTCGAGGATCTCCTTTGGAAATTTTTGCAACATTGTCAGGCTTGTAGCAGCACTCGGGAGTAAAACATCATGAACTGAGGAATATTGGGTAGGTCGATGTCCTGTGTCGAAATCGGGGACAGGGAGAACCTGCAGCGGTCTTGCCGAAACCTCATTCGCCAAGCGAGTGTCGAATGGCAAAGTTCCCTTGTCGAAACTGAAAAGGGAACGGTCGCAATAGAAAGAGACAGCGACACCAGCTAGATCTTGGTTCAAAAGGATTTCGAAAGGGGGCCGCTTCTAGCTCCCAACAGAGCGCAAGATCTCTCAAGGCACTTTACCAAGTATTCTAGGAGACTTAACCATTAAAAGGGAAATGGGTCTTCGCGCATTTAGTGTCAAAGCTGCGTGTTAAGCTTCGAACGCCTTACAGTAGCTCTTTTCTTACACTTCTATATGATACCAACCCTGTGCTCACTTAAGAAGCCTCTTGCCGCCGGTCTTTGTCGCAAATCGCTCTACTCCGCTATGAGTCTGTGCTTGCCAGAGGCCCAGTTCCCCTACCAAACCACCATTACCCTCCAACATATGTCTTCTGAGCGCCTCTCGCAAGTGATCCGGGTGCAGAGGTCCCCGTCTCGTCTCCCTCGGACTCGGTCCACCACCTTCAGCAGGAGGACTCGGCAGACCCGTCTGCGACTCTCCGGTTGCCTCCAACCATTGTGATTGAACCCTTCTCGCACCCTCAATCATATCCCCAGCAAATAACTTGGCCACGGCTGAAACTGCTACAATGACTGGCTGGGGTACTGATTGTGAAAGGGTCTGATTGACAATCTTCCCTTATCAGCTCAGCAAATTAGAGGAAAAGGAACAACTTACTCTCCTTACAGTAGCAGGGGGAAGCTTGGTTGCTCTCCAGGCCTCATATCTCCGAAATTGATCCTCGTCAAAGAAGTTGGCGATCACCCTCTGGCGTTTCTTTTGGCGTTCTCTCTCCGCTTTTCGTTCTGCACTTGCTTCAACAGTCGGTTCATCTCCGCCATCTTCAGATACATCTGCTGTATGATCTCTGCTTCCCCTTCTCTTGGGAGCTACTGATGCACTGGGCCCGCGTCCACCTACAACGGATTCTTCGTCGTTGTCCTTTCCCTTTGACCTGCGAGGCTTCTTCCTCTTGACGCTGGAGGGAGCCATGCCTGAAACCATAGACATTGTGTCCATACTAGGAGAGCGCGAGAAGGCAGTTGAATTGCCGGCGTTTTCGGGTGGGAAGGAGGTTTGTCGAAGAGGATGAGCGGAGCTGGCAGAGGTGGAGAGCATAGAAGCTTTGCGGCGTTTGATGGTCGGAGCGGAGGAGGGCATATCGGATTGTCTTCGCTTCAGCGGTTGAGGGAGTTGCGCATTCGATGGGTAGGGAGGGGAGATGGCAGAGCCGTAGTTGAGGCCGTGAGGGGGAGAAGCCATGATGACAGATTGGAGAGTTTACCTCAGAGAGGTGGCGCAAATGTATCGTCGCCGGTGTCTGCGCTTCGCAGATGATGCGAGAATAGATGACTTGGCACGAAATCGGTTTGTTGTGAGCACGGAAGGGCGACAGCCAAGGGTGAATGCGTGAAGAAGTTGTCAGGTCGTGTTCAGCGTTGGTTATTAGCGCGGCAAGGCTGAAGCTGTCCCTGAAGACACGCGATTTTTACCAAAGCTAACTTTACAAGGGTCTTTTAACGTCATCTGCCTTGGCTAAAATTTCTGGGAATAATTTTTTTGAGAAGACTCGCACCCCTACGTTCGCATGTAAAGTCACCCCAGGATGGTTCAATTCGCCAGTCTGCCTAGAAATGAGAGTGGGGGAGAGGGAGAGAACATGGTTCGGCCACCTGAAAGCGATTCCTCTGAGGTAAAAGCTCCCAGTGGGGCTGTAAAACGGAAGTCCGAATCGAACGGCCAGGGCAGCAAGAAGAAGAAGAAGAAATCGAAATCAGAACACGGGGCAAAGGTCCATGGCATGCCACACTCGAAAAGGAGGCAGAGTGTTAGTAAACCGGCTAGAGATCCGAGAGATGAGGCCTCTCCTCTTCGACTTTCGCAAGAACTGGGTGAGACGAGGTCGCCAAGCCCGGTCATTGACTTCGATGGCTTGAGCAGGCCGAGTAAGTACGGATACTCTTAGGCAGAGGCAATGTCTGATATCTGGCAGGTCGAGGGACTCGTGAGCGGAAAGAGGAAACTCCAGAGCAAGCAACGGAACGACTACAGAAGATCTCCGGAGCGGTACGAACAATCCTCGAATGCCTCGGCGAAGACCCGGAACGCGAGGGACTTCTTGGGACACCGGAAAGATATGCGAAGGCTATGTTATTCTTTACAAAGGGGTACCAGGAGAATGTGCGTGATATTGTGAATGGTGCTATATTCCACGAGGGGCACAACGAACTAGTTATTGTGAAAGATATCGAGGTATTCAGTCTTTGTGAACACCATATGGTGCCGTTTACTGGAAAAGTAGGTTCCGCAAGACTGCTCCCAAGAATGAGTATACTTATTGCTTGCAGATGCACATTGGATATATTCCGGACAGAGACGTTATTGGGATCTCGAAGCTTCCCCGCATAGCAGACATGTTCTCTCGAAGACTACAAATCCAAGAACGTTTGACAAAGGATGTGGCCCACGCCGTAATGGAAGTCCTCAAACCACAAGGAGTTGCAGTAGTGATGGAATCCAGCCATCTTTGCATGGTTATGAGAGGGGTGGAGAAGACCAGTGCCACAACAATTACGAGTTGCGTGTTGGGCTGCATAGAAAAGAGAGAGAAAACCAGAAACGAGTTCTTCAGTCTTGTGGGACTCAATAGACGGTGATCCAGATGGGTTGGGATTTTGCTGCATTTCAAGGCATTAGCTACATGGGGTATGAACAATCACGGTCTTCAACACCAGGCTCAGGTAGGCGTTTCTCTTGATCTCAACGCCTTTCAAATCAAATATGAATATCAGGGTATCAACACTCTATTCAATAAATTCCCATCAAGCCTCAAACTTGCCAACCCGCGATCTCCCCTCCAAAACGTCCTTCAACGTCTCCTCAATCTTCTCCAAAATATGGTCCCCAACAATCTCGAGAGACTCGCCAGCATTAACGACCTTCATATCCGATTCAAAGGTATAAAATAATTCCCTTACGCGTTGTTGCATTTCCTTCTTCTCGTACTTCTCATCCCCATACCCACCCCTCTTCTCTGCCTCTTCGGGCTCCAAATCCAAGAATATTACCGCATCCGGTTTTGGTAAACCAACATCAGGAGCCCTTGCCCAATCTAATGAAAGATTTGGGTTGTGTTTTGCGGCGCTGTACACCATGCCGGAGTGGTAGTAACGGTCACAGACTATTGTGCAACCTTTTTTGAGAGTTTCTTCCATCCATTTCCTGGGTATTGTGAATAAGAATTGGATTTGGGAGGGGAGGTTTGGTGAAGGGCTTACGCTTTCTCCCATCTGTTGGCGGAGAAGAGTAGGTGAATTACGTGGTCATCCATTTCCGTTTGGCTTTGGAGATAGCTGTCTATCATTTTTCCAATTGGAGATGTTCGGTCTATATGAAAGATCAGGACTTGCTTCTAGAGTGAGGGAGCATGAGAGTAGGAAAAGGAAAGATTATGAGTAGTTAAAACTTCATATTCCTCAACAATGGAAAGATAGATATTACCTGGAAAGCGTAAAGTCTTGATATTATGGCCCTGAGAATAGAGTTTATCACACAATCTTTTGACTTGTGTCGTCTTTCCAGCCCTGTCTAGGCCCTCAATGACAATGAAAGCCCCTCTCTGGCCGATGGTTTTGGGTTCTTTCCATGGCCAAGGATCCTCGGATAAAGTCGACATGGTGGAGGGCAACAGAAAATTTCTTGAAGGAATAGTAAGTGAATTTGTCTTTCTGAAAATTGAGGTGAGGAAAGTCAAGGGACATCGAGTGGTCGCGTCAGGGGAGACGCGACGGGCGCTAGCGCGAAATTTCGAATCTCAGCCTTGCCACTTTGATTCAACCTCCATCATCAAGCGCGGCACAGAAGATCTTTGTCTATCGACGTCGACCTCGAAGACAAGTGCGAGATAGACGGATATATCTCAGAGAAGTTATGGGTATCTGACCGGGCCATTCTTGGAGAGACGTCCCCACTACGAGCAACGGCGCAATTGACCAAATAGTGAATTCGTCACGTCAGTATCAGTCGCAGGCGAAATTCCACGAGCTAGCCTCCGAGGACCTCTCATCTCTGGCATGACGATATTATCCTTCCTTGCCATCAGCCAATTTAGTCCTTGTTATTGCAGTGCCGACAACACAAGCTCTCGGTAGTCACCATGGCTGGAGACCCAAAGCTCGTCTGGAATCCAGACAACGTCCGCGATGTTGCAGAGTCGGTCGGCATATCATCTCTGAACGAAGAGGCGGTCCGAGCTTTATCGCAAGAAGTCGAATACCGAGTCGGCCAGGTCATTGTGGAAGCAATGCGATTCATGTATGCGGGAAAGAGGACAGTGCTAGGAACGCAAGACATTTCACAAGCTTTGAAAGTCCTCGATGTTGAGCCCCTCTATGGCTACGAATCAACCCGGCCGCTGAGATTTGGAGAGGCTTCATTGGGACCTGGGCAACCATTATTCTATATTGAAGATGAGGAGGTCGATTTTGAGAAGCTCATCAACGCGCCATTGCCAAAAGTCCCTCGGGATATGTCATTCACAGGTAAGAAATGCTGGCAATCAACGAGGAGCTCTATCTGACTTGTTGCAGCACACTGGCTTGCCGTCGAAGGCGTTCAGCCATCGATACCGCAAAACCCCACCACAGCAGAAGCTCGAGCAAATGAGCTGGTACCCAAAGGCCCAGGAGCAAATCCAGCTCTCGCAGCCCTCGCGGGCAACGACAATGTGTCTATCAAGCCCACAGTCAAACAAATTGTCTCCCAGGAGCTTATATTATTCTTTGACAAGATACGAAAAGCTATTCTTGACGACAATTTAGACCCAGAGGCTGTCCTTTATCGAAAGTCGGCCTTCGAAAGCGTTCGGTCTGATCCGGGCCTCCAACAATTGGTGCCATATTTTATACAGTTCGTCGCCGAAAAGGTCACTCACTGTCTTGATAATCTCTTCGTTCTCCAGCAAATGATGGAACTAGACCTAGCCCTCATAGAGAACCCAACCCTCTTCGTTGATCCATACGTTGCCAACATCGTTCCTCCCATCATCACATGTCTCCTAGGACGAAAGATTGGCCGTGATGGAGCCGACAACATGAAGGAGCAATACCAGCTACGTGATTTCGCGGCCTCTCTCATTGAGAAAATAACCAAGAAATACCACAAGTCGAATCAAGAATTGCAAGCTCGCATCACCCGAACTTGTCTAAAATACTTCCTTGACCCTGGAAGAACCCTCAGCGAGCACTATGGCGCAATTCGAGGCATTCGAAGCAGCGGCGGTGTACCTGCGATCGTGACACTCGTCTTACCCAACCTCAAAGCCTACGAAGTCATCCTCGTCAAAGCACAGAACGACCGTCAAAACGACGAACCTTTCAGAATGTTGCTCGGAACCATCATCCACGCCATTACAAGCATCACCACCGAAGCAAAAGATACTGAAATGACGAATGGCACGAATGGAAACGCTGCGGAGGCATCTCAGGTGGAGGAGTATTTGGGTACTGTTATTGGGAGCCGGATTGTGGCGTTGGGAAATCATAAGTTGAATATGGCGATTTTGGAATCGAGGGAAAAGCAATAGTGGTCTGGTTTGCATTGGGCAGCGTATGGGCGTTCAAGGGTGGAAGGCGAAGCATCGAATGGGTCTCTACACTTAGCAGAAACCGTAACAAACTGATAGGGTATGTATGAATATGAAACTTACAGTTGGAGCTTCTGTGCAACTCGACTGACAAGGTTTACTCGCACCTAATTAGATTCTCTAGTTCTTAACGCGAAAGGCTTGCAGCCTACACACTGAATCAATGCTGCCTGTGCCGATGCTGAGGCTCTTCGAGCGTGGTTGAATTGAATGAAGACTTTAAATTTTGGCAGCGAAGGTGATTGTGTTAACAGTCTGAGTCAGTGGGTCACAGCTTGGGCTCTCCACTTCAGCAAACAATCTCATTATACCAGGACTTCTAGGAACATTGAACGCGATGTCCAACAAAATCTCGGGCGGAAGAAGAGAAGTGAATATATGGTGATAGAAAACAGAAAAGGTGCGGGGAGTTCTTGGCGAGAACTCAAAGTGAATCGCTGGAAACGAAGGTTTCTAAGTTATGAAGGTGTGGAGCAATGTAAACAGAGGTGCGATGTGCAACAAAGATTATGATGGCAAAGTAAGTGATGTGACTTTGTGTTGTTCTCGGCCTTCTTAATTGACTCGGCTGGGGCTGGGGGGAGGAAGGAGAGACTTCATGATCAACGAGGACGCCGAAGCTGATGCGAAAGCGACGTAAGGAAGAGCAAAGTAAATAAACGTACGATTTGCAACAAAACTCCTCTGTCACCTTCTGTGAAAACAACTCGGCACCTCCTCCTTGACAAAAGCCCTCTCTTGCCGTCCAAACCCTCGATTATTCAACATCAACACAACAACGCAACCACCACGAAGCACTACAACCCCAAACACCTTCGCGACACCTCCCGCACTCAGGAATAGAGACAAATCAGGTCTTGTTCCCAACAAAGACTTTGAGCAAAAGCCGAAGCAGCCTCCAAAGCCAATTCCTCGCATCCACGAAAACCATAGGCCCCTTTCCCCTCTCCCCAATTCATTCAAAGCTGAACCCCTCCTCCCATATAGTCAAGAACTCCAAGCTCCTGTCACTCCCACCTGAGATCCACCTCATTATCAAATATCTTGACCGCTGCTCCTCGACATGCCTAGGATGAACAAGCAAGGTCATGTGCCCGCTTCATTTCAGTTTGCGATGGAAGGGGCCTCTTCACTCTATCTGCGATGTCTCCCCCACGTGGCGAAGTTGCGACCAAGAGATTCTTGATGAACTCGTTCGGTAAGTGGGTGGAGAGCAGGAAGTTGGAGAACTATTTTGTGCCGAGCGACGAAGGCCGGAAAGCAGGCTTGAAAATGGTAACGAGTGCTAGGAAGGGAGAGTTGGAAAAGGAGAAAATGAAAAGTGCATTATACACTCTGCACATTTATCGGGCCGTGGAAATGGGGCGTGACAAGTGGCTGAGAAGAGGGGAGCGAGGTCGCTGTGGAAACGTTGGGCGGGTATGAGGGGAGGGGGGTCTGGTTTTATGCATAAGAACGGGATCAGTGTTCGTGTGGCGATCGATGGGAGGTGAGAAGTTGACGTTTGCTGCTGCGGCGGGAGAGGCTTTAGGGGCTGGTATTGACATAGCCGGACATTTGCATTTCACTTTATTGGAGAAAAGGGGACAGGAAACGGAGTTCGGCGCTGGAGGGGAAGAGACCGAGCTTTGTGAATGCCTAAACATCCACGAGACGGAGTCTCGCACAGTACTTCATATTTTCACACATCAACTCGTCAAATCAAATCATTTCAGCAGGTAAAGGAGACGAAAAGGGCAACCTCTGATTACACAAATCGCTCAATGCCTTCCCCAGCATAACTTTATCCACCTCACCCATCACTCATCTCAATATCCCTCTCCTCCGCTAACCACCCCTTAACCCCAACCCTCGGACTCAACTCCCCCACCACGTGCTTCGCAACTCTAACATTCCACCCCATCTCCGTCAAAATCCCCACAAAGCTCGCCCTCGGCCCCGCATACTCCCTAACAACCCTATACATCTCCCGCACCATCCTCTCTTCCTCCGCCGTTGGCTCCTTCAGAAAAACCGTAATATCCTTTAACTCATCCCTATCTACATCGATATCATCCGGCTTAGCGTCGAGCCCACGTGAGGTATTTGCCTTTTGTAGTTTCAGAGATAGATTGGGGAGGGAAGAAAGGGATTATATGACAGAGATGCTGGGATGCAGCCAGCGGGATGGACCGAAGCCTTTGAATTCGTAGTCTTGGAATACTAAGCGCAAATTCCGGAGGTTAGGCAGTTCGAGTATGGCGCTTAATTCTTCATTCCCAACCCCGGGGTTTGTGCGGGGTCCGTATAGGACTGCGAGACGTGTGATGAGAAGACTGGGTTTGAGAACGTTGTTTATGGTCCAAGATATGAAGTGAGGGAGAGTGGTGATAGAGATAGCGAATTCGTTGAGGGAGTAGAAGGTTTGAGCTGCTTCGAAGGCGGAGGTGTCTTTTTGAGAGTTTGGGTTGGTGAGATGGATTGAGGAGGCTACCCAGTCTTGGAGCTTGGAGAATGAGCCGTTTGGAAGGATATAGATGGTGGTTGTCTGCACTAAAATGTTATGAAAGAAGGCGGAACGTGAGGCTGGTGGGAGGTTTTTGAGGTGTTGACGGTCGACGGTCGGTGGGCTACGGGACTGGGTTTGTTGTTGTTAGGTGAACGCTTGCTAGACTAGAACTGTTATCGCTGACTGAATCCTTGTTGAGATTGGCTGAAATTCATATCTGTGAATCAAGATTAAGTATTTTGAGATGGCCAGGAGAGAGATGTTGAAATAAGGTTAGTTTTGCCGCCTCGAGAGATGATCGAGTTGAGGAGCTGCAATGCGTCGGGCTTAATTGTCACCAATCAGGGTCCAGGATATGCGTTGAAGGTACTCACTGGTCACTCGCATTGGACCTCTCACGCAGTTTCGATCTTGTGAATATTGTGTCACTAAACAATCTGGAGGAGAACCTTGTGCGCGTTCTTTTTGAGTAAAGTGGAAGCTCGGTGAGCACTGATTATCACTTGAATTTCCCCCCCCCCCCAAAAAAAAAAAAATTTGGTACTTACGAGAGCCTAAAGTATGGAAAGAAGTAAGCATGTTTGCAACTGCGGTACTAAAGCGGCAGGCAATCAAGAAGGAAGTTCGAGTCTCCTTACATTTACACCGAAAAGGAATTTGGTTACCATGAACAAGCCGAACACTTGGCTTTGATTCGTGACTGTAAACTGCGCTTAAAGACCAAAGAAGTGTAGCTGTATGAAACAACTTACTCAAGCACGACATTGAAATTCATTTCTATTCATATACACAAGAACCCTAGATGTCATCAAACCTAATCCAGCACCAGAACCTATCATTATTGCAGCTCGTGCCTCATCGCGCCATCCAGTTCTTGCACTCCAGGACGTTCACTAGCCTGCAACTCATGTACCTGATCCACACCAGTATTACCCTTCTCCCCTCCCTTCTTACCCTTGAATCCGAAGAAACTTGACTTTTCCGCCAGCCTTGCATCGCTCGCTCCATCGGTTCCTTCCACCCCATCACCGTTAATTTCTGCGCTGCGCTTCTTCCTTGATGCGTGGATACGCCTAGCAGCAAAGCCAATAAACAAACCCCCAGCCACTAAGAATGCTACAGCACAACCAATACCAATTCCGACCTTCGCTCCCGTTGAAAGCTTTCCTTTATCCTGGTCTGAGCCTGCTGGAGACGAGGTGGAAGATGGAGGTTGCGTGCTCGAGGTAGTGGCTAATGTTTTCGAAGAAGTTGATTTTGGTTTCACGGTCGAGGAAGGTGAGGCAGAGGCCGTGGTCGAGGAGGCGGTTGCAGCAACAACAAACACATCCCCGTATGCGTTCGCCCCCGTCGAATCCGTGAGTCCAATGAAAAACTTCTTGCCCGGCACTGCAAACACTCCTGGAGTCCAAGAGTAGGAATTCGAAAGAATGTTGGCTGGATTTTGGTCAGTCTTGTTGTGCATCTACTGTGAAGTTGGGGCGGGGTGTCTTACTGGCAATTGGATTAACAACGTTGGGGTTCGTCGTAGTCCCGTTGTTCAGTGTGATGTTGACTGCGCCGGTGTTGCCTTTCCATGTCAATTGGAAGGGTACGCCTGTGACAATCCCCGACCAGGAATCGTCTGTGAAGCTCAGGCTGCTGGCTGCGTTGACGATGGCGCCGCAAAGTAATGAGATGTATAAGAGAATCATGGCCAGACTTGCCTAGAGGCCGTTCGAAGATTTACGGACACGCTGATGGATGAATGATCATGCTCATGACTGTCTGAAGAAGTAAGATGAGTTGAGGACTGAATCCTAAGCGCCACAGTGGAGATCTTCAGACTAGCTTCCACCGGAAGGAGCGGCCACCGGGGGCTAAGGGCCACCAGCCAATGGACATGTTCTATTGGCACATTGTATTCATAGATCATCAGCACTAGGAGAGGGAAAAGCTGCGAGGACCGCAGTGCTTACGTGAAACGTTTTGGGAGGGTGAGGGAGTTGCCAAGGAAAGAACCAAGACGTCTCGCGCGAGCTCGTAAAAATCGACCCATCAAAAGCAGACTTCTGCTCAGAGCATAAAAATCCATACCAAACTTGTGGATGAAAAGGGCACGTCTAGGCAGATCTCTCAGCAGCTGGTACTTGAGATAAAAAAAGTACTGTACGCGTTCGTTCCTTCCACAAGTTACCACTGGTGGTTCGTAAAAGCGACTGGGCCAAACTACTAGAAGTAGCGACTAGGCCACCCCCAATATTTGGTGATCTTCGCTAAATTTGTGGCAATGACTAGCCAGGACCAGGATCAGTCAGCTCGAAGTACCTCCTATACAAATTTACTATGTGAAATACTTGGCCCAGTCGCGAGTACGGCCCAGTCGCTTTCAACTAATCGTTCGGCGCTTCCCACCCAGTTTCTCGCTTAGCACGCTTAATGGGTGAGGGTCAGCAATACGCAAAGCACAGCAATGCGCAAATCCAAATTTTAGTGGGGACACACCAAAATCGTCCGCCTCGCCCTTTAAAACCTAACACAATTAATAATTACTTAAGTTGTGGCAATTAATAATAAGATATGGGCCTTTCCGTAAGTCAAATTTGAAAGGCAAAAAATAAAGGCGTTATCGTTGCGTAGTCTGTACAAGTTCCCCATACAAATTTTGGTCTGATTTTGGTGTGTTTTGCGCATTGCTGTGCTTTGCGTATTGCTGACCCTCACCCATTAAGCGTGCTAAGCGAGAAACTGGGTGGGAAGCGCCGAACGATTAGTGGAAGGAAGGAACGAACGCGTAACACTTGCAGGTTCTTGCTCGGAATCCTCATAGAATGGCTGCATATACCAATCTTCACGGCTCCAAGCGGACTCCCGACGTCGAACAATTGTTCGTTTCCAGAAGTCTGTCTTTCTAGGATGCTCCCTTCAGTTCTGTCAAGCATTTTAAGCCATCTCGAAGAAGTCTTATCAAATCGATAGGAGACACCGCTTCCTTTTGTGAGAGTCCAGGCCATATTTTGGTCCCGTCATCACTGCAAGCCAGCATTTCCCCTGCGCTTACTATCTAGCATCGATAAGGAGTGTTTCATCGCGTTTTCATTGTTCACGAGTCTGAACGCTTTATCTTTGCAGATTGAGGATCGCAAAAAGGACGGGGGAGTGTGTAAACAAATCTGGCAGGAAAAATGCCGGAATAGCTGCTCAAGATGACTGCTTGAATGCTGGCTGCCTAACAGCGCGGGCGGTGCAAGGCAGAAGCCACTGCAGGCAAGTGCAGTCTCGGCTTAGCGGCTTTTCCTCGATGTCACCCTCTTTTCCACAGCCTCGTTCTTCCAAACAATAACCTTCCTCTTGAAATGCCCCGGTATGGACCTCTGGCCTTCCTGAAATATGGATCCACTATCTGTGGTTTCACTCGTCGGTACAATTGTTCAATTTGTCGATTTCGGGGGCAAGATCTTGTCCAATGCGGTTGAGCTGTATAGATCTCCAATTGGCACGTTGACCGCCCACCACGAGCTTGAGCTTGTGACGACCGACCTGCGGGCTCTGATCTCCAAGCTACAACAATCATTGTACTCCAGGGATGGACCTCCGAACCAAGACACTGCATCTCTACGGCAATCTTTTGAGGCGTTGTGCGACGAGGCTGTGAAAGTCGCAGAAGAGCTTCTCAACCGATTGGAGAAATTGAAGGTGAAAGATGGCAAGCCTCGGAAATGGGAGAGCATTCAACACGCCATCGCTGCGGCATGGTCTAAAAAGGAAATGGTCGATCTCAAGAACCAACTTCTCGGACTCAAGGAAGCTCTCGAAACAAGAGTACTCTTTTCAATCAGGTTGGCAGACGCTCTCAAAGAAAAGTGAATTCTGATCTGACTTTGGCAAGGGAAACTCTCGATACCCATTCCATGCGGGCATCCACTCGATTTGACAATCTCGATCGACACACGCAAGCGATTCTCCAACTCATGCTTCGCAGTCCTGCCGACATAACAGCTGAAGTCTCAGAAGAAGTTCGTAGCCAAATAATAGCTCAGACCACAACAGTGGGCCAGATTCTCAGTCGCGTCGAGTCTTCGGTTGAGGACAGCCACCGTCAAACTCGGCAAACAGTTCTTGAATGCATAAAGGAGGAAATACAAAAATCGGGTGAAAAGAGTCGGTGGAAGAAAAATGGACGGGAGCCGGAAGACATCGATGTAGCTCAATGTAGCTGCGCGCAACGCTCGAGACACGAAGTGCGCCGGGAACTATTGTCTTCGGAACCCTGTGAAATTACCGCCGGTATTGAAATGTTGAATGTTTCAAAGCCTGCCGAGTTCAAGCTGCGGAGGGATGTATTTTTCGAGATTTGCCAAAGCCTTCGATACTCAGCCATGACGCACAGGTATGAAGATGTGCTTGAGGCGTATCCTGAGACCTTTGAATGGGCTTTCCATGATCCCTCAGAAGAGCAACTTCCATGGGACAATCTTACTCATTGGCTGGAACAAAGCCACGGCATCTACTGGGTCAACGGAAAAGCGGGCTCTGGCAAGTCGACTTTCATGAAGCACTTGTATGATGACACGCGCACCCGCAAATGCTTGAAAACATAGGCTGGGAATGCTCCACTATGTGTCGCCACTTTCTTTTTCTGGAACAGCGGGAGTCGAGAACAGAAGTCCCAAATTGGCTTGCTTCGCTCGCTGCTCTTCCAATTATTCTCTCAGCGCCCCAATCTCATCCCGATAGTTCTTCCCGAACTTTGGGCCAAGACATATTCCAATGCGGTCAACGAAATGTACCCAGGAGAAGATTTTGCTCGATTCTGGTCCCTCCAACAACTCATGGTGACGTTGAGGACATTGATCCACCAAGAGGGAATTCCTCTAAAGTTTTTTTTTATGATTGACGGACTTGACGAGTTTGATGGTGATCACGAAGAGCTGGCAAATTTGTTTAGAGAGATCACAAAAGCCCCACATATAAAGATGTGTCTATCAAGCCGGCCTTGGGTAGTCTTCGAGGGCTTTTTCGGACAATGCCCAAACCTGCGGCTGCAGAACCTGACTTTTAAAGATATTGAGCGGTATGTCATGGGCAAGTTAAGCCACAATGATGCATTTCTGAAACTTTCAACTGAAGAGCCAGAAGCTGCACCTGCGCTTACTCAAGAAATTGTAGAGAAAGCAGATGGTGTATTTCTGTGGGTCAACATCGTTGTACGGTCTCTCCTGGGTGGTATTAGGAACAGGGACGAATTGTCAGACCTTTGGGCCCGATTGCGGTCCATGCCCAGAGAGCTTGAGCCTCTATACAGTCACCTGCTGGGGCTCATTGAACCATTATACTTGCCATGGGTCTCAAAGACTTTACAGATCCTTCAGAACAATCACAATCTAGGTCATCAGCCATTCGGGAAGTCGTCCTGGGCGAGGCAAGGTGTCGTCCCTCTAACTCTTCGGGCTTTCTTTCTAGCAATCAAAGAGGATTTAGACGCGATTACTATGCAACAATGCACTTGGAAATGGCTCAATTCTAGGTGCGAAGACATAAGGATCCGGCTGACTGCACGATGTGCTGGTCTCCTGGAAGTGTCGAACATCATGCCTAGCACAGAAGAAATTTCCAAGGGGCCCGAGCCCAACATTCTTTACTTCCACAGAACAGCGAGGGACTTTCTCGAAATGGACACGCAGTGGCGTGAGATCTTGATGCAGACAGCCGATACCGATTTCAACCCGAATGTTTCCATGATGAAATCTTGTCTTCTCTCCCTCGAGTACGCCATCGCCCACGATTACCGGTATGTCTCTGCTTTACACAGGGATTTCATGATATACTCATATCATGCCGACTCACATTACAGGTCTCACGGGACTCAGGCTATCATGCTGGATTGGGTGGCCGGTATAATGAATATTGGAGGCTGCAGTTGGGGGAGAGCCGACTTCCTGCCCGACCTCGAGGGACCTCCTGATTTCTTAAAACTCGCCACAATATATGGCCTGCGCGGATACATCAGCATAAAACTCGACCGGTCTGGCCAATCACGAGACAAAGCGCGCGCAACAATATTACTTCACTATCTCCTACCAGGTGATACCTCCCACGCAATTCTTGCAATACCACCTCCGAGAATCGATATGGTATCTCTCCTGCTCGACTTTGGTGCAGATCCAAATGGACATGGAGATTATGGCCTCGGAAGCCCTTGGGAGAATACGCTCACGTTTCTTCACAAAGTAGCGAGCTGCGATTTTGAGTCTTATCAACTGATGTACGCGGCAACCGTGGAGAAGCTGATCTTAGCCGGGGCAGATCCAGAGACAATGATCGTTGACCGGTATTATGGCCAAAGCCATAGTGCAGTGAACATCATCAAGACGTGTCTGCTCCCGAAATACCGTTTGGAATCAGCTTCACTCTTACAGGCGCTCCAACGCACCATGCAGAAATCAAATCCCAACGGAAAAAGGCAAAGAGATGAAGCAGAAATGGATCATGCAGATAGTCTAGCGAAAAGGGTTCAGGTACACTCCACAGCAAGTTGAGGTGGGAAATCTCACAGGAAATGTAAAGATGGTGCTCTATACGACATAAAGTCCGAGAGAAACTATTCCCCGTTAATCCGAGGGGATGCTTCTTTAGTCTTCGAGACGTCTACGTCTATATACAAAATTTGCTCCTCCCGACACTGCCCCTACTTCGGCCGCCGAAGCGGATGAGCTTCCGTATTTCTGTTTCTTGTCAGCAAAACATCATCTTACCAAAGGTACTCGAGGAACTCACAATACATATTCATCCAAATTCACCACACTCGTCTCACTAAATAACAAATAGAAGTACTTCAATGTCTCCGCCAACCAGAACGACTCCATCTCATCAACCTGGTTCGGGGCTCCACTCAGCACGTTATCAATCGCGGAGTGAGCGAGCTTCGTTTCGGTTTGTGCTTGGATGGCTTTGAACATGTTCCAGCCGCTGTCGGCCCAATAGCGATCACCTGTTGTCCGGTACAGGATGAAAACTGACTCAATTGCTTCTGGTCTGGTTTTTGTCAGCATCTACTTCCGGGAAATGGAGGCAGATTTTACCTCAAGAGATATCTTCCATCCCGGATATTGGCGAAGCCTGGTGAGAGCTTTTTCATCGCTATGCTCTCTCGGATTTCGGACTCGCCAGCCATTGCATCTATGCCCTTGTACCACTTTTGCCTGTCCCATGTACAGCTCGTCCGGTTCTCACACGGGATTGCTGTAAATGTTTCAGGCATGATTCCAGTCACCGTGTTTCGATATGCCCAGACACACCCATGGGCTAGCTTGGCACCATCTTCTACATCCTCAGGTCGGTTGAAGATCCTGCCTGCGATGGCGAGCATACCGCCAGTGAAACAAGCGAGATGTTGGAGCTCAGGGGTGAGTCGAGGCTCCCCGCCCAGTTGGAGATTAATGGTTCCGAAAATGAGGATGTCCTCGTCGGTAACGGTCATGGGACGGAACATTAAATGCTTCTTTGCTACCGGGATGAATTTCTCATACATGTTTCGGTATGATTTCATCTGGCCGCCAAGTAGCATGTGTTGCTTTTCTAGTTAGCGAGAAGCGGTGGCAGAGGAGGCAGAACTGACCTTTGGCAGATACTCGTAGGTAGAGTCTGCCAAAGCACCGAGAGTGAACATCTCGTCGCTTCCCTCGTACGGTGAGCCGATGAGAATGCTCTGATTATACTTCGTAGCATCTACCATAGCCGGCCACATGCCCGGTAGGGCCGTCTTGTCTTGCCATTTCTCCAGCTCGTTCATAACCCTTTGGACAGCGTCAAAATATTTATCATTCCCAGTGATCTGTGCCAGGCGCGTGAACTCAAGCTGTAAGGAGCCTAGCACGGCAAGCACAACGGCTTGGCTGGGCACATGGTCATGCGCGAATTCGTCAGTTCTGTATATATCAGCCAACGCCACTACAAAAAGAGGGAGATGCCATACGCAGACCACAAATAATGCGGCGAAGGCATTCGATTTGGTGTATCAAACGCAGTATACAGCACCTCCGCAAGCTCCACCGCCTTCTCCGCCAAAACGTAATACCTCCCGCCACTGATATCAAACGCCGCCAGCAGTCCTCCCAGATGCCTTATCGTCGTCTCGAATAGGTTAATCATGCAACCTTCTGTATTCGTAAAATCCACATTACGCAGCTCTACCAGCGAGATCTCGAATTCTTCCTTGAGGCCCATGATCCATAGTGTATCGAGAGAATCGACCATTGTGGCAGCCCACCCGCAGAACGGCGTCTTGAAACCGCCTTGTATGGGCCGTAATTCGTCCTTCCCCCATGCTTCTTGCTTATATCCTCTCCAACTATGCAAGAACGCATCTTTCACCTCCTGCAGCCGCCCTTCTCGTACTTTTCGTGCCTTTGGAGTCTCAGGAGTCGGCGGATGTTGGATCTTGGGGAATTTCTTTGATCGATGACGGGGGAGACGAATTAGGGAGGATGGAGGTAATGGGTACCGCTCGGGATGGATGGGGAGCGGCACATAGTTGAATTGGTGTCGAGAGTGCGCGAAGCCGCTCTGTCGGAGGATGAAGAGGAGGCAGAGGAAGAGGATGCCGGTGATGAGGCCGCGGGTTAACTTGCGGGAGAGCGCTCTGGTTCTGAGCTTGGAGAGGGACGGGGAGGCTGGGCGGAATTTGGAATTGGATTTCGATTGAGGGGCCATGGTGCAGGAGAGAGCGAGGTGCTGAGGTGCAAGAGGAGAGTCATCTCTCGACGATGCGTTCCATCTGGCGTGTATGAGGATGTTGGTGGTTAGGAAGAGCAATCTTACTGGCCATCTGTCGTCTAGAGATGCCAAGAGCGCGTCGGCCCAAACGAAGGGGTGGTAAGGCAGCGCAGGAGCGGCCTGCCCAGAGGCGGCTGCGGTTGAATTGGATTCAACCCAATTGGGGAATGTGGCTGCCGTTTAGCCATTATTCCTCTTCATTGGTAATGGGCGCTATTGAGAAGAATGCGCTCTATGGCAGTTTCTAGCTGTATCTGACTCGAAAGGGAGGCGTTAGAAAGGAGTTGATCAGGTCGGAAAAGAAATGCCAGTTGCGGGGATATTCCCGCCCAAGGCCCCTGATCTGCAGCGAGCGGCTGCAAGGTCCTCTCCTCCCCCCTCTGTATCATACTTGAAACGTAGCGTGACAAGAATAGCACGGCTGTTCTGACATGTACGATGCCCCAGCGGCGCTACTCGAGCTCCCGCTTAAATGCACGCCCCGCTTAAATGCACGCTTCACCAATAAACCACCCCCTCTCTTTAAATACCCACAAAATGGTTAATGAAGACGATATGAAGAAGGCTCTGGCCGAAATCGAAAGCTCTAAAGCTCCTGATTATACTATAATAGCCAGAAAGTATGGGTTAATGCGATCTACGCTATCCAGATGTACTAGAGGACAAACCACCTCCCGAGCGGAATTCCAGTTTTAAATCCACTAATATCTTACTAATACTTAAGAGTATATTCTAATTAATTAAATTAATCGCCTTACTAAGTGCGGGATCCCTCTAACTAGTCAAATAGTCAAGAACTTTATAGAAGAGATAATTAGATATACTATAGGGAAGAACTAGATTTCTTAATTTTGCTAGTGGTACTAAAGTGAGCTAAAAAGCTTATATTTATATAATATCGAGAATTAATATATTAAGGACAAATATAGCCCTATATATAAGTTATTTTTTAATCTAGTTAAGTATTCTTTTATATTACTTTATTATATTTTACGAGAATTACCTACTAATATATATCCTATCCTAGTTATTCTAAGCTATTAAATATAATTATATTACGGCTAATAATATATATAATTAGGACGAAAAGGGCTTCTTAATTAGAGTTATATAAGTAATAAAGCAAATTATATCTAAAGAGGTATATAAATTAGAGAGAGTTAAGTAAGCTGCTTATAATAAAAATCACGAATTTATTACTTGTTTAGTATATATTTTTATAATTAGAAAAAGGGTTCCTATAATCCTATTATATACTAGTAAATTATTTAATTTACGAAATACCTAGATATAAGATTTATAAGAGTAAAACAACTTCTTTTTTAGTATATTAAGTAATAGATAAAGTAATAATATATAAGGGCTTTAATAGCTTACTAAAGTCTTTAAACTAGCCATATAACCTTCTTCTCCTTATATAAAGCGCCTTTTAATTATTAATAGCTATTTAAGCTATATAAATATAATATTTATTAATAAATATTAGAACCTTTATATTATACTTCTTATTTTACTTCCTTACTTAATATATTGATTTTAACCTTTAGATATAATACTTTTTGGTCTTTTATTCTTTATATACTCAAAGAAACTTAATAAATAGCAAGAATAAAGCCTTGGCTACTCGTTAATAAAGAAGAAATAATTCCTAAAGCTATTTTATCTAGCCTGGAATAGTACCTTTACTATAGAGAATATTTAGAAGGTATTTGCAAAGCCTGGTATTTAGCCATATAATCCTATTCTTGTTTTAAAGATTATTTACTATCTAATTATTTTCCCAGAGGCCATTTAACCTATACCTTTATTAATTTAATAATTAAAGACTCTATAATCTGCGAAATCGATTCGATACTTCCAAGCTAACTTTCGCAAAAATCCGTCCCAAGCAAAGCTTGAGAAGCTCTTTAGAGCTAATAAAGAGCTAGCTATATAAGCCGTACTTGATAGATATATAAAAGAAGGGTTACTTGAGGTATTAAAGGACAAAAAAAAGAGTAAGGCTTATGGGAAGCAGCTAAATATCTTGGAAGAGAAGTATATGAAGCTAATACTCTTCTCTATAAATAATATTTGATGTATACAGGAGCTTTTTACTAAAAAAGAGGTATTTGCGAAATCTGAACGGATACGAATTAATACTAAAAAGGCTGCCAAAGCTCTTAAAAAGCAAAAGAACGAAGCTGAGAAGGCAGAGAAGGCTCTATAAGTAGTAGTAAGGGGGGAGAATATTAATAAAGTGAGAATTAAGGAGAAGGCTAAATTACAAGCTCAAAAAGAGAAGAAAGCTAAGCAAAAGAAGGTTCCAAAGGCTCTTCTAGTAAGAATTAAGACTCCTGCGAAACCTAGAAAAGTACTAGTTCTCAAAAAGAAGGTTATTTCCTTTATTAATAGTAATATTAATAGGGGGGTCCTAGAAACACCGGTAAAACAGAGCTCCTGGGGGCGTACGATAAAACTACGGGTGATTTTTGAGAAGGGGTCTAATTAATTTGGGATATTATTTATTAGCTATTAATCTATCTCTATTTTTGATTTCAAGCTAATTGGTCTTGTGGTTAATTAATAATTTAATTTAGAAGTAGGTGAGAGTGAGGAAAAAAGTTGGTGGGGGCGCGTGCATTTAAGCGGGGCGTGCATTTAAGCGGGAGCTCGAGTACGTTTTATTTAAAACAAACCTTCGGACTTCAACTGCAACCGATTCTAACACTCCTTGTAGGAAGATCATCCACAGAATCAACGGTCCGAAAGCTCGAGATGCTGCATGCAAAAGCAGACGAGTGGGCCAAGAAATACACTTCGGTCTTCGCCACCGCCAAATACGAAGTCATCTGCTTTATCTACAAAGGAGATAGGAGGCATATTAGAGCCAAGACGAGAGCAGTAGACCTGGGACCGACGAATGGCGTCGAGAGGGTTATTCAGCCCAAAACATACCCCAGATACCTCGGAATTATCCTAGATTTAGAATCCAACGATATAAAGTATACAGATATATAAAGGGGAGAGGTAGTAAGTAGATCTATGCCCAAGGCTTTATTACGAGCTTATTCTGTGATGAAAGACCATCTTGCGCTTGGGCGGTGAGTAGGAAGGATATAGATATATAATTAACATAGCTGTGGACCTGTGTTTATATATACCGCAGCAACACTTCTCTTCTGACCGCCCGTGCTTTATGCTCAATGATATGTGGAACTGATGTGAATATTAAGTGGTCCTCGATATTATTGTATCAAATTAACCTCGAGAATTTATGCAACAAAAGCTTAACACAGATTCACCCTTGACTTCCAAGAAGTCTCTCAATATACCAGAAACCTTGGAACATTGAAGCGATGTGCAACAAAACGCTCGAGTTCCATGATTCACCACCTCCTTGTTCGAAATGCTGCCGTCAAAACAGGCATGAGGCACTGGCCTCTCCTAACCATCGTTCTGGACAGCGGATCGATTTTTTTCTTTCTCATCTAGTTATCAGCCTTAACAGTAGAGAGAAAAGTGTAAAACTTAGACGTCCCTCCAATCTTCTTGCGAGGTACACTCCAATTCCTCCACTCCCTCGGCTGGATGCAGAAGCCTTCTTTTGATGAAGGATCTCGAGTCTCATCGCCGTCCCATCTGATTACTATATACCCTGACCTCATGTTGAACAAAGTTAGCTGACCAATGCGTATGTCCAAAAACACAAACATTCCCCATCCCGCGCCCGTTCATTCCCTCTCCCCATAAAATATCAACCTGCGCCTAAGACCAATATTGCCCAACACCATCCCGATCCGGCTTCGATGTAGGAATTATACACGGTACATAATGCGTTATGACGATAAGCACCCTCTCGGGATCTTTTTCCACTATACGAATTCTCCCAATCTCAAGTTTAAGCCAGTCCAAGTCCTTTCTATGACGAGCGTTGCGTTAAGTCGTCTCCGTGTTTTTCCCGACTATAGCACTATCAAAGCTCGCAACATTATGTTTAATATGATCCTCGCGGTGATGAGACCAGAGCGTACACCCCAAAATCGACGGCAACAACGACCTCAAAGGCTGTCTCGTGCCAGACCGCAACATTTCCACGAGAGATGGGGTAAAGCAGACTGGGACGTCGCGCGTCCATGAATAGACCACCCTGCTATAAATATGCGTCTTATTGTTCAGAATGCTGGCAAAGATAGCAGGGCATGATTTCATGGCTGATGGGTACAATGTTTGAGGACTGCTATTACGCGATTGAACTTCTGGCACATGCGCGCAGGAAGTCGAAGTAGCCCCGAAAGTTGGGGGCGAGCGGTACTAGGTGTCTTTCTGGCGGATTGTGGACCCTGTATCCGGCGAGGAGGGGGCAGCCGACGCCGAGGGAGCTTGGCGATGTCGGATATGTTGTAGGGGCCGTCGTGCTCGTAGAGGTCGGAGGCTACTTGGAAGCGGATCTTCCGCTTGATGGATGTCGTGGCAGACATGATTAATACTTATATTTTGCAGGTATAGCGGACAGCGATGAGTGATGTGAGAAGAAAATGAGATGTACTGTACTAATTTGAAGGATTTTCCCCGAGAGTGCTCTCAATTAACAAAAGTCTCGAAATTTCTTTGTCTCCATCACGAGGCCACCGCTGTGGCCCACCGATTACGAGCAATTGGGATAGGGTAGTTGGAACCAGACGAAAAATGTTGGGGAAGAAATGGTTATTGCAGAGCTCAGGAATGCCAGAGAGAGACAAAGTCTTCTGAACCCGGCTAAAGCAATCGTTTACTCGCAATAACGCTCGATGCATTCAAATATACAGATTGAATAAGAAAATAAGTCCAACGAGTATTGGAAATGTCAAATTCGGACAATTGAAAATGCAGTAGCGATTGACGGAAATTGTACCGGCTGAACTCAACTCGAGAAGGGATACTCCCTACTACTATATTCCTCTCCTGTCTCGCCTTGCCCATTTCTATAACATCTCTCCATCGCTCACGACCATGGCATCTTCTTCTGCTGGAACAAGAACTTAAAAATTTAGGTGTGGGTATTATTGCTTGCTGAGGAGGTAAAGTAGGGATGGACCCAAATGTCAATGTCGAGAGGACTGTTGGCCGGAATCATCCTCTTAAAACAGCGTAAGATCATATCCGTTACCTTTCTCCAACCCCCTCTTCCAAGCTGGCCGCTCCCAAACTCTCTGCCTCCAAGCCGAAATCTTAGGATGATCCTTCTCTAAGTCTGCCCACTTCCTCATATGTATGTAGTCGATTGGAAAACTCAACATGATATCCGCTCTCCCAAACTCCTTGCCATTGAACCACTCGTTATCGCTCAATTCGCCCTCCAAGAACGCCATGCTCTTCTTGAACTCACCTGTCGTGAAGTTCTTCTGTATGCCTTTGCGGAAAGCTCGTGCGATATACACGAGCGGCCATGGGGTGTGTTTCGCAGCCAGATCAAACATCAGCTCGACTGTTGTCAATGGGCCCAAACTGGCGCCCGCATAGGAGTTCAAGATTTCATCCTTGACCCAATCGCTTGGCGCGTGCTTGCCAGTCGTATCGTAGGTCTTGAGGATGTATGCGGAGATGGCGCTGCGTTCGATGATGGTTCGACCGTCTGCCGCGACGAAGACAGGAGACTTTCCAAGCTGTTGGACATCGAGAAGTTCAGGTGGCGCACGATGGCCTTGATCTCGTTTGTAGAGGACCAGATTGTATTCGACATCGACCTCTTCGAGGAGCCAGACAATGCTTTGTGATTGCGAGTCCTGTGAGAAGAATTAACTGCTGCGACGGGAACGGGTGGGGCAGCGAACAGAGAGGTGGTGAAGGGTTGGCAGTCCTGCCTTCGGAGCAGCTTCTGGAGTAGCTTCCTTGGCCGACATGGTGCTCGATTTGCGGAGTGAAGTGAAGTGCCGCAGAATGCGATTGAGGGTTGCGATGGTGAAGGCTGGAGGAAACGACGTCTCCTCATTCCTGCAGACCTCACATGCTGGTAACCTGGTATTCGCCCACCATTCGGTGGATGGTCGTTACGAACGTGCCTCCCCTTCCCCAGACACCACGCTACTGTGGGCTTAGCTCATGTAACATCATTTCTCCCATCCAAAATTTCCTCATTTCCTCTCTTCAAAGCCGTTTGAGAATGGGTTTCGTGATATTTCCAAAGTTGGACGGGGAAATTTCCCTTTTATGGAAGAACTTAAAAGGCAAGGATGGCTGCATATGCAAGATCGCTGGGCAAGCCGTTAGCCGGAGAGAACCTCAACCTCTCATCTCAGCCATTGAACGCCTCTCGTGGTCGCGTGAGAGGGACAGACAGCAAGTGAACTGCCTGTAGAAAAGCTCTTCGTTCCCCTTCTCGAGCACATTTGGTCTTGAGTACTCATCGTTTTCCACTTCAACTGAGCTCTTCTGCATCTCGAGATACTCACCGCTCCTGTACTTAAGTCACTTCGTACCACCATGGCATCCACTTCGGGCTCTAAACCGATCGTCCTCCACATTGGCGATCCTGTCAAGTGGAACACAGCATTCTACGACATATTCTCGAAAGATTTCACCGTCCTTCGTCCTTCGTTAGAAGAACGTCAACGAGATGCATTCATGAAAGGGCTGAAGGAAGGAAAGTGGGGCAACTTCTCTGCGATATTTCGTCCCTTTTGGAATACAGGGGGTGAGATGGGTCGTTGGGACAAAGAAATGATCCCATTGATCCCCAAATCGTGCAAGATCTTTGCCTCTGCTGGCGCTGGCTTCGATTGGGCTGATGTTGATATTTTGGCCGAGAGAGGTACCTTCTTGTCCCCAAATCTTCCAGATGCAAAGCTGACACAGATTTCGCTAGGGATTGTGTACTGCAACAGGTGCCACCTAACATCTTGGATTGGTTCTATCCATTTCTAACATCGTCCAGCGCATTAGCTTCCACCGAAGCCGTTGCGGACTTCGCAATCTTCCTCATCTTGGCGACATTCCGCAACCTCAATTGGTGCACGACCGCTGCTCGCTCATCAGCAACAGACTTCACGTATTGTCATCAGAACACCGCAGCCCTCTCTCACAATCCTCGTGGCAATAACCTCGGTGTTATCGGACTCGGCAACATCGGGTTTGAAATCGCGCGGAAAGCTTACCTGGCATTTGGAATGAAAATCAAGTACTTCGATGTTATTCGCAAATCCAAATCCAAAGAGGCTGAGATCGAAGCGGAATTCTTCACGGACGTTGACGCTATGCTTGCGATTAGCGATTGTGTGGTTCTTGCAACACCTGCTAGCCCAGATGGCAGGAAGCTCATAACCAAGGAACGACTCTCAAAGATGAAGAAGGGGAGTAGGTTTGTGAATATTGCTCGAGGTGTCCTCGTTGATGAGGAGGCTTTGGCTGATGCAGTTGAGGATGGGACTCTGGTTGGTGTGGGCTTAGATGTCCATGAGAACGAGCCGAAGGTCAGCGAAAGGTTGAAGAGGTTGAGGGAGGTTAACCTCACAGCACACAATGCTGGAGGTACTCTGGAAACGTAAGTACGTAAATCCCATACCAGGACTTGATTACTGATTGTCGCAGTCACATTGGATTCGAGGAGCTGGCAATGAGAAACATCGACGCCGTGCTCAAAGGCAAAGAACCGCTGACACCAGTCAACAAGCACTTGATCATCGTCCCTGCAAGCAAAATTGGCAAAGTCAAACTTTGAACCCGGAACCTTGACTTCAACTAATTGGCTTTGTAGAGTTAAAGTAGATATGATTCGTGCCTCAAAAGCTCATTTGAATGCATTCAGTTATTTCCATGCAACGATTTACGAATCAAGCATGAATTACGTAATGACCAGATATGGCCTCTCCTCCCTGATCCACGTGAAGGAGCTAACTTCAACAATTGACAAAATTGATCACGTATCAGTTCGCGTCTCACCCAACTAGCCAGATACATGTAAGACGGGGGAGGCGAATTTGGGATATTCCGCAGCCACAGCGAATCAAGCGTTTTTCAGCGGCCGACAGCAGTCTCTTTTCCAAACGAAAACAGCTCGTATTCAAATCCATCTCTCAATTTCGTCGGGTTTCATTCTTTTCATTCTTTTCATTCTTTTCATTTCATTCTCCTTCTCCTTCTTCCTTCTTTAGCAGATTTCCAATGGCGAAAATAGAATTAGACATCATCGTTGTCGGGGCTGGCATTGCTGGCCTGGCGGCCGCGGTTTCTCTTAGTCGTGCAGGGCACAATGTTACTGTGAACTTGTACATTCGAGTTCCGAAAGATCGAAATCCTGATCCGTTTCTAGGTATTGGAGAAGTCAAAATTCAAGCTCGAAGCTGGGTTTATGATTGCCATTGGCCCAACCGGCGTCAGTGTATTGAGTTCGTTAGGTGAGGACTGAGAATCTTGCATTGAGAGCAGAATATCATCATTAACCAATACTTTCTTGATAGGATTCGACTTTGCCAGAGGGAGGCCTTCGCATACTAATTTTGTGGGTGTTGCCTAGATGGCAATGGAGGTGTTGGGGTACTGATTGCGAGAGTAGGTTGCAACGTATGACGGCCAGACTTTGGAATGCAACCACCATGTCGATGTTCGGTCTCAATCAAAGGTATGACCTCGCATGACAGATATAATATCCAGACTGATTCAGTTACCTCACAGAATTCCAGTGGAGCAATGACATTCTATCGTCCAGATCTCCACAGCGAACTTTTGAGATTATGTATGTTACAATCTAGTGAATACAAGTCACCCAAACTTCTCCTTGGATCTGAGGTTGCGACTGTGGTAGGTCCTCCCTTCCGTACCAGGGACATACTTTAAAGTGTACAGGATATCAACAACGCGACCGTTGTTCTCACAAATGGATCGTCTATTTCTGGCGACTTAGTTATCGGAGCTGACGGAGAACGGGTAAGCACCCTCCTTCAGCCCGTCTTGGATCTTCCATTGAAAGCTAATCGTGAAAGCAGTCACTCGTGAAAGCAGCATTCAAAGAACTAGATACATTACGCCCAGCACCATATCGCATTTTCCGCGCCATCGTACCAACGGAAACTTTGGTCGATAATAAGAGGCAGTGGCCTGTGCTGTCTTTGACAACCTCGAAGTTTGCTATTTTCCGGAAAGGGACAAGGATTTTGAGCTGGTTTGAGGGAAGGGAGTAAGTTCTCGCTTCGAAGGAGCTTCAGAGGGGTCAGAGCTGATGGAAACAGTGGTTTCCTGCAAGACCTGGAAGCGGGTTATAATATCTCTCTTGATGAAGATCAGGGCCCAGGTGAGTTTACACTTCCTTCAGTCACATTTATATCCATTAACAAGAAGCAGAAACAGATCCAGTGAAAGTTAAGCAAAAGATGCTCCACACCTTCTCGGACTACCATCCCAGTATACTTGCTGCTCTGCGGTTTGTTGTTCTTCTCCTTCGATTTCCGCAACTGAATGCCATACTGACAAACTCAAACAGAAAAGCAGAGCGAGTCTCCGACTGGCCAGTCTACTACTCTACTCCCCTCGCACACCTACACAAAGGGCGCGCTGTCCTCATCGGCGACGCTGCGCACTCTATGCTGCCCACTACCGGCCAGGGCGGCACGCAATCTCTAGAAGACATATGCGCACTTGCGATTTTCCTGCATAGTGATAGTTTGAAAGGGAAAAGAGAG
Organism: Hyaloscypha bicolor E; assembly: GCF_002865645.1. NCBI lineage: Eukaryota > Fungi > Ascomycota > Leotiomycetes > Helotiales > Hyaloscyphaceae > Hyaloscypha > Hyaloscypha bicolor. Next base: position 578,641 of record NW_020194667.1, read on the forward strand.
AGACAGGTGGAGGAGAGGTTGGCAATGTTTGAGGAATTGAGAAAGGAGAGGATGGCGATTGTGCAGGCGGGTAGTGGGATAATGTTTGGTGATGAGGAGAGGTTGGAGAAAACGAAATGGGGACAGGTGCTTAAAAGGGCGGGAATTAGAGATGGGGAAGGGCATTTGAGGTTTTTGTATCAGTGAGTGGATTTTGTTTTCCTTGAAAGGGGGAGGATGGAAGGCTAATTGGAGTAGGTATGATATTTTTGAAGAGAGTCGGAAGGCGTTGGAGGAAGGGATGCGGGCCAAGGCTCGTCTATAGTGTTACGTTGAGCTGGATCAAGGACAACAGCATCCAAATGATCAATCATTGATCTCGCGAGAATACATGGATCCAGTGATGGGGGTTCATCCAACCATTTTGCTAGCCCTGGAGCCAAGTCCCGTCGTCCGATGCTCCCCGGATTCTGTGCCACGTTAGGCTGCGGCTCTCACGAAGTAGCGCACGCTATGGAAAGCTTCGCCTCGGTCTACAATTTCTTGTCCCGAAGAAGCGCTTAAGTTTACGGAGTATTTATGCTTGTTGTTTCATTGGAGAAACTCTAAACTATTTCCAGCTGGCTACACCTCGGATCGCAAGGTCGCCACGCGTCTCGCTGGCGTGGGGTATCCACTGAAACGACGACCCGTCAAAGCGACGACGTACCTATAATAATCTACTTATTGTTCATAACCTTTTCAATTCTCTCTATTTGAGATCCCTCTCAAGCCAAACGATGGCAAAGCTGTAAAATTTCACTCAATTCTTTGAAAATGCAACTTCAATCTCATTTTGTCACGACCCAGCGCTCCCGAATCTATTTGCCCCTTTCAATTTTCGTTATATTTGGAATTACATTCAGTTATTACCATACATTTAATTCTATTCCAGGATTGATTCCCAAGTTCAAGGCCCTCTCCTTATGGTCTTCCAAACCTTCGAAGTTCTGGTCTTCATTCGCTCCACTGCTAGCAGCTGCTGCGCCAAAATGCTCTCCGCCAGAACGTCCTCCACGAAACGCAGTTGCACAAAATCGATTCTATGATAGTCACTGGAAACTTCGATCAGGGGAATCATGGTTGATAGATGAATTCTCGTTTCCGAACCTATTGAACATGAACGACTCGGACCTTGAGTCTATGCACGACTCTCATTCGCTGTTCGTAGACCTTCTGACCATCAAAGCGCCCAACCTCGAATATGAAAAGGGAACCAAAGGCATTGTGACCTCAGCAGGAGGCTCCTATTTCCCTGTCCTGATCATAAGCATCCTCATGCTCCGACGAAGCGGCTCCACCCTGCCGATCGAAGTCTTCCTCACCACACCCTCCGAATACGAGCCCCTCTGCGACTCCGCCCTGCCATCCCTAAATGCAAAATGCATCATTCTCTCAGACCTCCTCATCGACACTCCACATACTTTTACCATCAAAACCTACCAGCTGAAAATCTTCGCCATGCTCTTCTCCTCCTTCGAAGATCTCCTATTCCTCGACGCAGATAACTTCCCTATCTATCCACCTGAAGACCTATTCCTTACCGAACCATTTACAACACATCATCTGGTCCTCTGGCCCGATTACTGGACTTCCACTGCCTCCCCTTACTTCTCTACTATTACGGGCCTCGATCCCGCTATCATCCGCACACGGCCAACGATCGAAGCAGGGCAGATCCTCGTCTCGAAGAAACACCATACAAAGACACTCCTCCTCGCTGCGTATTATAACGTATATAGCGAGTATTTCTACCGCATAATCTCACAGGGTGGGCCGGGGGAAGGGGATAAAGATACGTTCGCCCCTGCCGCACTGGTGCTAAATAGCACATTCTACACGGTTGAGTCTCCACCTATGAACCTTGGTATCCGGGCGGCTGGCGGCTCGGCTGTGGTTCAATATGATCCCTCCAACGCAAGGCCATTCTTCATCCACGCCTCCTGGTGGCCGAAACTCAACGCCCTCAAAAAGATCGAGACAGCGAGAAAATGGGGCAGTGAAGAGAAGAGCAGGGAAATGTTCGGCATGGATGTCGAGAGGGTGGTTTGGGGACAGATGGTGCAGGTTGCTTGTAATAGCTGGGAGTTTGGGGATTGGGGAGGCGGGAATAAGAGTCTTACGGGGGTGTGTGAGCAGTCGAGGAAGTGTTTTAGGGATGTTTTTGGGGTGGGGTGGGAGGATGAGGGTGTCGGTGAAGAGAGGGAGGAGGGGTTTTACGGCGGTGGGGGGCTTACTTGAGCTGTGAACTCTGCCACTCGGCCGAATTCAGGGTATTGAAAATCCCAAGGATGCAAGGCCCCCTTTTCTTGGAACCCTCGCTTAACACCGAAATTCTCGATGAATGAGTGTGGCATTCAGCATCAATAAAAGGGTTCTCGGCAGTCTAGGATGCTTGAGCTGTGCGCCTAACCGATGGCGATCAGGCTCAAACAAAAATACTTGTGGTACCCAATCAAGCGACATGTAGAGGATCTATGGATCCAAGTTAAAGCGTGGACGCTGCGTGCTATGCCTCTAGTGTTAGAGGGTCAAAGGGATATTAGAGGGTTGTATCAGGGGCACTCTCGAGGAATAGTTAAAATAACGGCTTCTTTGTTATTGGATCCAACGTCGGACGGTGTTGTACTCCAGAATCAACTGAATGAAAGAGTCCACTCAAAGTCCGCATCGCTCTTTTCAGTCAATATTTTGAAGGAATAAAGCAAAGCCTCGAGTTATCTCAAACATCCCGACTCACGACAGAGGTTTGCTCTTGATTTGCAGAAGTCAGCTAATTCTGAAGTGACGTTTCCTGTCACTTCCCTTTTCCACGACGGATGCATTCGGAATCCCTGTGGTCTTCCAATTCATGGGAAAGGGCAAGGCTTCCAGATCGTCTACTTCACTAATCAGAATTTCCTCTGTGACCACCGCTGTGATTTGTAAAACAATTTTTTCCCTTCTGTATTTTGGATATGGACTTCGAACGAAACTCTAGAGCTTCCCGCCCAAATGGGATTCGATCCAATGCTCCTTCCCCTGAGTCGAAGAAGGAAGAGGAGGATACGCAGCACTACTTTCAAGCCTCTTCGGTTGGCTAAAATTGCAGTGCACTTCTTGTTGATTGGTCGCACGCATACGGAGCTTGATTGGATTGTTGGGCACCAAATGCACTGCAATTTTAGCGTAGAAGAGGAGGAGAAGTATGCACATCTCAGACGAAATGTGGGGGTGGAGAGCCAATATGAGGTTTGAGGTTGAACAGAAAGATATCGTTTTGATAACGAAGAGACTTGATATCTAAGAGTGTACAAGCATGAATATTGGGACACCTCACAGGATCCCGCAAAAAGATTATTTATCTATCTCCAGCAGGACTCTCTCCATCTACGTTAAAATTGCAGTGCATCTGGAATTCTTCAGATTCGTGGTGGCTTTTTTAGTCCCCTTCGTCTGCGCTTTACCCACTTTCCCCAACTTCCTCCTGAATTACGGAGAATGATCTGGGCAAACGCAGCAGGCTATATGGCGAACGGACCCCGCATAATCCAAGTCCAGCTCGAATTCGACGCAGCAATGGGTTCATTGCCCCACGATACCAAGTCACTTCACCCGACAGTCCATAATCGACTACCACCCGAGCATCCATGAATGCGAACCAATAATCTTGCAACCTAACCACCGTCGTTTCCCCAATACGCTTCGATTCGCCAACATGCAAACTCGATCCTCGGTGGACCATCGTCGTGTGCTTGAACTTCGCAATCCACAAATTGACGAGGGAATCATCGATTTTAACATAGATAGAGATATCATACTCATGGATATCAGCACGTTGCTGAATCTAAACTACGCCCATGTCGCCCGCGGACACTTGGCGACTGGCTCCGGCTTGGGTGGTTTTCATCGTTTCCGGCATTCGGCTACGATCCTCGAGAATAACAACATCCACGAAATACAGAATCTCTTGAGACGGAGTAATGGTGGCCTCCCGGGTACCGTCGATATACTTCAAGTGGCCGACCTGCCTAATTCGATTGCAAATCGCGAAGACGCTGAAAAATACCTCGAGCGCCAGAATTGGCGCGATCTTCTGCTAGGTTAGGGGGAGTAGTTCGATGCTTTCTTCCGAGGAAATCTGCAACAATATCCTAATTGCTGAGACTCAATCTCCACTTCCAAGACACCTTCAATGTGCCAGAGCATATGGGAGATTCAGGCGATATGCAACAAATCCCAATCGCTAGCCTGGCAGTCTCTACTTCAAGGTTCTACTAGAGCACCTGGGCACAACTGGCCAATCGCTGCTGTTCTCACCCACATTTCTTGGTTTCCCCATTCGATTCTTCACTCCGAACACCATTTGGAGCTGTTGAGAAATGGGTTTTCATCATCTCCATCTCACAAAAATGTCGACTATCTCATCTTCTCTCCCTACTTTACTTGAGTTTATCACGAAATACCACCCAAATTCCTGACTAGCTTTGGCAGCATCATTTGGGTATACCCGTAGTCTTTGGCCGGACTGAAGTTGTGGCACCAATTCTGGAGGGCCGTCCCACTTCAACACACTGCACTCTGGTGTTACGCGAGATAGGTGGAAGCTGCTGAAGCCGTCGATAAAGTCCCAAAGTTCAGGTGCCAAATTCCAGTGGCTCACGAGACCATATCCCACATACAGCCTGGAAGGTTCTGGTCCCAACGTGGAACTTCCGAGGGAAACAAGTGCCTCGCCTCTATCGTCTTCCTCTGTGACGAAACCACCTTCTTCACGTCTTGTATAGATGCAGCAAACTTCAGTGAGGATGGTCAGCGCAACAGATTGCAAATCTCGAGAACTTGCCTTTCCCAAGCCGAGAACTTCCTTTCTGGCTAGAGCGTTAAGATCCATCAGGGTATAATCGCCGTCGTGGACCTCGACAAAACTGTCTGCTTGAGAAATAGCAGTCAGTGTTGCTCGCAAGGCCTCTGTCGCTTCTCTTTTGTCGTCCTCTGGCTCGCCCGTTAACAGCTCGGAGATGTGTACGATGGCGGCAGTAGCATTGATCGAAAATCTAAGGTTTTGGACTGGCGAGCCCCCTAGCAAGCCGGACAGCTGCTTGTTGAGTGGCCTGAACAACTCCTTGGGATCTAAGACAAACTCCCCGTGTTCCTGGGGGCAGTAGAATCCCGGGCCCACGAATGAAATCGGTCCTTCCTGCAGCACGATCCGCTCTATCTGAGAGAAGAGATCCTGAAACGCTTGACTCCCTGGACGAACACCACAGGGTTCGTCATCAACATCCACATGGATGTAAACGTACACTGGATAGCCTGCAAGTCGGGATATCTGTTGCAAAAGTGGTATTTGCGATGCATGCTGGACCACCAGCCGGATAATACCTCCTCTTCTTCCGAGGATGCGAGCAATGTTCGCGGTCCGCTCGACTTGTGAAGGGGACACGGGTACACCATATATAACCTTTACAGCTGTCAGCAAATCTTCGGAATTCTCTCATTATTCATTCTTCTGGGGCATGTCCTCACATTTACTTGCTTTCCCTCCTTCTGATATTCCAAGAGAAGAGGCAAGAGATTTTCCGCTTCCGAGAGGTTGGTCACGAAGACCCGTGCTTGTTCTGGATCATCGCCAATCTGGAGACGGGCGATTTCTGCTGTCTGCTTGCCATCAGTATACCGCGAGCTTTGATATTCGCTTTCTCAAGCGTCCTAGATGGATTTGGAACGTCTTGTCCTACCTTGTGGACATTGACAAGTGGAACAAAATCGAATCCGAGATCTTTCACAGCATCGGACATGCGCTGGCAGTTCCGCCTTACGGCAGCGATATCGATCACAGCGGCAGGGAGTGGTATGTCTTTCAAGGTCTTCCCCATGAATTGTTGCACCAACGAGGCTTTGGATGGGAGTGGGTAGTTTGATGACATGGCTGCCTAGTGGGGATTGCTAGTGGATACTTTCCTTGCGTTCTCCTTTAGCCAGTTTTTGCTCATTCATGTCATCGATTTCTTGGCTGTAACACCGCACAAGCTTCCGTCACATTTGAAAAGTGGTCAAGAAGTGTTGGGAGGTCGCTTTGAGGAGGTTGGAAGCAGACCAGCTACGGGTTGATTTAGCGACGCTACGGCATCTATTATTTTTTTTGGAAAATCAAAATTGATGAATCGCGATTTTTTTTTTGGCCGCATTTATATGGAAAACACACCTAATTATGGCCAAATAAACAAATCCCATATATCATAGTCAAATGCCCTAATAATATTACTCTGTCCTCGCTAATTTGAACTGCCCCCGATTTCCCCTACGTTTTGATGGCCTATTCCCCGGCCTATAATCACCATCCCCTGGTAATTCCTTCTCTCCATTATCAAGATCTGAATTATCACCGTCATTACTTAATATAATCACCTCCCGCTTCCTCTTTAATATAGACTTCAGAGGACGTTAAGTGGGTAGAGCGGGAGCAGGAGCGAACACTGGTAAAAACGTCAGATCTACTAGTATATTTAAATCTATTAACTTACTAGGTATAGAAGCAGGATCAGGAGTAGGATCAGGAGCAGGAGAAACCGTAATTCTAGCTTCTAGCATAGGCATATCGTCGTCCGAATTAAGGTCGTCCGAATCAAGGTCGTCACCTGACCCATTCCCATTCTCTACAGGAGAAACCTTCTCCCATATAGCTTCGATTTATTAATTAGGAGTCGAAGCAGGTAAAGAAGATACCATAGATATAGCCGTAGATATAGATATCGCATTAGGGATAATATCAGGAGATCCCCCTAAAGAAGGGGTATAATTTAGTAAAGGCATCTCCCCATCCCTCCTTTTATACTCATCCTGAATCTCGTTATCTCTTTCCTAAATTTTATTAATATCTTAATCAAATACAAGATAAATATGCTTTGGTATACTCTTATTTAATTGGCTAAAATGAGATAATAAGCCGTTAATATCTTTTTCAGCTTTATATATAAGATTAGTTACATAATTAATTCTCTTGTTTTTGTCCTTTAGCCAAACCTAATTATATTAGTACTAATTTTATTAGGATACCAATAAATACTAGCTTACTTTACTTGCAAAAGAGACTCCATTTGCGTATTCTAAGATCGTAATCCATTAATTAAGCTCCCAGTCTTCAAGTAACGGAATTGACGATAAAAAAGCCTTGGCTAAATATATAGCGAATTCCTTATATGCCAGTTTTTGACTATAGTAAAAAACAATATTAGTAAAGTGGTATTTCTATAAGTAAGCTTTACGTACGTATTAAACTGTTCTATGCTCTATAGCTCAATTTGAATAATTTGAGCCTCCCGGTACTCTTCCAAACTAAGGAACTTCTTTATAGTTAAAGCAGGTATACTCCTCCCAGTAAAGCTACTCTCGATCTCTTCTATTTCATATATACGTAGTATAATAGAAACAAGGACCTTATATCATTTTTCGATAATAGGAATGGGAGAAATCGTCGATTTACCCTTACTAAAGGCCTTTATACGTGCCCCCTGGCCGAGAGTAAGAGATCCAAAGGCTTTACCCCTTTTCTGGGCCGAACCTAATAAAATTAGTAAATAATATATTAATATCAGGAGTTAAATAGACAGATACATACTTTCGCCCTAAGCTTCCTAATGGAAATTACTACGTAATCGCTCTAAACGTTCGAGCTTAGCCTGCTGCCTCCTCTTACGTGCTTCTGCCTCAAGGATCTCCTCTAAGAGATCTATACCCGGGGAATAGTAAAAAGGATAGGAATCAGCTAAGATATTAATCCCTTAATCTCTTAATAATTGGGCGGTAGTATTTTAAAGTTGGGTTTGACTAGAAAATGGTATACTATCTAATATAATAATCGGTATAGGAGTAATAGGAGCCGGAGAAGGAACAGTAGGGTTAATCGTACCATATAGTAAACACTTTACTATAGAGGGGGGGTATAGTGCCTCCCGTATAAAACAAGAGTTCTATAGATTAATATTATCCATTATAAATATTTGGGGATAAAAGAATAAGGATTTGATTTATAATCAAATATTAGAAGGAGAGTATAGCTAATAAATCTAGTAGTTTAGTAAATGGTAGTATAAAGACAATTAGCAGGATAGAACTATAATATATTAATATTATTTTAATCCTTTAGCCTATACCCCTATAACTTTTTCCCTCAATAATTTATATACTAGGGACCTATTTCGAAGATTATTAATAGTGGCATATTACCAATATATAAAAAGGAATAAATACAAGAACTATAAGGGATACCCCTTAGTATAAATTAAAATTAGATTTATTTTATTTATCCCTAGTATTATTATTATTTAAAACATGGTTTCCTATACTAGGGGCTATAGAATATTTAGTAAGGGGTTATAGGAATTAAAGAGAGAAAATTAAATTCTATATATAAAGAGACATTTTCATTAAATATATCTTATAATTACTTTAAAAGTTCTCAAGAACTATTAATTCAATAAAGCTAGTATTAACGGAGAATTTGATCTATACTATAAAGTCCTTACTACTAAAACGATAAGTTAATAATATAATTATAGGGGATATGAAAAATAAAGGGGCAAGGGTCGATTTTTTGAGAAGGTAAATCATATAACCTTTTGACATTAAACCACCTATAACTATATGAATTTGACTTATTAAACAGACTACTATTAACTTCTATATTTAATTACTTTAGCAAATATTAATGTTTTTAGCTAGTTCTTTCTTTGGGATATATATTAATATATCCCCGTTTAGCTTCTCTATTACCGGGTAAACCGTCTAATATTTACTAGAGGAATTTCTAGATTATCCTCCTCCTCCGCTTCAGGCTCAGATATATATCCATTATCCATAAACTACCTATACTCTTGACCATTTATAACCCAATTACCATTTGCCCTATTAAAAGTAATACCATCTATAGTAAATCCAGTATCCTCTGTATTATTTTCAATCTCCGCTTCGTTATCAGAGCCAATATAGATAAGATCTTTATCTCTATAGCTAGTATCTCTCCCTTTATTAACAAACTAAATACCATCTTAATTATTATAATCCTTTAGCCTTGCCTCTTCTAGTCCCATAGCTACCTCTGGTAATGAATTCTAATCATATATACCCTTGGGTATTAATAAAAGCCCTAGCTTTAGACGAGTATTCTTCGTATTAATCAGGTAGTCGGTAATCAATTCCCTTAAATATATATAGGCACTCAGGTAGTTCAGATCTCCATTCGAGTCACATATAGACTCCATAATTAGGAGAATAAAGCCGGTATCCTTAAGCTCTTGCTTATACTACTTAAGTATAACCTCCGGTAAATATATATCTTTATTATAGCTAGTATATCCTTTATATAGCTCGTTTAGTTTATTAATATTAATAGGAATTCTATAGTCCCTAACCCCCATTTGCTCTGAAAACATATAGTTCTGGAAGGATTAACCAGAAATAATATATAGACGATTAGGCTATTTCCTAATTAAATAGATATTCCATATCCAAACAAACTCCTCAGTTTACTCTTGTATAATAGGCAAATAGACAAAAAGCATAGCTATATAATCGGGGAGAAGCTTACAAGAGTAAAGCCTTTGAGAGTATAGTTACTTAAAAAATATCTTCTATTTATTTAGTATGCCCTATATAATATTAGCTAATTAAATAAGTCTATATGGGATTAGTATAGATAAATTACCTTTGTAATTTGTCCCTACTATACCTCAATACGTTAATTAGCCGTACTAGTCCCGAACTAATAGAGATCTGAGAACTAATATGGATTAATACCCCTTATCTGGCACATTGCTTTATAGAGGATATAATAGGTATCTGCAACTATAGGCGTTTCGCACCCTCTATCCGATCGAATATAGAGTGGAATAACCTCTATTTCGTCTACCAAGTCAAGGTATTAAACTAGGATAGTAACCTAGAAGGTGGCATAAGTAAGTACATATTAGTATGATATTAATCAGGCCAAAGGAGAATATGGTATAGAGATTCAGGGGTTTTATTACCTAAATTAAGTGCAATTCAAATAACTAGTTCTCTGTAATACTACAGAATTATATAGCCGGGATTACGACTAAGTAAATATATTAGTATAATATTAATCAGGCCAAAGGAGAATATAATATAGAGATTCAGGGGTTTTATCGCCTAAATTAAGTACAATTCAAACAACTAGTTCTCTGCAATACTACAGAATTATATAGCCGGGATCACAACTAAGTAAATATTAGCATTTTCGAGGGGATATATCCGTACCGAATTAGGAAATACTACTACTTACAGTATAGCCATTTGAGATTCTAATATAAATCCAAAGTACAAACCGTAAGTAGACATTAATACCGGCATATATCTCAATCCCACAAAATCATAGCTAAGCAAACGGATTAGTAGTTATTAAAATAATGATTTTTGAAGTTAAGTATATACTGTACTTACCTTACAATAGCCATTAATGGACCAAACAAAGTTCGGCCCATAAATATTATATTCCCCCCTAGCTGCCTTCATCTCTTCCCAGCAATATTATATGCTTTCTGGATCAAGTTCCTATATTACAGAAGCTATTCTATTCCTAGAAAACTTCTGGCCATCCCCTAGAAAGTTGAGATAAGTATATAGAAGCCGGCAGCCATAACTTCTAGTATTGCCTTATAGGCCTTTATCGATTATATATTACTTGAGAATATGGCGCAATTGCTCCTTTTCTAGCTCAACGTACGAATTAAGCATTCGACGTCAAAGGCCCATAGCTCGGCAAGCATATTGTAATAGTCGTAAATTAGGAATATTGTATCCTAAGCTCCGGAGTTTAGCAAGTATATTGGCATCAGTCGTATGGATATCACAAAAGAACCAGGCGATAAGAGCCTTCACCTGAGGAGAAGGCTCAAATATCGAATGCTGGGAAGGCGCTTTCCAATCGGAAAGCCTATTACGTAAAGTTCTAGGGGAAATATCGACGTTAAAGTCGTGCTTTAACCTCTCCACAATCTCGTCATGTAATAATTATTGCCCAATTAAACAAAGGATATGGGCTTAATAGCAGTCGATATTAATCCTTAAACGAGGCATTATGAAGAGATTAATAATAAAAGATTAAGGAATTAAAGATAATAATAAAGGAACAGAAATATAAAAGAAGTATGCCAGTGGCCTAGTAGTTACAAGGGGGCATGTCACGTGCATTTTATTGATTTTCCCACCCTATTGCATTCCCACCATGGAATGCGATAAAACACCATATAGATCGACTGTTTTAATTATATTCTACCATAGGAATTACTTAGATTATTAATAATCTCACATTTTTAAAATATCGCAATTTTGATTTTGCGAAAAAAATAATAGATGCCGTAGCGTCCTTAAAGGAGCCCGTACCAGCTGATCTCGGCGAGACAGCCATTCAGGAGGCCGCTTTCCAGCCCACCCTTGGTCCCTGCAGTACATTCCACAATCAAACATTCATGTTCATTCGGGTTCAAAGTTTTGGAGACCCAGGTCTACGAAGCGGCAGAATTACTGAAAGGTTATCTACTGTTCGACCGACAATACTCCATACAGCATGCAGCGAGCAGAAGAAGAAATTTGAGGTGTGGACTCTTCGAATAATCCCAGAAGATCTTGGCGCAGGGACCAATAGATCCTAGAGTGCAATATACCATCCGTACGAACGTCTGTTGTTTCGCGGCAATCCTCACCTCACTTTGCGGGTACGTTGTAAGGGTTTAGCTTGGCCCTAAGCGAAGCGCTAGGCTTGGACGATTATTTAAGGAACCCTGAAATCTACGGAAAGCCGTAAGGATCAGAAGACCAAGCGATTTTCGAATCTGGTTTTCGACCTTCAATGTCTGATTTGTGGCACGTGCGCACCCCACCAAAAATCACAAATACCTATACACGACGCCTATATATTATGCCCCCTCTCTCTGTGCCTCTATTATTACTTCAAATATTTCCTCTCTTTGATTCTTCTCGCTCTTTTTATAAGTATAAGGGTAAGAGAGGGGAGAAGGGGGGGAGGGGGAGGGCAGGGCAAGGGGATCTTACTAAAAATTTACGTTACAAAGCACTAAATTTTTAGTACCTATAGCCTATAATTTAGTGATTGTGGCCCTAAAATTTAGCGATAAGTAGCCTATAATTATAGGGCTTCCTTTTCCTCGCGAGTCGCATGCCTTAAAGCTCGCTCTTCGATTTTCGCTTTTCGCTTTCCACTTTTCAACTTTCACTTTTCACTTTTCACTTTTCACTCGCCCTCCATCTCCTCCTCCTCCCCCCCCCACCCCCATCCCCATCTACCCCTCTCTTACCCCTCTCTCGTATATATATATAAATAAGAATTAAAAAGAGAGTAATATTTTAAGTAGTAATAATAAGTAGAGGCACAGGAAGAGAGGGCATAATATGTAGGCGGTTTTTGGTTGGGTGCGCACGTGCCACAAATCAGACATTGAAGGTCGAAAACCAGATTCGAAAATCGCTTGGTCTTCTGATCCTTATCGCTTTCCGTAGAAATCGTAGCTTCTTAGAAATCAAGTCCTCTAGACCCTACCTCTCCTCCAGCCAATTCAATCGACCGGGTATCAACGCCAAGCCACCGGCACGTGACACATCGCCGCTTTACTCGCCTCGCTTCACCTCAACCTCACCCATCCTCACTAGCCTTCTTATGCATACTCTACCGCCTCACCTCTACTCACCCGTCTTGCCTGGGATATGCTTATCCCCGGTCGCGCCGCTATCGAGAGCATTAACTCTTAGCAAGAAGAATTTAGGGGAACTAGAATAGGCTCCCGGGGGGGGGGGCATAATAGGCCCCTAGTACTAAGATAAACTCCTAAACTCATAATCCTAGTATTATATATGAATACTATTATAGAGGTAGACTTAGAATTCTATCTTATAATATACCCCTAATTTTACTCTCTATCGCGATTCTTGCCCTTAAGTCTTCTTCCCTTAAGCCAAGTGCCGCCCACCAACAGTCAACTTCGCCAGCGTTTCCAGACTCGCAATCCAGACTCGTAATAACAACAAACACACTGTCTCGATTTTCGGTGCTCTAGGTTTACAATCAGGGAGCATAGCAGCATACCAATCTCAGTAGCTCCCAGACCGTCGACCATAATTTTGAACTTGGGAGAGAGTATCATTGAGCCACATTGTAACTAGAACACCGAACAGAACACTGATCTCATTCCTGTTTCAGTCAACCTATCCGCAAGGTAATAGGCTTACAATCGCTGCTGGTTTGGTTTATTATTCAGGAACCAGTGGCCGGAATCGCTGATTCGTTACTACAGTGTTCAACGCTCACGTCGGCCATCCGTGCGGATTTGTGTTACTAACTACCTTTTTTTTTTGTTGATTTTTTGAATAGTGCAAACTGAATTAACACTTACCAAGGTTGCGCTGCCTTCTATAGGCTTGCTGAGGGTTTATATCGCCCTTGGACCACTTTGGGAAAGAGGTAGCCGAGGAGAAAAATCACATAATGAAGTTTTAGTAAGATTTTGAGGAGGATCCTTAACGATCTTGGGATTTTGGTGGGTTTCTCCCTGCCGACTTTATCGCTAACAATTTCTACTAAAAGGCGTGAATGAATAACTTAAGAATAACTCGAAAGCTGTCGCACCCTTATCTTAGGTATAGTTGTATAAAATGGCATTTTATGTTTCCTTGTACAATAGGTTCGAATCTTATTCAAGGTTGGCAGCAATAGAAAACTAGTACAATACAATTATCTAAGTAAAACGATAACAGGACCCGTAAGCTACAAGCATCTGGCCAACGACCACAAATCCTCCTATCGTAGGTACAGCAAAAATCAACATAAAAATCAACGACCCAATGAAAAAATGAATTAAATCTGTCCTACCAAGTCCTGCGTCAAAATCGCAATTAAGCCAACCCCAGAATGACATACCCCAAACTCCCACAACACCACCAGAAACCAACCAGGTCATCGTCCATGTCTCCTGCGCTAATGTAGCCGACTGTGGCTTGAATCCTGAAAGGCCACCAATGATAGCCAAGGGAATTAGACTAATAATACAAGCAGCGTACAACGCCGAACCTATATGCTCTGCCTTTGACCCAAGTGACTCAAAATGCACATCGTCTTGATTGGTGGCGGGATAGGTAGATGCAGCATATACTTTGACGTGATAATTCGGCAGTTTCGCTAGGCTTACCACTGTCCTCTCGATCCTTGGGGAATCCGGCACAAAGACTATAGCCTCATTTTGCATCGCGACTTTTGGCTCATGGATATTTTTTTCTGTCCACATCCCTCGGCGCCACTCTGTTGGCGCTTGCTCGATATGCGGTTGAAGTCTCCTTTGTGCTCTGATTTCTGTTGTGTGCAGTTCTCTGGGTTCTCCATTGGTTCTTTCTGTTATGGTAGATCTTTTGCTAGAAGAAATCGAATCCGAACCTTGTCCTCCAGTCTCGCCCCTCACCGAGAAGCAGAAATCCAACTTGGGCGGTTCTAATTCGGCCAACGCGTTTGGATTTGGCTGGGATATTGATTCCATGGCGGAAGATTGAATGTCTAAACGTTGAGATATGGACATCTTGAAGCGAATATTCAGACCCTTCTCTAGAATTTTGTCTTCGGAATTGTAGATATCTGTCTCGTTATTCTCTTCCTGGTCCATTTCGAAGCAAACAGGATCCCTTATCCAAAAGAAGTGAGTGTTTTCACAACGAAATAGATTCGGCTTATCTTCGTCAAATTCCCTCAAACGGCCAACAAGGCCCTCTAGGTGGCATCCAGGTCTTTTTTTGGCCTCATCAGAAATTGAAGAGGCTACGAGATACCTATAAGATATTGGGTCAGCTCTACCGTTACAGGTTACGAGGAGCAAAAGAGAATCATCACACTTGTCCCAAAAGCTTATTATGTTAATAACGCTACCAGCTATGCGTACGTGGACATAATCTGGAGACAATTCCAACTTACATTGCAGGATATGAAGGTACCATTATACTTCCTAGAAGATTTACCACAGACATGACAGCATATGGAGCGACTGTTAGGCCGAAGGCCGCAAAGCCGTAGCGATCGATCTGATCGCCTCGAGAACGATATAATGTGATTGATGTGAAGAGTGATTGTCCTCCCGAGACTAGGATCTTAATCAAATTGTAATTGCTGGAGATAGTTAATTACTCAGCTGGATTATCGTTGAATTCGAATTGAGCATCCTCGGGCACAACTGCGAAAGAATAGCCATGAGGAAGTTTGTGCGATCCGTGAATGTGACGGCCAAAAGTCTTTATTGTTTCGATCCAAGGATCTCTGAAAACTCGTACGAATACTCGATTTTTCGGGCCTATTATTCATTTAACACAAACCTTATATATAAAGATGTCGAAATTACCTATACTCTCGACGCTATTTGTTGTAACAAAGTTCGAGATATCTTGGCCTTTATCATGTTGTCTTTCATCTAACTGCCATCGACTTCCTCCTCTGCGCTCGGGGATAAATCCTATTCAATTGTCAAAACTCGGGCTTTGAAGAGGGACTAAAACTGATAGGTACTTTTGTAAGGTTTCGTAGCCGACGGAATCCTGCAAAGGGCGTACTGTGCTTCATCACCAGCGTTCGGCCTCCAGTCACGGGATCTCACCACCATACAAAGAGCTCCCGCCCTCGCAGCAGTATATATATCATTCTTTCCAAACACCGCAAAACTCGTAATCCTTGCAATACCTGCAAAATGTCTGTATCAGTGTTCGTCTTTTTAGATAGCAGCATAGAATAAGAGTAGCTGTTTAGGCTTATATCAGAAGCATGATTTATTAGTTACTAATGTAACAAACTCCTAACACACAACTTAAATAACCAAGTAATTGATGTAAGTTCTCACCTCGAAACACGCCGCTCGTTGGAAAGAAGAGCGCCCCGGCCGCAGTTGCAACCGCCACTTGCCATCTTTCTCCAGGCAACGTAATAGCCGTTGCAGCATGGGCTACATAATTGCCAAGGAAGAAGAAGATGATATCTGTCCATTGTGTTGGCGTACAGAGAAGGTTTGGCTCGCCGTGGGTTGACGTGCCATCGGGAACTGTGAAAGTTATGTTTTTCAATGGAGATGACGCAACTAGGCCTGCGAACAGGAGAAGCAGAGCGTATCTTGTCATCTCAAAAAAAAAAAAAAAAAAAAATTATTTCTTTGGTTCGAGAGTGTTCGAAAGTGGACACACCAGTTGGAATGGTAGGAAATTATTTTAATACGAGTCCTTGAGGAAGTATGCTAGTGCGGGTAGCTATTTCGAGGCCGCATAATGGGCGGTGCAGCGATGTGTGGCTGTGGGATAGGCAGCGGCCAACACGCCACAGTCTGCGCTCTTAGTATCAGCGGCTGTGCCCGCATTCACGTACAGGCCTGCCTCCGCGGTAACTGCCACTACTACCCCCCAGCACCGGGATGTCGTATTCCCCTTGCGTAGTGCAACGTTGCTCCTAGGAAGATTGTGCCTCGTCTTATGTGAGTAGAAGGAGCCGGGAGCCTCGTTCTCAAATCCAACATTCAAAACAACACGGCAGCTTGGGTATCACCCAGCCACTCATCTCAGGACAGATTTAACATTATTTTGTATACCTCATTCCATCGCCTGTCTTGTTCCAACTGTCCCAAACTCATCGCAAGACAATCGCCGGGTTACCCCACTTCGGCATTCAGGGGTCATCTCACGTTATCCATACAACCCCCAGCAAACACCACCCCTGCGGTTGATATGCACATCTCTCGCACACTTCCGCACAACCCCATCGGAACCTTCCCTCCCCGCCATGCCCGCACAATTCAGGCAAAAGTGAGTTCCTCCAACCTCCACTTTTCCCTCCGTTTTTCGTGCTACCCTCTCCACGATCTTAGTTGCCGTTCTATTTGTGTCTCGACTTCCCACCCTCCACAAGTCCTTTCCGTTTGTTGGTTAAGGCCCGGTCCGAGCGTAACTCATGAATGAATGACAAGCAAATCACAATTCAAATAATGTCCCCGCTCACCGCCACCGAATCAACCCCTCCTCAGCCTCAGCCCACCTCCGCTATCAACGAAGTCAACTCCAACGACCTCTCGACCCGCAATCCCGGGTTCTGCAAAACTGAATCCAGCGATACGGACCAGACGCCCTGGAGCAAGAAGACCGAGCATGATGTTGCGAGCGTCGAGGCAGAGACTTCATGCATTGAAGTCTCGTGGGACGAGCCCGAGGACCATGACCCCGCCAATCCACTCAATTGGCCGAGTACACGGAAATGGATGAACATTGGTGTTTTGACCTCCATCACGTTTCTCACGTGAGTATACTCTCTTTGTACAACTCATACAACTCAATCTTGGTATGACGGATAGCAATTGATGGAAACAGACCATTGGCATCCGCAATGGTCGCCCCAGGCGTCCCAGACATCATGGCCGAGTTTCACGCCAGCTCCCCTCTCCTGGCCACCTTCGTCGTCTCCGTCTTCGTGCTCGGCTTTGCCTTCGGCCCCCTCGTTCTCGCCCCCTTAAGTGAACTGTACGGCCGTCTCCCAGTGTACCACGTGTGCAACGTGCTCTTCCTCATCTTCACCATCTGTTGTGCAGTCTCGAAGAATATGGGGATGCTAATTGCGTTCCGGTTCTTGTCTGGCTTTGCGGGCGTGGCGGCTGTGACGTGTGGCAGTGGCACGATTGCTGATCTGATGCCTGTAGAGGAGAGGGGGAAGGCAATGGCGTTTTGGGCGATGGGTCCGATTCTAGGCCCGATTATTGGGCCTGTTGTGGGGGGTGTCTTGATCCAGCATGCGGGATGGAGGTGGGCGTTCTGGTTGATTGCTATTGCTGTAGGCATCTACATCCCGACACATGATCAGGTATGGAACTCCCGCTAACAGCTCTCAGAGCGGCATCATCACAACCCTCGCCTTCCTCCTCATGCGCGAGACCTACCCAGTAGTTCTGCTAGAACGCAGAGCAGCAAAATTCAGGAAGGAGACAGGCAACCCCGCCTACCGCTCCAAGCTTGCCTCCTCTCTCTCCCCCCAAAAGCTAATCCAGCACACCATCATCCGGCCGCTAAAGCTGCTCTTCCTGAGCCCGATCGTGACGGCAATGTGCATCTACATAGCAATCATGTATGGACTGCTCTACATCCTCTTCACAACCTACACTTTCGTCTTCGAAGAAGTGTACCACTTCTCGACCTCCACCGCTGGCCTCTCGTTCCTGGGCATTGGCGTCGGGACGATCGTTGGCCTCGCGTTTTGCGGGACTCAATCAGATCGGATTATCAAGGCTAAGCAAGCTGCCGGCGTTACGCTGAAGCCGGAGGATAGATTGCCGTTGTTGATCACGCTGCCTTCTTGTCTTGCAATCCCGTTCGGCCTCATTCTCTACGCATGGACGACGGATAAAGGTGTCCATTGGATCGTGCCCCAGATTGGCACAGCGATTACCGGGTTTGGGATTATCGGGATTGTGATGTGTGTGCAGACTTACCTGGTTGATGCGTTTACGATTTATGCTGCAAGCGCGATTGCTGCTAATGCGGTGCTGAGGAGCTTACTGGGGGCATTGCTGCCGTTGTGTGGCCTGGATCTGTATCAGAAGATTGGACTGGGATGGGGGAATACACTGCTTGGGTTCATTGCGTTGGCGTGTGCGCCGATTATCTGGATCTTTGCAATTTATGGCGAGAGAATACGGACAAACCCGAGGTGGCAGGTGAACTTCTGAATGGATGACTGGAAGCAGAACTTGGATATTTTTTTTTTCTGGGGAGGGAAGCCTCGGCAAATATCTCTCTCTCTGATGGGAGTGCTTCCCCGCATAAACTACGCTGCCGCGTCCACGAGGGGAAAAAAGAACAATCTGGTGACGACTACTTGGGAAGAGGTACTTCAGAGACCGGGAGCTTCCACCTACGGGACTTGGCATTTGAGCTGAAGGACTTGTGCGACTGACTCCAGGGAGGGAAATGGAGTCATGGCGTAAGAGAATTGGGCTCAAGGACGAGAACCATTCCGCCCCAGGCAAGGTGAATACTTAGGGTCTGATGAGACCAAAAGATAGAGCATAGAGAGAGAGAAGTACAAAACCGGCAGGCTCAACCTTAAGCCCCTACGTCGGTATCTTCCCCCGAAGGAAAATAAAGGTCTTTGAATACTAGATATCCAACCAAAGATATTTGCGGCACTGCAATGTTAGCGCGGATGAAGGGGACTAAAAAAGCTACCACGAATTCGCCAATCCACCAGATCTGCAAATAGCAATGCACTGCAATTTTAGCGTAGATGGAGAACAACCTTTTTTGCGGGATCCTGTGAGGTGTCTCATGATTCATGTCTGTACACTTTCCTTTCATATTTATATTTATAGATCTCAAGTCTCTTCATTATTAAAACGATATCTTTCTATCCAACCTCAAATCTCACATTGACTCTCCACCCCCATATTTCGTCTGAAATATGCATACGTCTCCTCCCTTTCTACGCTAAAATTGCAGTGCTGCCCCCTTTAATAAACTAACCTTTTCTCTCCACGCAGCCAGGCAACCAATGGGGGGCAAGGCTCCCCGGTTCACTCCTCTTTGTAAGCGAGAGAATTGAAGGGGCCAATCAACAAGAAGTGCACTGCAATTTTAGCGCACCGAAGAGGCTTGAAAGTAGCGCACGGAACCAGGCAGGCAGCCCAGCTGGCCTGCTTGGCGTCTCCACCTGGCCTGTTGCAGGGGTTTTGGAAGGTTGTTTTCTTAGCGTAGCTGGCTTTTAATGCCTGAAGATCACTTGTTTCTAAGAACTGGCCAGTGTAATAGGCCAACCAGCCGAACCGGCCAGCTGGGAACATTTCTGGAACGTTTTTGGAATGCTTTAAAGACAATTTACTAAATACAAGTTTATGTCTTAAAGCCCTTCTTCTTAATTATTCTTATTAAACTCGTAGAAACGTTTCTAGAACGTTTCTAGAACGCTTCTAAGTCGCTTGGGTTAGGGTTAGTTCGGGGGGCTGGGGGGCGGTAGGATTTCCCCTGTGTTCGGAATATCTCAGAAACGTTTTAGTAATAATATAGATATATAATTCTAGGTTCTATATATTATATATAATTGAAATTCCACCGTAATATTAATTATTAATATAGACGGGAAAGCAAAAGAAATGTGAAAGAATATTTGATGCCTTAAAAGTTGTAAGAGGCCAGGCCTGTTTTCTACCCCTGCAACAGGCCAGGCCAGACCCAATCAACAAGAAGCGCACTGCAATTTTAGCCCACCGAAGAGGCTTGAAAGTAGCGCACGAAATCTGGCATCCCGATTGAAACATGGCGGTCACTGCAATTTTAGCGTCCACAAAGTGGATGGAATCGTTCAGCCTTGTCTCACGAATCTTCGCCAATCAAATTTCATCCCAGCTTCTGCACCACAGTGTTAGCATGCACAAGCCAGTCTCGCGATGCCCCAGCCTTGACCACATTGTTATGAAGACATTCATATTCCTCTTCCGAATAAGCTACTAGGTACCTCCCTCATCCTCTATTGTATCACATAACCATGCAACACCCTCTCGGCGACAATGCAAATGCAACAATAATACATGAATGTACAAAGCCGTCTTCCGCATAAACGCTGACGTAGCCAGTCGGCAATGAATGCAAGAATGCAAGATGTCTGAACTCCAACCAATCCCTCTGAACTCCGTCAATGTAGTCGTAGAATGGCGAAACGCAAACATGAACGCCAGCCAGTTTTGTTCATCCCAGCCACCGCCATGCGTTCATAGGTTCGTGAAAAGCAAAATATAAGAAAATTAAAGGCGTAGCGCGAGGTCCTGAACACCGCATACGCTTTGTGTGGTATGTGAGGGCCGTCAAGTGCGGCCAGTTGACTTAAGGTCCATCAAAGAACAGCTCCATATCGTCGTTTTCACCCCACTTCGCCGCATCACTCGCGACCTTCTCCTCCGGCACGCTGGGTCTCCTCTTCTCACCCTTCGGACCCTCCTGGCTATCATCTTGATTCGTCAACTCATCAAACATCCTCGACACACCTTGACTGCTACCCGCAAACGCATCACGCATAGGACTATCGTTGCCAGTCAGAGCAACCGAGTCAAGTCTACCGAATCCAGATTCGCCGAAGATTCCTGGCGGTCTAGTGCTTGCGTCGAAGCTGGGGGATTGGAGACCACCGTGGAGGAAAGAATTTGGTGCGAAGGCAGGCGAGGCGCTGGATTGCGGACTCATGCTGAAATGGGGGTCCTGGACGCCGGCGAAGGCCCCGAAATGTGAGGGATGCGCGTGGTCGTGACCGGATGGAAAGCCGGATAGTACAGGACCAGTTTGAGA